>NC_051324.1:53969540-54296571 GCF_015220235.1 Choloepus didactylus | reverse complement strand
CCCCTCGCGTGTGCCCAGACCCGGCCCAGGGCAGCAGCGCCTCACGATCACCAGCAAACCTCCCAGCGGGAGGGCAGTGGGATCTCCCCCCAGGTCCTCCAGCCCCTTCCCACCTGGCCACTTTGGGAAGGAAGGAGATGGGCACAGGCAGAGGGGGCTGGGGCGAGATGCGTCAGCCAGGCCGGGAGTTCCATGCATGTGCATCACTGCTGTAAGGGCGAGGGGAATTTTGGTGGGAAAGGTCACCCTGCCACAAAGCTAAGGAGGTAGCCAGCATGCTGGATCTGGGGTGCTGGTGGCCCAGGTGGGGACTCCCCTCAAGAGCTAAGAAAGGTCAGTGAGCTCTGCCCAGCTCCTCCCCCGGCCACACACACGATAAGGTGACTGTGTCTCTGTCAAACCTCTTCCCCATGGGCAGGCTGAGGGCCCAGCCGGGGCTGTGGGCTCAACCAGGTATTGCCAGCACTGGGGCTCCCTGGCCCCCCAGGAGTGGAGTCTGAAAGACCCAGCAGACAAGGCCAGTTCAGTAACCCACTGGTTTATTGAGGGCCTACTCTGTGCCAAGGCCCCAAAAGACAGTTCTTGCCCTCAAGGAGCTCCAAGTTTAGCCAGAGTCTGCGCTGGAGATGTGGGAGCCCCAAAGGACCCCAGGCCAGAACCGTGGAGGTCCTGCTCGCCGACCTTGGTGGCTCTGCTGCACACCCTCCGTCACTTGGCTCCTAGGAGAGGCCACAGCTGGGGGAGACGGGGCAACACCCACCCCAGGCTTCCTCTCTGGGGTGCGGGGCGTAGGTCTGGGGCTCTGGCCAGACCTCACCCCAAAAATCACTGCCTTGGGTCAGCCCCAGACAGCAGGAAGCGGGGTGCCCTCGGCCCTCTTGCCTAAGCCTTCTGGCTGGGGCCCCAGTGGAGAGGTGAAACCGCCCACCACGGGGGCCCCCTCAGGCAGGCAGGGGGTGGGACTACGTCAGCCCTTCTCCCTCATTGCGAAAGTGAGCCTGCCCTCTCACCGGCGCCCTCCTCCAGCCCGCCACCCGCCAGGACAGCCCAGCCCTGCCACCCCGGGCCAGGGGCTGCCCAGGAAGGGGTCTCAGGGCTGTGGGGAGAGGTCTACTTTGCAGGGAGGTCTCCTTGGGGTCACACTCCATCTCTCTCTCCCTGGCCCTTCCTGATGACAAAAGGTGGGGCCAAGGTGGGGGAGTGGGGCTGTGGGGGAAGGAGGAAGTGGGGAGGGAAGGCGGCCATGCCAGGGGGAGGTGGGGCTGGGACGGAATGGCTGAGCCCAGTGGTGGTGGGGGCATCTCAGCCTCAGGGGGCCAGCTGCTCCCCCCTCTCAGGGGTCTTTCAGACCCTCACCCTCCCCAGTGACGTGCCTGGTTCCCAGAGTGGCCCTGCATGGCTGAAGGCACCTCAGGACAGTAACATCATCATGATCACAACCTCCTGGCTGGCTCCACCCGACAAGCGCCTGGCAGCGCCGCTCGGAGCCCCTCACGCAGGCACCACCACCTTTCCACAGACCCAACCATCATTAGGCACCGCTGTCATTCCCACCTGACAGGTGCAGGCACAGATTGGCTTAGTGATCTGCCCAAGGTCACACAGCCAGGAAGAGGAGAACCAGGATTGAGCCCAGAGCTGACTCTGATCCATCACCCTGGTCTCCTCCCCACCCCAGGGCAGGGGCGGCCTGGTTCCCTCCAGCTCTGCTGGCGCCTGGCACACCGGTCCAGCTCGGGCAATTCCAGGCAGTGGCGGAGCACAGGGCGCCCTTTGCCCCTTCCCCACCTGGGCCTCTAGGCCCCCAGGACCCACATGCCAGCCTGCCAGACGGGCTAAATTTAGTCTCCGAAATCAGAAATAGCTCTGACAGCGCTGAGCACTAATTAGCAGCTGCTCCTCAGCTGCGCCCACCGAGGAGCTGGGCACCCCGGGGAACAGGGGCGGGACCAGTGGATGTAGTTCACTCAGGGTGGGGCAAGGCCATCCTGGAAAACAGGACCCCCAACCACAGCCCTCAGCAAGGAGGAGCACCATGGGGTGGGGAACTGGGGTGGGTGCAGGTAGAAGGTTGGCTGACAGGCTGGGATGGAACCAGGAGGGGCAGGTGGGCCAGGGGTGGGGGTGCACCTGTCACCTGCGAGGCAGGGAGGAGGCGGGGCAGCTGTGACATTGAGGAATGGGAGATGGATTCTGAAGACCCAAGCTCTGGGCCCACCAAGCCCTTCAGGATCTTTGTCTCTTGGACTCTCCACTTCTTCCCCCATAAAATGGGCACACTCCCTCAGCCTCACAGAGCTGCTGGGAACACTCAGTGAGGAGCTGAGTTGTGCTGTAACAATACTGTGCAGCGGCCTAGCCCTACGCAGAAGGCATTTCACAGCAGGAGGGGGTCCAGGGAAGGCCCCAAGCTGGGGGATGGTGCAGTGAACAGAAGTTTGTGAAAACATCCAGGTAAACCCAACCTGGCTCCAAGCCTTGGCCAAAAAATGAACTGACCCCTTATCCACCTTTCCCTGCCACCCTTAGTGCTTTGGGTCAGGGGAGGAGGGAGATAGGATTCATCTCTTAGGGTGTGGCCAAGAAAAGGACCTGATTCCCCAAATCCTTCTACTAGAATGTATGGCGTCTGTTCTCCTCCATCTCTGCCCCTCCCTCCCTGGGTAGGCAAAGGGGACCTCACTCTCCACTCAGCCAAGACCCACCCACCCCCCATCACCAGCGCTGACGTCAGGGGCCATATCCCAGGAGACTGAAGGGGCTGCATGTGGACAGAGCCACGCCCTCCGGTTTCACTTTCCATTTGAGCTGACTCGACCTCCCAACCCACCTGCCCACCCTCCCCGTGAGGACAGCCCCTCCCTGGAACTTGGAAACCTCCCCCAGATCAAGACCAGCCCCTCAGGGGTTCCTCAGCCAGGTGGGCCCAGAAGTCGGCCCTGTCCCCCAACCCCAATGTCCCCAATATCTTCCCCCGCCCACCTGAACCTTGGTTTCCGAATTCTCAGCGCCTCTCCAAAAATAATCAATCTTATCCACTTTTTAAAATTCTAGTAGATACATTTTCTGGGGCTTTTATAAGTGATCCCAGGCTTAGAGGAGGACCATGGGGTGACCAACCCTAGAATCAAGTGCTGAGGTCCCCCAAAAGGCTAATAGCTTCTCCTCTCGAGTCCAAGGGTCCCCATGGCAGGGACGAGGGCCAGCAGGATGGGAGCCAGGACAGCCCGTGCTGCCCATCTAATGCAGGCTGTCGGGAGGATAATCACAACCCCAGCCATAATTCCGCCCACAGCACTCTCTGTGCTGGGTGCCAATCTAAGTTAACTCATTTAAGCCTCATCAACACGTCTACATGGTGGATATCACAGAATACCCATTTTACAGATGGGAAACTGAGGTCAGAGCGGGTAAGTCACTTGCCCAAGGTGTACTAGCTGGTAAGTTGGTAAGAAAACTCAGATTCCCTGGGCAAAGGAGCAGCGAGGGAGATGCAGCTGTGAGGAATGTGGGTCCTGGCCCCCCAGGGGTCTTCTGCCATCAGCCTGGCCCCAGCCACCGTCTGAGGAACCAGGAACAGCCTGCCCCACTTCCTGCCACCCAGCACCCTACGCTTCCTGTTGTTGCCCATACCGAGCTCTTACTCACTGGGGAACCCCCCCCCACCTCAGGGGGAAGTGGAGGCCTCCCCGCCCCCTCCCCGTGCACACAGGGCTACCGTTAGCACCACCGCGGCCCCACCCTCCAGGAGAGGTAGGCCCTGCCCCTCGTGGTTTCCGGCTACCAGGCAGCTGTCGCTCTAGGCCTCGCTGCTGCTGACCTATGTGGTGGCAGGGAGGGCAGCCCGGGCTGTGACGGCCAAGGAGGGCCACTCCTCAGGGGTGCCCAGCAGCCTTGGGTGGTCTTGGTAATGGGGTTGGGGGAAGGGGAGAGGCAGGGTCTGGGCTCGTTCACTTCCAAGGGACCCAAATGGAGAGGAGGGCTCAGCTCCACCATCACCCCTTCCTCACAGTAGAGAGCACTTCCTGAGCACTTACCGTGTGCCAGGAACTGTGCTAAGCATGCCTGGTTCATACTTTCACTGAATAATGGCATATGCCGTTATTATTCTCTTTTTACACCTGAGGAAAACTGAAGCTCAGAGAGGTTAAGTAACCTGCCCAAGGTCACACAGTGGCAAAGACAAAACTTCATGAGCAGAAAGCCCAGGAAGCTACCCTGCCTTTCCCCTGAGTAACCCCTGCCCCTCTCAGAGGCGGGGTGGCCCGGGCCACCTTCCAGGGCTCCATGTTCCCAGCCAAGAGCAGCCCCACCTGCTCCTGCTCATCTCACCAGCCCCATTTGTCACTGTGAACCATGCCCTCCACATCCCTGGGTTTCCAGGGTCGGCACGTGCCTGCTCTGCCCAGCCCAGCATCTGACCATGTGGCTACAGTCCCTTTCAGACCCTCCACGTGAGATACCCCAGAGGTGAGACACCACAGGGCCTGAGCTATCCTACAGCTACACACCCCAAACCTTATCTGCTCCATTCCAGAAAGGAGCTGGCAAGGAGGCAGTGCCTCAGTTGCAGACAGGCAGAATGGAGATATGCCCCCAGCTCTTCGCCACTAGCCTCGGAGGGGAAGGGGCTTGGTTGGAAACACGACTTCCAGGGCTCACCCCCTGCTTGGGGTGGCTCAGACCTCCCCACATAGTCTGGCCAGGAACCAACATCCCCAGGCACATACTAAAAGCACCCCAGGATGCTAGGCCCCCATCAGGCATATCTCCCTCCAAATGATTCAGCCCCTTCTTGGATGCCACGTCACTCTTGGCCTCACACATGCCATTCCTGATGCCTTCCTCGGATCCCTTTGCCCTGACAGGTGGTTTAGGACCTTCCACCCCAAGGTTACAAGCTCCTCCCTATCCTGACAGATCAGGGGTGTCCTACACCTGGCAAGAGCCCCTTGCCATGTCAGTACCAGCCTTGAGCATGGGCATAGGAGAGGCGAGAGGGGAGTGTGGCTGGCTGGTTCCCCCCATCGCAGCAGGCCCCCAGGGCTGGCAGCCGGCACTCCTCTACCCTTACTAAGGCAGCAGTGGGAAACCCTGGCTAACCTGCACCTTCTCCCCACCCCCCATTTTAAGCAGGGACACCCCTCTCTCACACAGCCTACTTAGAAAGGTAGCCCCTCACCACCCACCCACACATCGGTGAAAGACTGGCCAGGGGAAGGAAAGCAGGTTCCCCACATCTCCTGTCTGGCTGTGGGCCTTGGTGGGGGCCCCCCCACCCCCAGGAGGGGAAGGAGTTCCTCAGCCAGGAGAGGAGGAGTGGTTGTGGGCTTCAGGACCCTATTCCTGACCAGGGGTGAAAGGGCAGAGCTTAACTGAATGAACGGGGTCCTGGGGCCACCTAACCAGAGCCACAAGAGGTGGGCTGTGCTTCTCCCATCAACACTGGGATATACCCCTGAGGGTGATGGGCCTGCCATGTTTGGCAACCTAAGGTCCCCCCCCCCCCCCGCCCTGTTCCAGACACCCACTAAGGACAGGATTCTGCTTTGGCCATGGGGGGCATGGTCAGATGGAAGCCCACCCTGCAACCCCGCTGCCAGGCTGTGTGGTTAACTCCATCTTTATTTAGCCCTGGGCAGCCAGGCGATGGCCCCTGCTGGTGGGGAGCGAGAGGAAACAGTTTCTCCACCAAGTGACCTTCAGCATGTCCTGCTCACAACAGGATAAGGGACAAGCTGACCCCTCCCCAGAAAGAGGGAGCACTGCAAACACGTTGGGGTGTCTGGGGGCTGGGGTGGGAAGTGAGCCCCAGCAGGTGCTGCTGCCCTGGATTTCCACCCAGCCATCACCCCTTTACCCACAAGGGCACCCTCTAAGACTCAACTCGGGGCCTCCACCCTCCACTGCCTGGGACTCCAGGACTCCCAATGGCACCCAGTGGCAGACACGGCCAATCAGTTAGGCAACAAATCCTACAGTGCAATAAAGTCCTACATGGGCATCAAAACCTCATTCACATTTGACTTTTGGGGTTTCCACGGGTCTGTATTATTCACCCAGCTCCTCCCCATTGGCATGCATAACAGAGTGGACAGGGGGCCTCACCCTAAGGACCTCCCCCGATCCCCAGCAACCACAGACCAGTACTTAAGGGGAAAGACAGACCCGTGTCAAGCCGGTGCGGGTCCAGGCTCGTTCTCCCCCACCCCCCACCCTGACACCCATCTGCTCAGCCCAGCTCCACCAGGCCCTGGGTTTGGGGAGGGTGGAGTGGGGACAGGGGGAGAAAGGGGGCAGTCAGGGGCTAGCCCGCTGCGAGGTGTCCCTTGGAGTCCCTGGCCACCCCTCCCTATTTCGGCCAGCTCCTTCAAGACTCCATCTAGCTTTCTCCTGGGAGGGGGCAGCAGCCAAGGTTTTTAGCCACTGTTAGGAGGCTGCCTTGTGGGGACATGCAGAGGGTCTGGCAAGTGTGACCTAATGACTGCCCCGGGGAGGGGAAATGATGTCAAGGAGGTGGAGTGGAGACGAGCTGAGCACTGGCCACGCCGCAGGCCCATCATCCGGGCCCCCACCCTCAGACCTGCAGTGCCAGCCTGCCCCGACAGGGAAGTGCCTCTGGGGAAAAGAACGCCTTATTCGCTTGTCACTCAGTGTCCGGCAGGGAAGGCTGACAGCAGACAGGCCACCAGGCAATTAGAGAAGGGAGCTAGGGACAGGGCTGAGATAGGGAGGGAGAAGTGAGAATGAGGGGCCCTTCCCTCTCCACACTGCTGCTTTCCCCACCCACCCACCACCTACCCCTATGGGACCCCCTGATTCTGCCCTGGAGCACCCACTGCACCAAACACAACCTGACCACTCCCGGGCTCAGCCCAAGCCGAGAGCTCCCTTCCCAATGGCATAGTCCCCAAGCCCCCCAAGTCCCTGGGCAAGCCACTGGGGGAGGGCTTCCGGACTTGTGCTCCACCCTAAACCAGGGTGAGCAGCCCGTCCTGACCCCGCCCTTCCTAACCTTAATACCGTGGACGGGTGGGAGAGGATGCCCAAGATAAGGACCCACAGGCAACCTCTCCCTGATATGGGGGCTGGAGGGGTGGTGGTGAGAAACTCAGACACCCCCCTCTCCACGGTCCAACAACCCAACTTCCCGCAGCCCAGACACCAAACAAATCAGGACCCAAACACTTCGACTCCTTCTCCCGCTCCCAGGAGGTTAAAATGTAACCCCTTCCCGTCTTCGACCCGAGCACACAGACCAGCGGGTGATCCAGATCTGCACCGGGTGGCTGGGCCTGCGTGCAGCCGGGAAAGGGATGCCCCGGACCCCCTTGCGTCCTGAGCTCCCAACTTCCTCACAGGACATTTTTGTTTAAGACCTTCAGACCCAGGAGCGCTGGTGGTGGGGGCGGGGGACACGACGGCCTGGGGAGGGAGACTGGGCTGTCGCAGAAGAAAGTTTATTTGGGAGAGTGCTAAGTCACTCCCAAAGAAGCCACTGTCCCTCCCACCCCGGGACCGCCAAGCTGCACCTGAGCCCCCCGGGACGCGACGCCTGCGGAGCCCCGACCGCGCCCCGACCGCGCCCTGCACACAGCAGGGGTCACACTCACCAGGACCCGGTTGAACCTCTCCTCCAGCTCTCCAGCCGCGGGCATCGGTTGCTTGGGGGCCGCGGGCTGCTTGGGGGGCGGCGTGGCGGGGCCCGCGGGCTGCTCGGCGCTGCCGGCCGCGTTCCCCATGGTGGTCCCCACCCAGTCGGCCAGGCGCCTCCAGCCTCGGAAATCCAGTTTTCCAGGGGCGGGGGACGGAGCTCCCGGCCTCGGGGTGAGGGGGGCAGCGGCTCGCGGCGGCGGCGGCGGCGGCGGCGGCGGGGGGCCCGGCAACCGCGAGCGCTGCGCTCAGCGTCGCGCAAGGGCCGGGGCGCGGCGTCCCATCGGGGCGGCCCCGTCCGAGGGAGCCGGGCGGCGAGCTGCAGGGTGGGGGGAGGAAGTCAGGCTGCAGGCCGCGGGGGCCAGAGGGCTGGGCCGGGGGCAGGAAGCTGCGGCGCGGGCTCCCCCCTCGGCGATTTTCTAACTTCTGCTGTCGCTCCCCGTGCGCGCAAACCGCATTTCGCCGTCGCCGCCGCTACGCACCCAGCCCCAGGGGGGCGGGCTGGAGGGAGGGGGCGAGCGCCGGGCGCCGGCCGGGGGTCCGTGGCGGCCATGGCGCGTCGGGGAGGGGGCTGCCACCTCGGTTCACCTGCCGCAGAGGGGGCGGTGGGCGCCGCTTCACCTGCCGGAACCGGCGGCGGCGAAGGCGCGGCGAGAGGCGGCGGCGCGCTAGGCGGCGCCTCCGGGTCCTAGAACCGCATTCTCCCGCCGGCTCGGAGCCGGGGGTTGACGGGGTCTGGGAGAAGGGGGTCACGGTTGGGGGACCTGAGGGGGCAAAGCTCCGGGTCGAGGATTGTCAGCAACTGCGAGCACGGCTTGGAGACACCTGGTGGTGCGGCGTTGGGGCTCAGGGGCTGTATCCCCCTCTTGGGCCCCCGACAGAGAATGTGAGAACCCCCTTCCAGGTCCCCCACCCCTTGTTTCTCTTCTCATCAGTATAACCCAGAGATGAGCTGAGGACCAGAGGGAGCCATCTGCAAATAAGAACCCCGAAGCGGTGGGGAGAGAAGGGGGGGGGGCGCGGAACCAGACAAGCAGGGACCCTGCCACCCTCGAACAACCTTGCGCCTGCGTCGGCATCTCCAGGGGTTTTAGGATGAAGGCGGCCATGGCTCAGGCTTTGAAAAACTGGAAACCACCAAGGCGGTCCCAAGGAGAAACGCAGGGAACTGGGGGAGGGAGTGATTGAAGCCAATAGTCGGGCTGGGGAAGGAGGGGGCACCGCAGAGGAGGACAAATGCTTCCTTGACGCTGTCATCTCCAGAGACCATAAGGTGCCTCCCACCTTGGAGAATAACAATCTCTGATGTCTACCAATTACAGAAGCATTTCCAAGGCTCAACTCTCATTCATCCTGCCGATGACTAGGGAAGGTGGGTGTTGATATTCTCATTTTAGAGATGGGGAAACTGAGGCTTAGAGCTGCTAAGTGACTCGAGGGCATATAGTTAATAAAGGGCAGAAATGGCCTGCTGTCTGTCCACTTCCAAAATCCAGGGCTCTTTCTACACCACCTTGGAGCTACTGCCCTGCACCCCTCCCCAGAGTAGACTAGAAAGATGAGAGAATATGGGAGGGAGTTAGAAGCCCAGGGCTGGGGTATAGTCTCCAACCTGAATTTGAGATCCTTCTCTTTCACTTGCTCCCCTCATACCCCTTTAATTTGTGAATACTGGCCTCTTGCTGCAGCAGCAGGGCATGGAGGAGGGAGGGCCCACGGAATTGGCCAGGCCAGGGGCCATGAGTGTCCCTTCCCCTTAAGGCCCTCCTCCTCTTTCCACCTTCCCCCTCAAATTGTTCAGGACCACTGACAAGAGTGTAAGCAGGAACTGGAAAGTAACTGACCCTGGAATGAGCCAGCCATTTGCTCCGAGTTGACCTAATTTAACCCTTTCATCTGCCAAGGTCACCAGGTCCTCAGGTGGGTAAGAGATGTGAACACTTGTTTCATGTCCTAGCCGGGGACCTCCAAGGTGAGT
The DNA here is from genome assembly GCF_015220235.1 of Choloepus didactylus. NCBI lineage: Eukaryota > Metazoa > Chordata > Mammalia > Pilosa > Megalonychidae > Choloepus > Choloepus didactylus. The sequence continues at coordinate 54,286,940 of NC_051324.1, read as the reverse complement.
CCAAGCAGGGTTCTCCTTGGACCACCTCTGCCTGGTCCACTGCCCTCACCTCCAGCTTGGGACAGACCAGAGTCTGGTTGTGGCCCTTGGGGTTAGCTGCTGGGATCTTTCTTTTTTGTATTCAGACAATTTTAGTCACTGATCCAGTTAATGGCTGTCTCAAGTCAACAACAAACCTTTACTTAGTATTAGTATCAGCTATGTGCCAAGCACTTTGCTTGGTTCTGGGGATCCGGTGGCAGGGAGAGGAGTCCCTGTCTTTGGGGTGCTCACGCCAGCAAGGGACAGACTCTAAACACACATCTGGGAGAGTGGCTGCCACAAGGCAGCCTGTGGTGCTTGGTGTCCATGCTGCTTCTTCCCTAGAATAACTTCTCAAAAATGAAGGGGACAAGAAGGGTGGGAGTAGGGGCAGCTAAAAATCTAAGCGGGCAGCCAGCATGCACCCTCAATCCCTTGGGGTCCTCAGGCTGTTGCTTATCACCCCCACCCAGGGCCTGGTAGAAATGAGACAGGGCTGGCTAGGACCTCCCAACCTTATCAGCTCAGCAAGCCTACAGAAGCTCTCTCGCTCCTTCGCTTGCTGATCGGAACTGTGAGTTACAAAGGAAGAGAATTTAATCAATTATTACCTAATAAATTTGGTCTGCTTGGCAGGAAACATCTTTCCAATCATGGGTCCACAGAGGAGGAAATCCTAGAAGGGATCCTTCATGGCAGGTCAAAAACCAGTGCTTTGGTGGATCTGTGCTTCCCCCTGCTGGGCACAGGAGATATGACAGCCAAGATAGGGAGAGGCCACTAGTGGTGATGGAGATGGACTGCTGTCGCCTCGTCACCTTCGATGGAGGGATTGCTTAGCCACTGGGGAATTGAAGGCTCGGAGGACTGAGCTGATCTCCCCGGAAACTCCTCCCTCCCCCTCCCTGTTATTAGTTGGTGCTTCCATGAAAAAAAAAGTAATACATGTGCACAGTTTTTAAAAAAGACTCAAAAGCATATATAGTGAAAATCAAGTTTCCTGCCAACCTGCCTCCCTGTCCTCCATTCTCCCCATAGTCAACCACTCTAAACAGTTTTATTGTATCTTTGCAGAGATGTTTTGAGCATATATACTCCACACGGTTCAGCACCTTGCTCTTTTCACTTAATACATCTGCCCATGCATAGTCTTCTGTCATGTGGGCATGTCATAATTTATTTCATTATTCCCCTCCTAGTGGATATTTAGGTTGTTCCAGCTTTTTGCTACTACAAACAATGCTGTCTGCAGGAAATATCTTCATGCATACATTTGTTGGCACTAATGTGTAGATCTGCAAGATAAGTTTATAAATGTGTCATTGCTGGGTTAGAGGTTATGTGCTTTAAATTTTTTGATGGATTTTACGAAACCACCCTCCAAAAAGGTTGTACCGATTTGTAGTCCTCTCCAACAATGGATATCTCCATCACAGGATTTGGCACCAAGTTGCTCAAGAAGTATTTGCTAAATATTGAATGAAAGAAAACAGGACTGAGTTTTGGCAGGCCTGGATGGAGGGAGTGGAGGGCTGGGGTTGAACAAGAGGGCTAGCCTTAAGGGTCACCCTACCTTCCAGGCCTTGGTCAAGTCTGTTCCCCAAACCCCAAAGCCCTCCTCTTGCAGGAGCCCCCAAGATCACAATATCTGAGGTTGAAGGCCCAGAATTCCCAGGGTAGCTCTCACCAGGGATCTGCATCCCAGGGATGGGCCACATCATCACTGAACTGCCTAAAGACTGGAAGCAAACCTGGTATCCAGCTATAGGGGATCAGATAAACTGGCACTGTCCAGTAGAGCTTTCTGTGATCATGGTAATATTCTCTATCTATACTGTCCAATCTGGTAGCCATTAGTCTTGTGTGGCTATTGAGCACTAGAAATGTGATTAGTGCTACGGAGGAAATGAATTTAAAATTTCCTTAATTTTAATTAATTTCAATTCAATCAGCCCCATATGGCTAGTAGCTACTATAGTGGATAATGCAAGTTTAAATAAACTGGTAAATCTCCACAATGGAAAATCGGCAGCAGTAAAAAAAAAAAAAAAAAAAAGGATATCAGGTATTGATATGAAAAGATTTCCAGAATATATATTTAAGCAAATATATGGTGCAGAATGAACAGTATAGATAAATGTTAACTTTTGTGTAAGAAAGGGAGGTGGAAAGAATAAATGTTTGTATTTTCTTGAATAATAAAAGCAGTAACCTGTAGGGTGCTAGGGAAGCAAAGTGGACAAGTTCAGAGGTGGGAGCAAGAATTTCTTTCTATATCATTTTGATTTTTGAACCATACGCATTTGTTACCTATTCAAAAAGTCAAATTAAAACAAATGCAGATTGCTTGCTGTCTAACCAAGGAGGACTGCTCCATCCCTCTTCCTAACATCTGTGGTAGAGGAGGGAAGGAACCTCACTACAGTGTCCTTTCTATAGGACCCACCATAGGGCACCCGGGGAGTTGGGACGGAGAATGCCTAGTGACACAGGTGCCCACACCTGGCCAGGCATCAGAATCAGAATCTCGAGGGGGGGGTGGTGGAGGCAGGGACATGTGCTTTTTATGGTCCCCCAGTAACTACTGGAGCAGATGCCACACTGCCCTTGCTGATGCTTCCCACAAAGAGAGGACAAGCCCCTTTTACCAGGCACATGTCCATTCCCCATAGACAGCAATAGTTATTGACGGCTTCTGAGCACTGACGCTGCACCAGGCACCAAGGCAAGTGCTTTCCTCATGTCATTCTAAGCCAGACAGCAGCCCTGCAAGGCAAGCCTCGCTATCACATTCTCTGAACTCAGTGTCTCCTTGAGTGGCTGACTTACTCAAGGTCACACAGCTGGTAAATGTGAAAGCTAGGTTCTGAATCCATTCATAAGTTCCTGGAGTCTCAGTTTTCTCTGGACAAAGGCAGTAGGATTTCATTGAACTGTTTTGAATACTAAATGAAAAATTCATGCAAAGGGTTTAGCAGAGACTTTAATTTCCAACAATAAGGTGGACTAGATGTCCAGAGAAACCCTTCTCATGCAAACATACCTAAAATTGCTAGATAAAATATAATGTGTGTGTGTTATTTTCAATGCAACACTTAGCTGGCAAAAAAGAGAAAACTCTCCAAAGGCCAGATACGAGGAAGCACAAGTCCGGAAAGGAACAATAGAAACCCTGGGGCCTCATAAGACAGGAAGTTGATTCACAAGACAACCTACCTGTCACAAAAGTCCAGGATGTCCAAAAGGTGACATACTTGGAAAAAAATCCACCCTACAGATTGAGATGGTGGGGATACTTACCTGCTTCAATTTACCAGGAAGATATAACCATTCTACAGTTGCACGTACCGGATAACATAGCTTCAAAAAATTATAAAGCAGCTTTTACGTCAGAGCCTGGGGGTGGGGGATGCATGTGAGGTCATCGCACAGGATGGCTGGCAGGATCAGGCGATTTGAACGAGACAAAGGTGCAACCATAGCCGAGCGCAAGCAGTGGACATGGTCCTGTTAAGACCGAAGATGGTAGTGAACGTATACTGGACCTCAGTGACTGGTGATAACCTAAGTCGACATGACATGCTGGCGTGGATCAAGGGGTGTCTGCAGTTGAATCTGACAAAAGTTGAACAGTTGTGCTCAGGGGCTGCCTGTTGTCAGTTGGACATGCTGTTCCCTGGCTCAATTGCCTTGAAGAAAGCAAAATTCCAAGCAAAGTTAGAACATGAATGAATCCAGAACTTCAAAATGTTACAAGCAGGTTTTAAGAGAATGGGCGTTGACAAAATAATTCCTGTGGACAAATTAGTAAAAGGAAATTTTTGGGACAATTTTGAGTTCATTCGGTGGTTCAAGGAGTTTTTTGATGCAAACCCTGATAGAAAAGACTATGAAACTGTAGTTGCTGGACAAGGTCAAGAAACAGCAGTGGCTCCTTCCCTTGGTGCTCCAGCTTGGAAAAAAACAAAGGAACCACTTAGCTCTAGCAGGTCAGCTGCACGGAGGCCCGTATCAACCCAGGGAACTCCTGCAGCATCTGAGGCTGGCCCAAGGATGGGCAATAAAGATGGTGAAGTAGCTGAACTGATGCAGCAGGTCAATGTGTTGAAACTTACTGTCAAAGTCTTGGAGAAAGGGAGAGAGTTCTGCTTTGGGAAGCTAAGGAGAGTTGAATTGATTTGCCAGGAGAAGGAGGGGTCGCATGACCGTGTTGCAGAGGACTGTGGGCATACTCTATACCACAGATGAAGGCTTTGTGACACCTGATGAAGGGCCCAGGGGAGGAACAAGAAGAGTACAAAGCATCATCCGAATCCTTCACTCCAAATCATGGGCTTAACTGCAAACTTCCCCCTTGTGTTATTCTTAGAGGACTCACTGGTTTCTTTTCATTAGCAAAAAGTGCTTCTTCTTAAAAAGTGCACTTTGCAGAAGTTTCACTCCTTTTCCATGAAGTATGAATTAGGAGCCCTTCCCTTGTAGCTGGGCAGTGTTAACAGCTGGTTGGTTCACCTGGGGAGCAAAGAGGCTGACCTTGGGGCTCTGGAAATGTGTGGCTGCTGGAAACGCTGATTGCTGGAGAAGGTGTTTTTATGTCATATATCAAAGTGGAGACCTCATGAGAGAAATGGAAAGACTGAATGGAACTTTAAGGTAATGCGAAATCTTGGCAAAGAACATTTTAATAAATAAATGATTTAAGAGTCTTTAAAATAGGCTTCCATATTTCAAAATATAAAATGGAAAATGACAGATTTTAGGTGTTTGATGTGTTTAGGAAGGAAAGGCCAGACCTTGGAACCTTTGGAACCTGCTGTTCATGAAGCTTTCCAGGACTTGAATCCTTGTAGGCCTAGACATTGGCCCGAAAGGATAGTTGCTCTGTAAAGCCGTTTGGTGTCACTGGCCAATTGCATCCCTGCGAAAAAAGCAAGAGGCATTGTTGCTGGATGAATATAGGGTGTGTTTCAGCCCTGCGATATTTGAGTTAAAGAGCTCAATTTTCATTGAGCATTTCTCTGACGATTTTTCCAATTATCCCCTGAATTTCTGTGTATTAATGTTTTTTTTTAGGGGAAACGAGGTATGTCCAGTTTTATCATATAAAAACTACTTTGAGGGGCTTGCCCACATCTCTAAGATTCAAATGGGAGTTGTGGATCCCATTTTACTGTCTTTTAAGTTTACATTTAATATGTTTCTCTTCTCTACTCCCCTTGCCCACTGGGGGCTCCTCTTTGGCTCCCTCAAGTTTGCTGCTTAGAGTGGAAATATAGCAGGCAGGTGATCATGCTACAAGTTCTTTCTGGACCTCTGGCAAAGGGAGAGATCAGTGAAGGCCATTGCTCCCTTGGATCTGCAAGGCTGGGGTGTTTTCAGTACCTGCTGTCCACAGCTCCCCACTGCTATCAGAACACTTTGTCAGCACACTAATGTCTTTGGAGATAAATTCATTAGTGTACCACTAAATGTTAATTTTCTTTTGCAGAAAATACAGTACCATGACTGGTTTAATTATTACCATTTAAAATATTTCATTCCTTAATTCTCCCTTATTTGCTTTAGCCTGTGGCCTATTCAGTCCCTTTGGCAGAATTCTGCAAAATGTATGTCCCCCTCTGCTGAGATTGTTCAGCCCCAGATGTATTTGTATTGATTTGTTTCTGGTGATAGTGATACCAATCAAAAGCAATGGGTTCTCTGAGATGAGATCAGGCAGAGATCAAATGGCCTATGGTCTAAAATCTGTTTCCCCAAGTCTAAGGAGCTCAAGGTTTTTATGGGTTCAAACAGGGGGAGATGGATTTGTTACCATTTCAATAACAAGTATAAGCAGAAACAAGGGGAGGTGGAGTTGTTGCGATTTCAATAACAAATACAAGCAGCTACAATTTGGAAATATAAAGGAGTTGAGCTATGCTAGAACTAAGCTAACCATTACAAGAACAAGTCAATGGTTAGTTCTGAGCTGACTCAAGTTCCTTCATTAATATTAGGGGGTTGCCTTTGTGATTATAAGACTCTAAAGTTGAAAAGGGAGGTGAGAGTCACAAGATTTTTACAATCACAAGGGCATAAGATAAAGGCCATAGAGTTATACAAAGATCAAGGCAACTGGATTACAGTTCACCAATTTCAGATATTCCCTTCTGGCAATTGTAATACACTAGAAAGAAAAAGAAATATCTATATAGTGATTCAGTAGTCATAATCATTTGCTAAATACTAACTTCTCAGTTACAACTCCTCCCTCACATTTGATCATTCTCTCAATCTTGAGGGATATCTGGGTGACAACTGTTCTAATTTCTTCATGCTGAAAATGGTGTTGACGTTATGAGGTAGAGAAATGAAGCTGGATGTTGTTCTCAGAGACACTGGTACCTCTGGGTTTCAGGGCTTATCTGGAATAGGAACAATCCAGAGGCTTTAAGTTTCTGAAAAATAAGCTTAATAAGTAAAATTTTTAAAGAGTTTTAGATAGAGCCCAGGGTATTCTTTAGGGTTTTCGTGTTTACTGTTGGTTGGGGCTTGGCATACTGAGGCAATTTGCAATATCTGGCTGAAGCTTGCATAAGAGTAACCTCCAGAATGACCTCTCGACTCTATTTGAAATCTCTTAGCCACTGAAACTTTATTTTGTTTTATTTCTTTTCCCCCTTTTGGGCAACAAATTATTGCCAATCCCATGATTCCAGGGCTGGGCTCATCCCTGGGAGTCACATCCCACGTTGCCAGGGAGACTTATGCCCCTGGAAGTCATGTCCCACATAGGGGAGGGAGGGTTGAGAGTTTGTTTGCAGACTTTGGTTTACAGAGAGACCACATCTGAGAAACAAAAGAAGTTCTCTGGGTGTGACTCTTAGGCATTAATTATAAGTAGGCATAGCTTCACCATTACAGAAATAAGTTTCATAAGAATAAACCTCAGGATTGAGGGCTTGGCTTATTAAATTGGGAGCCCCTATTGCTTAAGAGAATAGCAGGAATTCCCCCAGGTGGGGAAGTTAAAAAGTTCCACATTTTTCACTCCAGTCTCTCAAGGGACTTTGCAGATACTTTTCATTTTCTGCCCAAAATACTTTGAAATGCATCAAGGTATTACATTAACCTGTGCAGAATAACAATGTCTCATTCCCTATTCTAGGTTTCATGTAATTAGGTTGTTTAAATGAACTGACCAGACAGGTTAAATTAGATAGTGTGCCACAGAAAATTTAAATTTTGGACAGAATAAATATCTCCTCCTTCAGTCTCACACAGAAGTTGAAGTCTTAAAATACAGACAATATCATCTTTTACCCTGTATTCTGATTTACCTTTGTCCTAACCAGATCAGCATCATTCATATCTCTAATTGAGATCTGATCTCTTTTTCAGCCTCTTTAACAGTTGCTATATGGAGTAATGCTGACTTTCAGAGCTGCAGAACTCTAGCTCTGAGTGTCAGGTGTCACACAGATACCTAAAGTTCCAGGCTACACATAAAAAGCAAAGCATCTCAGAATTTAAAAACAACAGTTAAAGCTCAGGAATAAATGTGAGTGCTGTAAGAGCTTACAATCTAGGCCCTAATTTTCTTATAAGCATTTTCTAAATGAAGCTATTTCCAGAAAGTTTTTAAAAAAGCAGAAACATTTGACAGTTGACTTATATTGGGGTCATCAACCCCAACCCATAGCACAAGTTTTGTCCTGTCTCACCTATATGCATTTACCAGGGTTATATACAATTAATAGACAGAATATAATTTATATACTTGCCTTGCTTTTCCTTTAATGTCCCTTTTTGTTGAAGATGTGAAGTTCTGACTTATAGCTGATCACATGTATTTTTAAAGAAGCATTAGAGCCAAGTAGTGTAACTGAGAAGTAAATTTGGTTGTTTCCATGATCTGTAACCCCTTTCTAAGAATAACTAAAACCATGACTAACAACATCATACTGTTGTCTACAATCACGCAGATCAATATAAGGATATAACACGAACAGTGAGAACTTTGCCAAGCCTTTAGGAATTTTATACAATCTCTAAATATATGAATAACATTTCACTCATACAAATTTAGCCAATAGAAAGATAGAAAAGCCCTTTTAATTATTGTAACACCTCCCAAACCCTTCCTATGTAATGTATTAAACTATTTTAGCACCTCACTTTTATAAGGTGAAAGAACAAATCCTTTGCAACAGTTTTCCTTTAAAAGTGAAAAGATGTCTCCTGAAATAAAGGATGATAACGTCAACATAAACATGGACAAAGATATTATTCTGACATGATATAAAATCTTTGTCTTCTAGATAGAGTACTCAGATGGTTAAGAAAAACTTTTTATAACCTTTCAGTAAGAACAGACCAATAATCCACATTATTTTAGCAGAGAAAAACTAAACTCCAGTTCTGCATGAATACAGTTTGTTACAAAAGCTCTGTGCAAAAAAATATTATACACAAGCCTATCAAATTTTGGTCAGCATTGACTACAAAAAACAAAATTCACTTTAATCAGAAAATATCATTTTAGCATGGAGAATAATAAAAACACTATCCATCTCACCTACAGTCTTTATTTGTCCAGACTCCACACAACTAGAAATAAATTTGATAACAAATTTACAAAGCCCATTGAACAGGCATACTACCCTCCAATAACAGTATTCATGAAGGGGAGAAGAGACAACAATACTACAAAATAAAATAGAAAAAGAAAAAATTTATGCTTGGGTTTGGAATGCAGCCAGGCATTTATATACTTTATATTCACAACTCACAAATGATTACTTCACAATATGCCTAAAATCTCTCAGTCCAGTCCAGCACTACCTTCAAAGGTCAGAAAAGCCCAAGTTTGAAAAATAATCAGTTCCTTAATAATTAAGGGATTTACATCCAGCAAAACACTCAACATTATTCCCAAGTACTAAATAATACCAGGAATATGTTGGTTCACAAAATTAAGTTATGGCTTCTAAAAAAAACTGGTTCAGTGCTCTACCTATTCAAATACTACCCTCTTATTCAAAGGTCTTACAAGTGTCATCTCTTCTACGAGGTCTTCCCCTAGGTCATTCTTCACCTAGCTGCTTTTTTTTTTTTTTCCTGAATTCCTCCAGCATTTCTACTCACTTATTAAGATAATTGGCAGGTACTTTAAATACTATGCCCTGGTACAAGTATATTCCAACTAGAATATAAACCTTGAAGGCAAAAATTATGACTTCCCCATTTGTGACAGCACTAACTAACCTGATTATGGAATATACTCATCAAAAATATACTGACCGACATTAACAAAGCCACTACATATCCAAATTCTTCCACATCCTGGAGTAACAAGTGGCCAAGTAATTAAGAAGCCAGATTCTTTGAAATCCAGGTAATTAAGATTACAAGAATCTCATTTATATTTCTTACTAAACTCAACTGACTCTTTAAATAGGATATATTTGAAGCATCAGCATATCCTCATTTTTACCATATCATATAAATGTCATCATTACCAGGTACATTGCTCAGTTTATGCAAACTGTCTAGTTAGGCTACTTTTTAAGAGGAATTTTAAGAATGTACTTATCTTCTCTTTCAACCCTATTAATTTGGACATATGAATGTTACGCAAACCTTCTAAAACTTTCTATAATCACTCAGGCTTTGTCCTACACATTCTTGAGGATAAAACTGCACACTTCTCTTTGACAAAGCACGTCTTGTATATTTTACATACTCGAATAAAATTGTGCTTGTTTGATTCAAAAAGTCATCATAAAAACAGGAAAAGGACTAAACTTTGTCACTCCATTTTTTCAAGCTGAATTTGCTTTTTTTTTTTTATCATTTTATTGAGATATATTCACATACCACGCAGTCATACAAAACAAATCGTACTTTCGATTGTTTACAGTACCATTACAAAGTTGTACATTCATCACCTAAATCAATCCCTGACACCTTCATTAGCACACACACAAAAATAACAAGAATAATAATTAGAGTGAAAAAGAGCAATTGAAGTAAAAAAGAACACTGGGTACCTTTGTCTGTTTGTTTCCTTCCCCTATTTTTCTACTCATCCATCCATAAACTAGACAAAGTGGAGTGTGGTCCTTATGGCTTTCCCAATCCCATTGTCACCCCTCATAAGCTACATTTTTATACATCTGTCTTCGAGATTCATGGGTTCTGGGTTGTAGTTTGATAGTTTCAGGTATCCACCACCAGCTACCCCAATTCTTTAGAACCTAAAAAGGGTTGTCTGAAGTGTGCGTAAGAGTGCCCACCAGAGTGACCTCTCGGCTCATTTTGGAATCTCTCTGCCACTGAAGCTTATTTCATTTCCTTTCACATCCCCCTTTTGGTCAAGAAGATGTTCTCCGTCCCACGATGCCGGGTCTACATTCCTCCCCGGGAGTCATATTCCACGTTGCCAGGGAGATTCACCCCCTGGGTGTCTGATCCCACGTAGGGGGGAGGGCAGTGATTTCACCTTTCAAGTTGGCTTAGCCAGAGAGAGAGGGCCACATCTGAGCAACAAAGAGGCATTCAGGAGGAGACTCTTAGGCACAAATATAGGGAGGCCTAGCCTCTCCTTTGCAGCAACCGTCTTCCCAAGGGTAAAACTTATGGTAGAGGGCTCAACCTATCAAACCACCAGTCCCCTATGTCTGTGGTCATGTTAGCAACCATGGAGGTGGGGTAGGCGAATACCCCTGCATTCTCCACAGGCTCCTCAAGGGGGCACTACATCATTTTTTTTTCCTTGTTTTTCTTTCTTTCTTTTTTTTTTTTTAACTTTCCCTTCTTTTTTAAATCAACTGTATGAAAAAAAAAGTTAAAAAGAAAACAAACATACAATAAAAGAACATTTCAAAGAGACCATAACAAGGGAGTAAGAAAAAGACAACTAACCTAAGATAACTGCTTAACTTCCAACATGTTCCTACTTTACCCCAAGAAAGTTACATAATATAGCAACCTTTCTGTGAACTTGTTCCTACTATATCCATCAGAAATTAACAGACCATAGTCATTTCTGGGCATCCCCAGAACGTTAAAAAGCTTATCTGTTCTTCTTGGATTATTGTTCCCCCTTCCTTAATTACTCTCTACTGCTAGTTCCCCTACATTCTACATTATAAACCATTTGTTTTACATTTTTGAAAGTTCACATTAGTGGTAGCATATAATATTTCTCTTTTTGTGCCTGGCTTATTTCACTCAGCATTATGTCTTCAAGGTTCATCCATGTTGTCATATGTTTCACGAGATCGTTCCTTCTTACTGACGCGTAGTATTCCATCGTGTGTATATACCACATTTTATTTATCCACTCATCTGTTGAAGGACATTTGGGTTGTTTCCATCTCTTGGCAATTGTGAATAATGCTGCTATGAACATTGGCGTGCAGATATCTGTTTGTGTCACTGCTTTCCGATCTTCCGGGTATATACCGAGAAGTGCAATCGCCGGATCGAATGGTAGCTCTATATTTAGTTTTCTAAGGAACTGCCAGACTGACTTCCAGAGTGGCTGAACCATTATACAGTCCCACCAACAATGAATAAGAGTTCCAATTTCTCCACATCCCCTCCAGCATTTGTAGTTTCCTGTTTGTTTAATGGCAGCCATTCTAACCGGTGTTAGATGGTATCTCATTGTGGTCTTAATTTGCATCTCTCTAATAGCTAGTGAAGCTGAACATTTTTTCATGTGTTTCTTGGCCATTTGTATTTCCTCTTCAGAGAACTGTCTTTTCATATCTTTTGCCCATTTTATAATTGGGCTGTCTGTACTATTGTCATTGAGTTGTAGGATTTCTTTGTATATGCAAGATATCAGTCTTTTGTCAGATACATGGTTTCCAAAAATTTTTTCCCATTGAGTTGGCTGCCTCTTTACCTTTTTGAGAAATTCCTTTGAGGTGCAGAAACTTCTAAGCTTGAGGAGTTCCCATTTATCTATTTTCTCTTTTGTTGCTTGTGCTTTGGGTGTAAAGTCTAGGAAGTGGCCTCCTAATACAAGGTCTTGAAGATGTTTTCCTACATTATCTTCTAGGAGTTTTATGGTACTTTCTTTTATATTGAGATCTTTGGTCCATTTTGAGTTAATTTTTGTGTAGGGGGTGAGGTAGGGGTTCTCTTTCATTCTTTTGGATATGGATATCCAACTCTCCCAGCCCCATTTGTTGAAAAGACCATTATGGCTCAGTTCAGTGACTTTGGGGGCCTTATCAAAGATCAGTCGGCCATAGATCTGAGGGTCTATCTCTGAATTCTCAATTCGATTCCATTGATCTATATGTCTATCTTTGTGCCAGTACCATGCTGTTTTGGCAACTGTGGCTTTATAATAAGCTTCAAAGTCAGGGAGTGTAAGTCCTCCCACTTCGTTTTTCTTTTTTAGAGTGTCTTTAGCAATTCGAGGAATCTTCCCTTTCCAAATAAATTTGATAACTAGCTTTTCCAAGTCTGCAAAGTAGGTTGTTGGAATTTTGATTGGGATTGCATTGAATCTGTAGATGAGTTTGGGTAGAATTGACATCTTAATGACATTAGCCTTCCTATCCATGAACATGGAATATTTTTCCATCTTTTAAGGTCCCCTTCTATTTCTTTTAGTAGAGTTATGTAGTTTTCTTTGTATAGGTCTTTTACATCTTTGGTTAAGTTTATTCCTAGGTACTTGATTTTTTTAGTTGCTATTGAAAATGGTATCTTTTTCTTGAGTGTCTCTTCAGTTTGTTCATTTCTAGCATATAGAAACATTACTGACTTATGTGCATTAATCTTGTATCCCGCTACTTTGCTAAATTTGTTTATTAGCTCTAGTAGCTGTATCGTCGATTTCTCAGGGTTTTCTAGATATAAGATCATATCATCTGCAAACAATGACAGTTTTACTTCTTCTTTTCCAATTTGGATGCCTTTTATTTCTTTGTCTTGCCGGATTGCCCTGGCTAGCACTTCCAGCACAATGTTGAATAACAGTGGTGACAGCGGGCATCCTTGTCTTGTTCCTGATCTTAGAGGGAAGGCTTTCAGTCTCTCACCATTGAGTACTATGCTGGCTGTGGGTTTTTCATATATGCTCTTTATCATGTTGAGGAAGTTTCCTTCAATTCCTACCTTTGGAAGTGTTTTTATCAAAAAGGGATGTTGGATTTTGTCAAATGCTTTTTCAGCATCTATTGAGATGATCAATTGATTTTTCCCTTTCGAGTTTTTAATGTGTTGTAATACATTGATTGTTTTTCTTATGTTGAACCATCCTTGCATGCCTGGAATGAACCCCACTTGGTCATGGTGTATGATTTTTTTAATGTGTCTTTGGATTCGAATTGCAAGTATTTTGTTGAGGATTTTTGCATCTATATTCATTAGGGAGATTGGCCGGTAGTTTTCCTTTTTTGTAGCATCTTTGCCTGGTTTTGGTATTAGATTGATGTTAGCTTCATAAAATGAGTTAGGTAGTGTTCCATTTTCTTCAATGTTTTGAAAGAGTTTGAGTAAGATTGGTGTCAGTTCTTTCTGGAAAGTTTGGTAGAATTCCCCTGTGAAGCCATCTGGCCCTGGGCATTTATTTGTGGGAAGATTTTTGATGACTGATTGGATCTCTTTGCTTGTGATGGGTTGATTGAGGTCTTCTATTTCTTCTCTGGTCAGTCTAGGTTGTTCATATGTTTCCAGGAAATTGTCCATTTCTTCTACATTGTCCAGTTTATTGCCATACAGTTGTTCATAATATCCTCTTATAATTTTTTTAATTTCTTCAGGATCTGCATTTATGTCACCTTTTTCATTCATTATTTTGTTTATATGGGTCTTCTCTCTTTTTGATTTTGTCAGTCTAGCTAGGGGCTTGTCAATCTTGTTGATCTTCTCAAAGAACCAACTTTTGGTGATATTTATCCTCTCTATTGTTCTTTTGTTCTCTATGTCATTTATTTCTGCTTTAATCCTTGTTATTTCTTTTCTTGTACTTGGTTTAGGATTGGTTTGCTGTTCATTTTCTAGCTTCTTCAGTTGATCCATTAGTTCTTTGATTTTGGCTCTTTCTTCCTTTTTAATATATGCGTTTAGTGCTATAAATTTCCCCCTTAGCACTGCTTTTGCTGCATCCCATAGGTTTTGGTATGTTGTGTTCTCATTTTCATTCGTCTCTATATATTTAGCAATTTCTCTTGCTATTTCTTCTTTAACCCACTGATTGTTTAGGAGTGTGTTGTTTAACCTCCAGGTATTTGTGAATTTTCTAAGTCTCTGATGGTTATTGACTTCTAATTGTATTCCATTGTGGTCAGAGAATGTGCTTTGAATAATTTCAACCTTTTTAAATTTATTGAGGCTTGTTTTATGTCCCAGCATATGATCTATTCTGGAGAAAGTTCCGTGAGCACTAGAAAAGTATGTGTATCCTGGTGATTTGGGATGTAATGTCCTGTATATGTCTGTTAAATCTAATTCATTTATCAGATTGTTTAGGTTTTCAATTTCCTTATTGGTCTTCTGTCTGGTTGATCTATCTATAGGAGAGAGTGATGTGTTGAAGTCTCCCACAATTATTGTGGAAACATCAATTGCTTCCTTTAGTTTTGCCAGTGTTTCTCTCATGTATTTTGTGGCACCTTGATTGGGTGCATAGACATTTACGATTGTTATTTCTTCTTGCTGAATTGCCCCTTTTATTAGTATGTAGTGGCCTTCTTTGTCTCTCAAAACATCCCTGCATTTGAAGTCTATTTTATCTGAGATTAATATTGCTACACCTGCTTTCTTTTGGCTGTAGCTTGCATGAAATATTTTTTTCCATCCTTTCACTTTCAGTTTCTTTGTGTCCCTATGTCTAAGATGAGTCTCTTGTATGCAACATATTGATGGTTCATTTTTTTTGATCCATTCTGCGAATCTATATCTTTTAATTGGCGAGTTTAATCCATTTACATTCAACGTTATAACCGTGAAGGCATTTCTTGAATCAGCCATCTTATCCTTTGGTTTATGTTTGCCATATTTTTCCCCTCTCTCTATTAATATCCTTTATTGTACCCATACCGAATCTCTTTAGTACTGAACCTTTCTCCAAGTCTCTCTGTCCTCCAGTAGGGCAGGTCTCTTGTTAGCAAATTCTCTCAGCATTTGTTTGTCTGTGAAAAATTTAAGCTCTCCCTCAAATTTGAAGGAGAGCTTTGCTGGATAAAGTATTCTTGGCTGGAAATTTTTCTCACTCAGAATTTTAAATATATCGTGCCACTGCCTTCTCGCCTCCATGGTGGCTGCTGAGTAGTCACTACTTAGTCTTATGCTGTTTCCTTTGTATGTGGTGAATTGCTTTTCTCTTGCTGCTTTCAGAACTTGCTCCTTCTCTTCTGTGTTTGACAGTGTGATCAGTATATGTCTTGGAGTGGGTTTATTTGGATTTATTCTATTTGGAGTTCGCTGAGCATTTATGATTTGTGTATTTATGTTGTTTAGAAGATTTGGGAAGTTTTCCCCAACAATTTCTTTGAATACTCTTCCTAGACCTTTACCCTTTTCTTCCCCTTCTGGGACACCAATGAGTCTTATATTTGGACGTTTCATATTATCTATCATATCCCTGAGGTCCGTTTCGATTTTTTCAATTTTTTTCCCCATTCTTTCTTTTATGCTTTCATTTTCCATTCTGTCATCTTCCAGGTCACTGATTCGTTGTTCAACTTCCTCTAGTCTTGTACTATGAGTGTCCAGAATCTTTTTAATTTGGTCAACAGTTTCTTTAATTTCCATAAGATCATCCATTTTTTTATTTAGTCTTGCAATGTCTTCTTTATGCTCTTCTAGAGTCTTCTTGATTTCCTTCATATCCCGTACTATGGTCTCATTGTTCATCTTTAGTTCTTTGAGTAGCTGCTCTAGGTGCTGTGTCTCTTCTGGTCTTTTGATTTGGGTGCTTGGGCTTGGGTTATCCATATCGTCTGGTTTTTTCATATGCTTTATAATTTTCTGTTGTTTTTGGCCTCGTGGCATTTGCTGAACTTGATAGGGTTCTTTTAGGGTTTGTAGACCTATTGAAGTCCTTATCTCTAATTTATCAGATCTACAGCTTCGTGGAGTACACTTTCTCTAACTAACCAGCAGGTGGCGTCCACGAGCCACCTGTTCTCCACAAGCCAGTTCTCCCCTGCTTAGCCTTTTTGGTGAGTGGGGGAGTGAGTCTTGTGGGGCCCAATTGGTGTACCAAGCTTGCGTGTGTAGTTGGTGTTGCCTGCCCTGTATGTGGGGCGTGTTTCTGGGCAGTCGGGGAGGGGGGGTGGCCCTAACAATCAAATCTCCCTGGTGATCCTAGAGTTTTAAAGCTGGTGCAATAGTCTAATCCTTCAGTTCAGTCCTGCCACAGTTTGTCTCTGCCACTGACCCACAAGTCCTTGGTATTGGCGTATGGCTCCTGAGACTTGCAAGTGGGCCCCTCTTCCAGGCTGTGCACCCCGGGTCCTCTGTTGAGGGATGACTGTGCTATGTCACAGGTGAGTGCCATCCCCTCAGGGCAGTTCTGGGCTGCTGGGCTGTGTAGGGAGGCTCCCAGTCTGCTCAAATGATGGCTGAATGGGGCTTTGTTAATTCACACTGCTCCACCTTCCCAACTCTGGGACAATCAGCTGAGGTTGCAGGGAAGGCTAATGTCCACGCCCAGTTTTGTGGTGTGTGCCTGTTATTTGAAGCCCTTCCGTCACACTGGGTTGTCTGGGGCAGCTCTGGGCTATGGGGCTAGCGATGGGCAGGAGTGTTTCCTGTCCACCAGGATGGTGGCTGTGAGCGGACACCCCCCTTTTCTTGGGAAGTTGTGGTGTTTAGTGAATTTTCTCAGCCACTGAATTATTGCCTTTTGTCTCAGAGCTCTCTTAGTTCTGCTCTTGACTTGACGTGCCCAAATTGAAAGTCTTTGAAGCTTTCTGTATTGGGCTTCTTAGAGTAATTGTTTCAGAAAAAGAAAAAAGGATTTAAAAAAAAAAAGGGTCCTCCTCAGAGATCTAATGGGTTATTGAAATGCTAAGAGACAAAGCAACCAGGGCCACTAAGGAAAGGTCCACAGGGCAGAGAGATGGCTTTTCTTCGGGATTTGCATATGCGCCTTAGGGCCTGAGCTCCGCCCTTCCCCTTTCTGTGTTCACCAGAACTCTAAAAATCCTCTGCTTTTATTTTGGAGTTTTTCGTGTTGTTTTTTTTTTTCTATGCCTGTCTCCTCTCTGCTGGGCTGGCTGCTCACAGATTCTCTGGTGTCTGGTCTCTGTCTATCTATGGTTGGAGTCTGGATCAGTAGAATGAGTTTCCGATAAGAGCAGCCACTGCAGTTCTCCCTTCTCCTTCCCGGAGCTGACAGCCCCTCCTCCCACGGGACTGAGCCTGGCCGGGAGGGGCGCGGGTCCCCTGGCCGCAAAAACTTACAGATTTCGCTGATCTCAGCAGTTCGACATTTTCATGAGTGTTGTATGAAGTATGCCCAAAGACAGATTGCTCTGTGGTGTCCAGTCCACGCAGTTCCTGGCTTTCTACCTACTTTCCTGGAGGAGTAACTAAAACATACAGCTCACCAGTCTTCCATCTTGCCCCGCCTCCCAGAAACTCTGAATTTGCTTTTATATTCCTTCTATTGAGAAATTAAGAATTAACAAGTAATTATGATTACTGAATCATTATATAGATGTTTTTTCTTTCTATATTATAGAATAGGCAGAAGTTAATACCTGAAATTACTGAAACTCAACTAGTCTCAACATTGTTTATACTTTCTATTGTAATGGTTATGAGAGCCTAATTTCAGCCTTGTGTATACTTACTATTGTAATGGTAACAAATCCATCATCCCCTTATTTGAATCCATAAAAATCCTGAACTCTTTGGACATGGGGAGACATTGGCCATTATGCACATTGCACAGAGAACCCACCACTTTTGTTCAGTATCACTACTGGAGTTTAAAAAAATCTGTTTTCATAATATCCCCAAATTATGAGCAACCTCAAAAGCATATTGACTATCAAGCTCCAGAAAATATACTACAATGTTTAATTTGTCCCAAGCTTAAGTCCAGGAAAACTTTTCCATAGGTCTCAAGGACACTTTCTTTGACTTACTGAAATTAGGCAGTTAGATCTTACTCAATTATTCCTATCCCAAGGCTATTTATATTTTAATAATGATTTGTTTACTATGGTTACCATTGCAAAGGCATTATTGGAAAAAAATAATTTTAAGTGGGGAAATCTTTCAGAACAAACATGGCCTATTCTGCAGTATTTCTTCTGTGCCTACCATTTCTAATCTCCAGGCCTAGTAGCAAAAGTTCTAAACCAAGCTATCCCTCCCCATCTTTCTGCACCCACCCTTCCCCCATAGCTGCCTTAGCTGGTTAGGCCCCGGGGGCAGGCATATGTGAAATGGAGAGAATGAGGCCTGGTTTTAAGGGTTTTAAATGAGGGTGGAGGGATTTAAGACCCCTGAGGAGGCCTTAGCGTTGATGGGAGTTCCTATGCCCTTCTTTTAATTATTTCTAATTATTAGATTTATTTCACCTAAAGTTGTGACCAAGACAATTGGAAAGGTCTTTGCCTTTTCTCAAGGCAGGCCTCTGATAGCCCTCTGCTGCCTTAGGGAAATTCCAAGGGTGGTTTCTTTCCAATGTCCAGGTTTGTTTACAAGAATTACAAAAAAATTAAGACTTTGAACCCTGGTGCCTAGAGGGTTGATTTTTCTTTTTCCTTTTTCCATTCTGGAAGCAGGATTGGGCCTCAAAGCCAGGTCCAGGGGATTCGAACCGCAATACTGACTTCCGGACCCACCTTTCCCTTGATGACCCACTCACCCAGTCTGATGTCCAGGCTTGGAACTGGGAACTATTCCTCTCTTTAAGCTTTTTAAAGCACCAGGGGTCTGGAAGGACAGCAGAGTAGGGAAAACTCAGTTGCCGAGCCTCTGGACTAAAAGAGTCTAGGAGTCACAAAGGCTCAATTACCACATTTACCTGATCTGCAAGGACTCCAGAACTTCAAGCATTCAGCTCCTTGCTTCTTAGGAATCTTTGTCCCATCTGGGTCGCCAAATTGATACCTTTCAAAAGCGATGGGTTCTTAAGTCAAGCCTCAATCTTGAGGCTTGTTCTTGTGAAACTTAGGGCTGTAAATGGAGGATAAGCCTTCCTATAATTATGCCTAAGAGGTACCTCCAGAGAACCTCCTTGGTTGCTCAGATGTGGCCTGTCTCTCTCAAAGCCCAACTTGGCAAATAAATTCATTAACCTCCCCCCTTCATGGGACATGACTCCCAGGAGGGTGAGTCTCCCTAGCAATGTGGGACACAACTTCCAGGAATGAGCCTGGCCCTAGCATCAAGGAATTGAAGATGCCTTCTTGATCAAAAGGGAGAAAAGAAAGGTAACGAAATAAGGTTATAGTGGCTAGGAGATTTAAAATAGAGTAGAGAGGCTATCCTGGAGGTTACTCTTATGGAAGCTCCAGCTAGATAATCCAAATGGCCAAAGTATGACAAGCCCTAACCATCAGTAGTCCCAAAATTCCTAGGTCCTTATCTGAGACTCTGTAACAGTTTCACTAAGTTTCAGAAACTTAAATCCACCAAAGTGTTCCTATGCCAAACAAATCCTAAACCCAGAGGCAACGACACCCCTTTTCAATATGAACAAGTTAAGGTGGTCACTGCCCAGACACCCATGAAGATTGAAAAAGTGATTAAACAAAAGAAAGGGGTAGCAACAGACAAGATAGGATTTAACAAAGGATTATGAATACTGAATCTTTAAATAAATAATTTTTTTAGATGCTAGGGTATTAGAATAGCTAGAAGGAAATAACTGAAATGGAGGAACTGTAACCCATAACATTCTTTGAAATTTGCTCTATAGCTACTCTGGAATTATACTTTGGAAGTTATCACCTTTCTGTATATATCTTATATTTCACAATAAGGAAATAACTGAAACTGTGGAACTATAAGCCATAACATTTTTCGAAATTTTCTCTCTAACTGCTTGTTAAATCATACTTTGAAAGTTATCACTGTTCTGTATATATGTTAAATTTCACAATAAAAAATGTTTCTTTTTTTAAAAAAGCAGTGGGTTCTCTGCCCGACGTGCTCAAATGCCCAACTCCCAAGACACTAGGATTTCAAAGGGAGAAAGAGTTTACTGGTAGTGCAATACTGGCCTAAAAATCTGTCTCCCCATATCTAAGGAGTTCAAGGTTTTTATGGGTTGAAACAAGGGGAGATGCAGTTGTTACCATTACAATAACAAGTATAAGCAGCTACAATTTACAAATGTAAAGGAGTGGAGCTATGCTAGAACTAAGCTAACCATTACAGGAACAAGTCAAAGGTTAGTTCTGAACTGCCTCAAATTCCTTCATTAAACTTCAGGAGGTTGCCTATGTAAGACTCTAAAATTGAAAAACAGTCACAAGATTTTTACAATCACAAGGGCACAAGATAAAAGGCCATATAATTATACAATCATTACTAAGGATCAAGGCAGCTGGGTTACAGGTCAGCAGTTTCAGGTACTCCCTTCTGGCTATTCTAATACGCTAGAAAGTAAAAAGAAATGTCTGTATAATGGTTCAGTAGTCATAAGCATTTGTTAAAACCTAACATCTCGGTTACAGTAGCTTGCCCTAAGATGGGTGTAGAAAGAAGGTATTTTATGATGAAATCATTGTGTAGTGCATGCTCTGTGTGGAATTCAGAGAAAAACCCAGATTCAGTGATTAACCATTCCAACAAAATGCAAGTAACTAGCAACTGATCAAATGACAGTGGTGCTATTTCTCTTTTGTGGTGTTTTAGACTTTTGTGGCCCTAAAATTCAATTTTTCTGGACAAGGCTTTTTTTCTACATTAAACAGTTTCTAAATAAAATTTTGTATTTCAAGAGAAAAAAATCATAAAGCAGAAACAATGGAAAAAATAGACAAACCCACAAATGTAATGGGAGATCTAAATCACCTCCTTAATCAATAGATTAAGTGGACAAAAAACTCAGTAAGGATAGAGAAAATTTGAACAATACCATTCACAAACTCAACCTAATAGAACACTGAACATTCCAGCCAATAATCAAAGAACACATTTTTGCTCTCAGGCACACATGGAACATTCACAAAAGTGAACACCTATCAGACCATAAAGAAAGTCTCTATCAATTCTAAAAAAAATCATACACATTATATTCTTTGGCAGCAATAACTAAATTAGAAATCAAAAATTGAAAAAAAAAAAAAAAAGAAAAGACAAATCCATGTATTTGAAAATGTATTAGAATTTAGAACACACTTCTAAATAAGTCATGGTTGAAGAAGAACTCATAACAGAAATCAGAAAATATCTAGAGTATAAAAAATACTGTGTAAAAAGTCCTTCACATAGTGCCCTTAAAATGGAAGTGAGGATGAGGATGATGATGACGATGAAGACGCAGCAATAGCTTGTGGTTGTCGTGGTGGTGGTCTGTAGGAGCAACTTGGCAGTAGTCGGTTCTGAGGTCAAAGGAGTGGTTTAAGGCACGAAGGACTGAATATGGGGGTAACCACAAAGTCTGGGCTGGGTGAGGAGGAGATACAAACAACTTTGTGTTATATAAATGAGCAAACTATGGCCCTTGCGTATTTGCCCTGTGTGTTGTTTACATCTTCACAGCAGAATGGGACCTGTTGATCCAAAAGAAAAATCCCACCAGTGCCAAACTCAAATTCTTACACATCCAATTGTTTTCAAAATAGCCTCAATAAGCGATTTTTAGCTGTTTAGGACCAACCTGTTTTGCATACCCTGCAAAACTGCACTGAACATCTGCTAGCCATAGATAAGATAAAATCCTGTCATCATAAGACCCCAAGCCCCTTCTAGCCCTGGAGCTCTCTGTCCCAGGGACTCCCCAACACACGGACTCCGGGGCATCGCCTAGATGTGGAAGTCCCCTCTCTCTAATCTCCTCTCCCCACTCCACATTTTCTCTTGTCCTGTTTCCCCTTTCTCTGGAGGGGCTCAGGCATGCTAGGAAGGATTCCCACACTCATGCAACCTGTCAAAGCAATGCACCAATAAATAGCCTGTGTATTACTGCCACCTAGCGGGTCGGATCTTGTTTCTTGATCAGTTCCAAAATCCTCGAATTCAAACTCACTAGACTTTGTGAGTTGGGGATTACTCTAGTCAATGAGACCACTGAGATGGCTAGCGGTGAAGGAACTCAAGTCACCTGGTTAGAAGGTGGCAGATCCAGGATTCAAACCTAGGTTGGCCTCCTCATTTTTCCTGCCGCCTCTCTTTGCAATGTGGTCTAATGGGTACGTCTTCTGTTGAGGGAAGACCCGAGGGAGTGGGGAAGAGTTTCTTGGTTAAAATCTGCATCTAAATCTCAGAAACAGTCTGCCAAGGAGGCATTCGGACACCTCTTCTGCTCTGGTGTGTCTGGCTGAGCAGAGAGGAAATGAACCACAGCTGTTACCTCCAGTAGTCTTTCTGTCTATTGCAACCAGCCCTGCTAGCCCAGCCAGAAGAGGGAAATGCAGTCTTGTTTTCAGGGTCCTGAAACCCTCACAAACTCAGGCAGATGAGACACAGTACTACCAGGGACCAGGGACCAAGTGGAGTGGGCGGGTGGATGCCCAGAGCTATCGAGCTGAGCAGGCAGGGTGGGCTGAAGGAACCACTTAGAGCACCAGGCATACAACCTTGGGGCTAGGAGCTCACCTACAGGTAAGAGCAAAGCCTTGTGCTTGTGCACAGGGATTGTTTAACGAATGCTGGTTGAAGCAGTCATTGTGCTTATGAAAGGATCTCTTTCAGTTCAATCCTCAGGGTAATGAACCATGGTTGGTGTTGTTAGCCTCACTTTTTACAGATGAGAAGACTGGGCTCAGAGAGGTTATGTGACTTGTCCAAGGTCAAGAAAGTGACAGAGCAGAGTCAAGGACCCAGGTCACCAAGCTCAGTCCCCCTGACATTTCCCCTGCACCAGGGGCAGCCAGTTTTCAAAGGTCTCCTTCCTGGCCATCTGGTCGACCCAGAAGCCTCTGTGATGAAAGCTAAGCTTGAAGCTCTTTATTCATCGTTCAGAAAACATTTACAGTGGGCCAACTGCAAGCCCAGCACTTTGTGGGCACCAGGGCAACAGAGAAGAATTAGACCCAGGCCAGCCCACGAAGTGTTCACAGATTAGAGGAGGGCAATGTGAGCGGCAGTTCTGTATGCCCCGGAGACCACTGAAGAAGAAATGCTAACCCCACACCCATTCCTGACATTTATGGGTTCAGGGTAAGAAGTCAATTGAAGCCCACTTACAATTCATCTAAATATTTAAAAATTATAAACCAAGCTAGCACAGATAAATAAAAAGGGTTGTATCATCTTACCCTGGCAAATATACTGTCATAAAGACCTGGAAAACCAAGCTCATATTAAAAATTCTAGGGCTACAGCTCTCTACTGGACTATGAGCTTGTAGAGAGAGCCCCTCCTTCCCCACTCCTCTTCTCACACTCTGAATAAGAGGAGCCCCACGTACTTACATGTGGACACCACAGCTGCATATCGAAGCCTCATCCACACCCCCACAAATAGCAACCCTGGCCGTCCACAGGCCGAGGGCCGTGCACAGCAGCTGTAAGTCAGCCTCTAGGAGGACAGACCAGGGAAGAAGCCTGTGCAGGCCCTAGAAGTGGGTTTGGGGCCCTCAGGGCAGGGAATCCCAGCGCCTCGGTTACATAGTGCCAGTCTCTACCTGTGCTGTCCCACACAGTAGCCACGGGCCACATGTGGCTATTTAAATTTTTATTTAAACCAAATAAAATGAAAAATTCCACTGCTCAGTCACTCTAGCCATGTTTCAAGTGGCAATATGTGGCTAGTAGCTACGGTGTTGGAGAACATTCCCGTTATCGCAGAAGGTTCTACTGGATAGTGCTGGTCTAGAAATCCAGGCAGGGCCACAAGTGAGGAGGGATGCAGTTGGAGGAGGCTAGAGCAGGACTCCCCTCTTGCCCAGGAGTAAGGACAGGAATGGCCTGAGATCAGAAAGGCTTCACAAAGAGGGTGTCATTTGAGTATTTGACAGATTAGTGGGGACAGGTGGAAAAGGAAAAGAAAAAGAAAAGTTCCAGATAGAGAGAAAAGCACATGCCAAGATGTAGTGGCAATGACTTGGGAGAAACACAACAGGCTTGATATGACTGGGGTGAGAGGTGCCAGAGTAGTGGGAAGGTGGGGTTCCGGAAGGATCTGCAGGCCCAATTCTCAAGGTCTTGGGTGATGTGCTAAGGAGATGAGAGTTGAGTCTGGTGGCTGACAGGTCAGGTGGGTCAGGAGGGACATGATGAGCTGGGCATATGAAAGAGAAGGAAGAACTGAAGACCAGTGTGAAAAAAAATTTTTTTCACAACAGACCAGGAGAGAAGCATGGAGGGGAGGGAAGGAGAAATCTTTCAAAGGGAAAACATGGCTTTGATGAAAGGGGAGAATGAGGGGTGAAAAATAGCTCAAGTTTGGAGCACAGGTGGTGGAGAGATGGTGGGGTCATCACAGGGACAAGGATGAGGGAAGAGGTACAGATTTGGAGAGAAGCAAACAGTTCCATTTTGGATTCCTGGAGTCCAAGGGGCATCCACTGTGTCAGTCCAGGCAGGAGGGTGAAGATTCGGAGCTGCCCTTCTATGTTGTTGAAGAAAAGAGGGGATGGTGAAGCCATCTGAAGGCTGGCCTCTCCCAGGACAGGGAACTCATCAAGAGACCAATCTCAGGACAGGAACCGGGAGGGGAGAATGTCTCCACTGGAGTCATGGGCGAGGAAACCAGAAGGATCAGCACCTGTGGAATTTCCATGGCCAGACCACCTCCAGGTGGGCGGACCCCACAGCCGACTTACCTCTGCATCTCTGGGAGCAGCCAGGACCTTCCCAGCGACAGTTCAGTCATTTCTTGTCTGAAGACGCAGTGGGAAGATGGGCAGAAACCGGGGAGCGTGGCCTTGGGAGGTTTCAGGGCAAAGGGCGGTCCCTGGATGAGGACTAAGACGACGATGGATTTGGGTAATCAGGGTATCCCTAATGGCCTTCAAAAAGGATACTTTCAACAAGAGCTGCTGGATTTCAGGCAAGGCTGGTGGCAGGAGGGGGAAAGGGGAGGAACAGAGGGGCAGAGCTGTTCTTCCACTGTTTTGAAAATCTGATTAAAGTTTTTGCAGACAACTCAAGGGTTAATCCCTAGAGGTTCAGAGGTTCACAGACCCCTCAGGGTGAAGAATCCCACCTTAAGAATGTAATATCACCTACGTAATATTCCCAACAGGGATGCACAGCCTATTCTCCACATAAGAAAACATCAGACAAATCCAAAAGAAGGAACACTCAATTAAAGGAAAAAAAAATAAAAAAAAAAAGGGAGGGGAAGGGTGGCTCTACTCTAAAAAAAAAATAATGAAAGATAAGATAAGGATTGCTCCAGATTAAAAGAGCCCAGAGAGACATGACAACTAAATGCCACGCATGATCCTCGTCTGGATCCTAAAGTGGAGGAAAAAAAATGTTCTAAAGGACCCTTATTGAATCAATGGATAAATTAGAATAAGGACAGTAGATTAGATAAAAGTATCATGTCCATGTTAAATTTCCTGAAGCTGAAAAGTCTTATGTGGTTATGGAAGACAATGTCCTTGCTCTTAGGAAACACCCACTGGAACATTTATGGGTAAAGGGGCATGATGGCTGCAACCTATTCTCAAATAGTACAGAGAAATATATATTGAGGATAGGGGGGCAGGAGGGAGGGAAAAAGAGAGAGAGAGAGAGAGAGAGAAAATAAATAGGGCAAAATGTTAACAACTGATGAAGCTGGTAAGGGGTACCTGTATATGGAGGATCTTTGTATGACCATTCTTGCAATTTTTCTGTAAGCTTGAAATTATTTCCAAATAAAAAGTTAAAAAACAAAGTACCCTAACCAGGAGCCCCCAAAAGTTAGAGACCTTATCCTGATCGTTTCACCCTAGTACCAGCTAGCCTAGGGCAGGGCCTCAGTCAGCGTCCTGCGTGGACAAAGTAGAATTAGGGGCAGAGGTGGCGGCCAGTAGGGCGGAGGCCCGCGCGTGGCGACACTCCTCAGCCCCCCGACATTTTCTGCTCTGACGGCTGGGGAGGCCGGGCTGCCCAGGATCGGGACTCACCCGCGGAGTTCCCGGGGTTGGGGAGGAGCTCCGCGCGCAGGGAGGGCCCCGGCCAGCAGGTGCCGCTGTTGAGCCAGCTCTGGCAGAACCCGGCAGCAGCTCAGCCGGTGACCTGGAGATGGTCGGCTTATTGGGTCTTTCCAGAACCCGGCCCACCGGGGTTGATGGGCATCCTCCATCATCCATCCTTGCCCCCATCCGACTTCCAGCTTCCAGGCCCTCAGCTTCCCCCCATCCCCTCCACAGCATGGATGCCCCCAAGGCAACCCCCTAGGATGATGCCAAGTGGAAGAAGGGAGGGGGTGAGCAGGAAGACGCTTTAGTCCATGCCAGTTACCCATAAATATTCCTGTGGGTGTTTCCTAAGAGCAAGGACATTGTCTTTTATAACCACATAAGACTGTTCAGCTTTAAAATGGACAGGATACTTTTATCTAATCTACTGTCCATATTCTAATTTATCCATTGATTCAATAAGGGTCTGAGTTGCAAATTCAATCCTCCCTTTCCTCCACGCCATCTCCCTCCTCACCTCCTCCTCCTGAGCTGCCGGACACAGGCCAGCTGCTTTCAAAACAGCCCACCCCCACTGCTGCCAGGCGTTTCTCCAGCAGGTGCAACTCCTGTGCTCCAGTCCCTGTGCTGGGTCCAGGGCTCTGGGTGCAGGTGGGGAGAGGCGACAGGACGCTGCAGGCAGGGGGACAGACACCCTTCAGTGTTCTTTCCTCCCGTGTGGAGTTGCTCTCACGGCCCCTCTGCAGTCGAGCGGGCTGGGGAAGAACAGTCTGCTCTGCCTGGGATGGTGGGGCTGGCACTCCCCTGGTCCCCCCAGAAGTGCAGATGAAAGGGGCCTGGAGAGGTCATTTTGTCCATCCCCCTGGCTCCAGGAAGACCATAACGATGTGAAGTTCTCCTGATCCTATAAACTTTACTAATTCCTTCAGCAAACCTTCACTGAGCACCTGTGAGTGCATCTGTGAGGTACTAGTTGCTTTACCTAATTCAGGCATATTAAATCCTCACAAGGACTGTCAGAGACAGGTGCTATTATTCCAAGTTCACTCGTTCAAAGATGTTCAATCCAGTGTTTCTTGGTGTCTCTTCCTGGCTCACCCCGTGGGGCTGATCTCATTTGGCCTTAGAGCCCCACTGTGTCGTCCATAATATCCCAGTAGCTGCATGTGTCTCTCCATCTTCCAATGATTTGTCTTCTGGGACTCCCATCCCACCCATTCTGGCCTCCAGATGACAGCGACTGGGGTTAGTGAAGCCTGGTGGCTCTGCCCTAACCCTCACAACACGGCCTCAAGGAAGTTCCTTAACTTGACTTCAAGTTCAGTTTTCTCATCTGTAAAACAGGGCTCATTGCAATACCTTTCTCCTGGAGTTGCTGTGAGCGTAAAATGAGAAGAAGCATAAAAGTACTTAGCATAGTAAATTTAACTTGGAAAAGGGAGAGTCCATCCCTGCTAGGATGGCTAAAATAGAAAACGCAGAGAATACCAAGTTTTGGCCAAGGATGTGGAGCAAACGAACTGACGCTCAGTGGGTGGAGGCATAAAATGGTACAACCACTTTGGAAAACTACTCGGTAGTTTCTGTTAAAACTGAAAATAGGCATACTGTGTAGCCCACCAACTCTACTCCTAGGTATATACCCAAGAGGAAAGTACACATACATGTGCACCAAAAAGCATGAAAATAATGTTTATAGCAGCACTATCATAATAGCTCAAAACTGGAAATAATCCAAATGCCCACTGACATCAGCGTGGATGAATACATTTTAGGATATTCATACCATGGAAGGCTGTAGAGCAATGGGAAACAGTGAACTACTGCTGCTCGCAACAGCATGGGTGAACCTCATGGACCAAGATGCCAAGGAACAAGAAACAAGCACAAAAGAGGTATACGGAGCATGTTTGCATTCATAGACAGTTCCAAAACAGCCAACCAATTTAGGTCAGAGGTCAGGATACACAGGCGTGTTTGCTCATTTTGTGAAAATCCTTTAAACTGTACAGTTATGGTTTATGCACTCTTGTATAAATGTTATACTTCAATTAAAAGCTTTCATTAAATAAAAAAAGACAATGAATTGAGCTGCGTGTATTCTATAGAATAAATCTTAAGACATTTTGGATAAAGAGAAAGTTGTTAAAAGGTTTTTGCAGTATGATTCATAGACATTAAAAAGTGCCTAACACTATGTACTGTTTAAGCATACATCCTAGATAGTAAAATAAAAGATGTTCAGGGGATGATAAACAGCAAATTCAAAACAGAGCTTACCTTTGAGTGGGAGAGAGGGGAATGAGAGATGCAAGTGGGCTTCAAATGTTTATAGTTTTATTTCTTAAGCTGAGTGGTTCTGTATTTTTCTGATTATCTGACATGTTTCATAATTACAAAGAACACCTTAGCACTAAAAAAAAGAAAATCAAAGCAGGAAGTGGGGAGATTGTATCTTATTTATCTTCGTCCAGAGCCATCCCAGTGCCTGGCATTCAACAAACGTTTGGGTGAATGTAAGATCACTGGGCTAGTAACGCATTGGAGCCAGGGTTCAGTGCCAGGTCTTCCCACGCCAAAGTCCAAGTTCTGAGAGCCCCCAGCAGCCACACTGCTCCCCACTTCACTGCAGCTGGGGGAGGGGGACGCAGGGAAGGGGCGGCAGTATTGGATGCCCCAGCCCTGACTCAGCACCCTCTGTAACTGAATTGGACTACAGAATTACTCAATTACAGGGAATAGAGAAGGAACAAACTGACTTCATTCATAGGAACTCTGCAAATTCAGTGCCCAGTGGCCCAAGTTTCTAGGAATCATACAGCCAGAATCTTCTAATAACCTGCTCTTTACCTATAATGTTTTGCTTTAAGTTTTATCTGTAGAGTACCCATAGCTCGATTCATTTGTCTTTTTACATTAATGCATGTGTCCACTCCATGGGACAAAAGGGGGGCTCTCTATATCAAAGTCTGGTTGAAACAGGATGGTGGCACATATTTGACTGGTGCAAGAGAATAAACAGCCTTCAGCACGTCGATTCTTTGCATGCAAAGAGATGCTACTAATTGCAGATGTGTTTTATCTGTTTGTTAGGCCCTGTGTTGTGTTGGAATGCAGCCTCTGAGAAAAGCACTTCTCACCACTCCGACCTTCTGGGCCTTCCCCAGTGCAGAGAGGGGCTTCAATAGGAATGCAAACGAAGAGCTGCCTCTAGCTACAAGCAGAGTTAACCACATAATGAACACGCTGAAAGGGATTCATAGAGGTTTAGGCTTTGAGGATTGTTGTTAAGAAGAAATAAGTACTGCTTCTGCGGGAGCCTGATTATTTTGTGAACTCTAAACAGAGCTAGTAGTCTGAGGGGGTGTGGATGACACCAGTGGTGGCTGAAGCTGTGAGAGCCCCATCTGGTCTTCACATCTTTGCACACCTGTTTAAACAGCTGGTTTCCCACCCTTACTGCTCTGCATTGAAGCAAGGTCTCCACTGTGATGAAGACAGTGGTGTTACTGCACTTAACAGTAACAAAATGACACATCTCTTCCAAAACACTCTCAATTCAGATTTTGTATTCAGGTTGTCCTCTCACCACCAGCCCCAACCCCCAGGTTGGCTGGAGTCAACTAAACAGTTATTTACTCACTCATTTATCAACTGTTTAATAAAAACCCATCTTTGCCAGCCATTGTGTTAGAGGCTGGGGTGACAAAGATGACTAAGAGGGTCTCTGCCCTCAGGCTCTTGGAGACAAGTTAATAGATAATTATGATTCTTTGTGATGAGGGCAATGATAGAAGGAAATACAGAATGGAGGTCACAGAAGAGGGTGGGGCTGGCTGCTTACCTACTGAACTCGTCCCTAACCCTCCACCCACGGGTACCCAGCTTGCCAGCCATGCCTGACACCTGCTATTCCTCTGAGACTCTGTCCCTGCTGTTCTCTCTGTTAGTGATGGCCTTTGCCACCCCCATGTAACCTCAAACCCTTGCTTCTCCTCCACCACTCAGCTCAAAATGGTGAGTCCCAAGTTTGGGAGGGTGGTTCGCCTGGGGGAATGCAACCAGGGAGGAGAATCCAGGGGACGATGTGAAGTATTTTATTTCTTAAGCATAAGGTTCATTCTATTATTCAAATATATGGGTTTTTGTGTCTGAAAATTTCATCAAAATGTATTTTCGAAAGAGATTCAGTTTGAGCTACACCTCCACCTTGATCCCCATCTCCTATTATGTTTCCTTGTCAAGAATCAAGCTAAAAAAAATCCTTTACTGTCAGTCAAAAGCAACTTTGGGTTTTTCAAGATGCATGGAAATGATTCTTGAGGATCCTTGCTGGGGATCTAGAGTGAGGATCTAGTATCTAAGATCTAGGGCCTAGGATCTAGGTTCTAGAGTCTAGGATGTAGAGCCTAGGATCTAGGATCTGGTCTAGGATCTTGGGTCTAGGGTCTAGGATCTTGGATCTAGGGTCTAGGATCTAGTCTAGGATCTGGTCTAGGATCTTGGGTCTAGGGTCTAGGATCTAGAATCTAGTCTAGGATCTAGAGTCTAGGATCTAGGGTCTAGGATCTAGGATGGGGAATGCATCTGGGGAAGAGTTTGATGCTGGGGCTTCCACAATAACGACAATGTTGCTATTTCTTAAGCTGGGTGATGGATATATGGGCGCCTGTTTTATATCTAAAATATTGTATAATAAATTTAACATTTGAAAAGCATCTTTGTCCAGAGGGAGAGGAACAGGAAAGGAGAAGGAGCTTTAGAGAAGTTGGATAAGGAAGGCCAAAGTGGTGGCTCCCAGCTGGGCATGGAGGGTGCATTGAGTAATGAGGCTTGACCTGCTGGTGAAGGGCAGAGAGCAGCGAAAGAGGCCCAGGACTGTCCAGCTATAGTGAGGTCTGGTGTGATGGCTCAGAGCATGGACACTGGGCAACTAACTTCAGTTTCCTTACCCTGCAAAATGCTTGCGGAGATCAAACAAGATGAAATGTGTACAGCTTGCGCTGGTTGGTACCTAGCAAGTGCTGAAAATTATTATGACTTGTGTTATTATGATTGAGTCCCGTGACCCTGAACAAGTCACTTCCATTCTCCAAAACTCAACCTCCACGTGTGAAACAGGGATCACACTGTAATGCTCACATAAGCTCATGGGCATGAAAATGCTTTGCACACTCCAGAGTGATTCAGTGAGAGATAGGATTAAATAGGAGTATTACAGGAAAAAGACCACAAGAGAAGGTGAGCTCCATGAGGGTGGAGACGGTGTCCATCAAGTGCGCGGTGTATACCCAGTCCCTGGCACAGCACGTGGCACAGCCAGGACACCCAACCAGTATCTGTTGAATAAACAAATGGTGCTATTGGTGTTCCAACTGCAATGCAGCCACCCGTTTCACAAGGAGGAGAGGCTGCGTGTGTGTCCAGACAACAGGAAGATGCTTGTCCTTTTCTGAGACGGATAGGGAGCAGCAGGATCAGGATAAGGCAGGATTTGAACCCAGCAGCCCAATGCCAGAGTCCGTGTTCTTAACCAGTACATTTGCCAGAGCCCTGGAAAAGCCCAGCGGGCTCTGGAGAGTCCTCCCTCCCCTGGCCTCCAAGTTACCTCCAACCTCCCTTCCTCTGATCTGAGTAAGCGAAAAGAAGCAGGGTGGGAGATCATCAAGAAGACACTAAAGAGGAAAACAAGGATAGCATTTGACTCTGGAACTCTTAACAGACTCATCCATAGCACTTGCTCACAGATGGATGCCTGTAGCCAGAGGGCTGGGGCAAACTCCCAGGCCCAGAAGCCTCTTGCCCAGATGGGGCCAGGTTTCTCTCTCTCTCTCTCCCTCGTTCACACACACACACACACACACACACACACACACACACACAGAGCCAGGTTCTCTCTCTCTCACACACACACACACACACACAGCAGGGTGGGCTGCTGTGGCAATGAAGCAACAGCACTTTGCCAGGCAGAATTCCAGAATCTATGAGCTGGAGAGGCCCTCAGCCTGCTTTCTGATCTCACCACCTATGCTGCCTCATGAGCCCTGGCACATCCAGAGATGGGAGCTGGGATTCCATCTTTGCTCTGCACCCTGCGCTCTGCCCACTGATCCCTGGTCTGCCCTCCAGGGCTCCCCAGAACACCCTGACTCCCTGTCTGGTGTCTGCACACTGGCAGTCACACCATCCTGGGGTCCTTCTTGGGAGGTAGGTGCGTAGGTGAGACCAGCACCCCACACCTGGGACTCCTGGGCATGCAGAGCGAGCAGGGAGGACAGAAGGTTTGGAGCTCTTAGAACCCTGATCCTCAGGCCTGGCTGCCCTGGAGCATCACCAGGGAGCCTTAAAAACCCCAATGCCCAGGATTCACCCCAGAACAATTGTCAGAATTTCTGGGGCTGGTACCCAGACATCAGAACTTTTTAAGCCTCTCCAGATGATTCCAATGGGCAGCCAAGTTGAGAAGAAATGATTGAGTGGACACAGGAGTCCTGCAAGGGGAGGGAACCTGGACTCTGGTAGGAGGGAAAAGAGCAAGGAAGTAGTGATATCAAGACTTCTAGAGCCTAGAGGGGGAGGGGAGGAGAGGCACTCAGGGGCGCTGCCCAGGGCAGTCAGGGAAGCAGAGTTGTTCAGGAGGAAACTGGGTCAAGTCCAGGGAGGGACAATGCCTGTGGCTGTGGCTACAAACACAAATGATGTAAGTTGGACCAGGGGCCCAGAGAAAAGAGATTCCCATTTCTCAGTGGCCCAAGAGGGAAAGAGCTGAGGCTGGGCCTGAGAAGCTAAAGAATGGAGAGGGTCTAGCAGAAAGGACAGTGGGCCCAAGGAGTCACTGAACGGCTGACCGGGTGTGTGAGGGTCTGAGGAAGACACTGGGGAGGGGACTGGAAGAGCAAGAGCCTGGTGAGACGGTAGGCCCAGGGAGACCCCATCCCTTCTCTGTGGTGATGATGGGCTGGGGCAGAGGCAGGCTCTGGAGGCCCACGCGGGTCTCGATGTCTTCCTCACAGTAGAGTCTCCTCGGGAATTCCCCCTTGGGGCCAATGGGGTGAGGACAGTGCCGGATGCGTAGCTGAGTGGGGATGGGGAAGGGCCATCCTGGTTGCCTCGAGGAGGGAGCTGGCAGGTGCCCCTGGGGGCTGGGCATGGGGTCCCATCTTGGACGGAGTTGAGGGAAGGACTCTGGGGAAGATGGTCTCTGGACTGCCCATGCCCACAGGCAGCCACCACACAGTGACCAGCTGGGGGCCAACCACTCAGCTCACCCCTTTCCAGGCAAGGCCTGTGCAGTCCCCGCCCTTCTCTGGGCTCACACAGGACTTTCTGCTCCGGGGGCAGGGGCAGAGGTTCAGTCATGGAGAAAGGGGTGAAGCAATCTCCAGGTGAAGGAAACGATAACCTCTCTTCCTTCTTGGGGGTGGGAGGTGGGGAGGGAAATGAGGCAGGGGCGCTGGCCTCCTACCTCCACCGGCCCAAAGAGCTCAGAGTCCAGGCAGCCCCTCCCAGGCTCCACAAGAGCTGTCATCCTGGAGAGGTGAGTAGAGGGGGTAAAGAGGAAATCTTCTCCTTGAAAAAACAACAAGGTAAAGGGGGAATGTGAGGAACTCCCAAGAACCATCTTGGAATGGGCTCTTCACAATTATGCAACAACCTGTAAGTAGTAAATTTTATGGCTGAGATTCGAGAGCACCTACCACACAGCTCACACTTTGCTAACTCCTTAACTTACATTATATATTTGACGATAGGAAGGCACAGTGGTCAAGAGCTCAAACTGCAATCAGACAGAACTGGTGTAACCACCTGCTCTCTGAGTGGCCTTGGGCAAGTTTCTCAACATCTCTGAGTCGGTTTCCTCATCATGTGTCTGGCTCCAAATGCCACAGAGTGCTGATCACAGGAGACACTGTCCCCTGGAGCCACCTTCACTGTGTGGATTTGACCAGGAGGAGAACAGGGAAGGGGGTGGAAGGTGATGGGGTGGTGTATTTGTTACGCCAGGCAGCCCAATCCCTGAAAAAAGCTTCCTGGCCTGGGAGGGGCCTGATGGCTGGGATCCTGGGCCGCCTGGAAGGGCCCCCACGCCCCTTGCACAGTCGAAGAGAGGAGGCTGCTGAGTTAGAAGCAGAACCAGGACAGCCTACAGTTCTCTGGACTTCTGGCAGGCTTGGGGAGTCTGTGCCTTTCAGATGCAGGCACCAAGAGACCACAGAGCCTTTTCCTCTTGGCTCTGCCACCCCTGGGGGACCCCTTGAGAATGGCTACACCCAGAGATGATCCAGCTGGAGGGGATGTGCCAAATTACACAGTCACACCTGGCAGGTGGGATTCCAAGGAAAGGGGCAAGAAGTGTTTCAAAAGTTGTACTTTAAAAAATAATGATACAACATGGATGAGCTTCAAAACATTATGCTAAGTGAAATAAGCCAGACCAAAAGGGCAAGTAGTGTATGATTCCACGTATATGAAGTATCTAGAATAAGCAAATTCATAGAGACAGAAGGTAGATTAGAGATTACCAGGGGCTGGGGAGAGCAGGAAGAGGGAGTTATTGCTTAATGGATCCAGTTTCTGTTTGGGGTGATGAAAGAGTTTTAGTAATGGAAGGTGGTGATGGGAACACAACACTGTAAAAGTCATTAATGCCCTGAATGGCACACTTAATGATTAAAATGGTAACTTCCATTTATATATGTGTGCATGTGTTACCACAATAAAAAGAATAAATTTAAAATGCTGTAGACAATAATAATACTAATAAGTATACAAAAGGAATGAAGTACTGGTTCAGCTATAACAAAGAATGAAGTACTGACACATGCTACAATCTGGTTGAACCCCAAAACTATTAAGCTAAGTGAAAAAAGCTAGACACAAAAGGTCACATATTGTATGACTCTTTGTATGAAATATCCAGAATAGGTAAATCCACAGAGTCAAAAAGCAGATTAGTGGTTGCTAGGGGCTGGGCAGGAGGGAATGGGCAGTGACCGCTTAACAGGATGGGGTTTCCTTTTGGGGGCAATGGAACTAGATAGAAGTGGTGGCTGCACACACAGGAATGCACCTGAATTAAAAATTATTCATAAATTAGTTATGTGAAAAGAGAGGAAGAAGAAGTGCTAAGGGGGAAGGAAGATGAGGAGGGGCTGAGGCACCAGGAAGGGGGAGGGCGTGGCAGAAACAGGCAAGTTTGAGGTGGAGAAAAGGTTTGAGGAAGGGGGTTTCCTTGCCGCAGGGGAGCGGGGTCTGGAGGATGCGGGGCAGGCGAGGAGGACGCCGAGGCTGATCACAGGGACTGCAGGAACCACCGCGCTTTGTGGAAGGAGGGGAGGACCAGAATGACAGCGAGACTGGGGAAGGGGCTTTTAGGCCCTGAGCTGGTGCTTCCTAGAGCTCTAACTTTCGACTGGAAGCACCAGGTGGGTGGGTAGGAGCAGGGACCTCAACATTTGAGCTGTTTTTAATTTTCAGAGTGTCATCACAGGTAGATGGTTCTTTCAAACAAGAAAAAACAAAAACCTTCTGGAACAAATGGGATGAAATTGAACATGTGAAGCAGCATCAAGTTTATCCACCACTCACAGCAGGGATGAGAGGGTGGCACTGGCTGACTGTGTGTGCCACTTCCAGGCGGAGGGGAGGCTGCCCAAGACTCTCCAGGGCAGAGAGGGGAGCCTCAGCGCACCCATCACCCCCACAGAGGCCAGCATGGGGGATGGGATGGGGAAGGCAATGAGTGAGCAGTGTGGGCTTTGTCAGACCCAGGAAGGGAAGTGAGGGCAGCTACAGGAAGTAGGGAGGTGAGAAGCTCCCTCCGGAATCTGTCCCCCACTACCCTCCCCTCTCTGCTCCTGCACATGCTCAGTGTGCCCACAAGCTGGGTTGGCTAGGGGAGGGCACTGACTGGCACCCCCACTTAAAGGGCCAGTGCCGTCTTTGCCAGCTTCCCATAGGCACGATGGGACCTGGCCCAGGCTCTTCCCCCAGATGGAGCTACTTCACCTTGGACTCCCTCCCCCACTTCCCAGCAGCTTCCTTCTGACACCTCAGCTCCCCTGCCCTCCCCACTCTCTCCTCTTCTCTGGCCCTGTAACCGGCAGGGTCTTGTCCACTGGACATGGGAGTTTTTACCTGGGGTAGGGGAGTCCTTGATGGGGAACCATGCTAGACAGGGGTGGTGGGAAGCTTCAGCAATCACTCCTATGAAATATTTGCCTCCCTGCCCCTGGCCCAGGTGACCAAGGTCCCTAGAAAGCAAATAGGCCAGGAGCAAAGTAAGGTACTGAGCATTTCTCTGGAAAGGTCTAGGAAGACGAGGGGAGTATCCAAGCCGTCCTCCCCAGCTACGGTGTATGTCGGGGCATGCATGTGTGTGCAAGGGGTGTGTAAATTAGAACTTCCATCACTGGGGAGGGGTAGGGTAGAGCCCAGGGTAGAGCCCAGGCCTCGAGACCAGGCAGTGGGAGAGGGAACAACCGGAATGGTGGCTCTGATTCCCTATTCAGGGAAAGGGGGCAGTGATGAAATGACCCTGGGCAGCTCTCCCCATTACAGAGCCCTGACACCCCAGCTCCAGACTCCAGCAGTGGTCTCCACCCCCTTCACTCGGGATTGGGGACTCTGAGGTCGGGGAATGCTGAAGGGAGATGGGTGACTGAAACCCTTTGCTTTGTCCCCTCTAGTTCAGCCCCTGCAGACACTTTCTCAGTTCACACCTCTCTCCATTTCCTTCTTGCCCCACCCCTTCCCCCACCAGCCTTGGAAAAACTCACTGGCCTGGTGGCCCGCCCTGGCCCAGAGCCCTTCAGCCATTTTATGCGTGTTTGGGGTGGGGGGTAGGGGAAGACCAGCTGGCAGCCTTCTAGTCTCTAGGCTCCTGGGCCAAGGACTGGGTCCCTCCCCTGGTCCCTCCTTCCTCCCCACCCCAAGCCCATGCCCACTCAGGGACACACAAGCCCCCAGCCCCTTCTCCCTCACCACCATGCCCACACTTGGGTCCCTCCCCCCATGCTCCACCAGCCCTCTGGAATCTTCTCTTCCCTCCTAGCTACACAAGCCTCTGGGTAAACAATCTTGGTCCTGGCCCTCCTGGCCCTCCCCGCCTCCGGGCTCCATGCTGAGGAATGCAGCAGCTGGGAGGCTGCCTGTGCTGGCCAAGGGGACTTCGGGTCCCAGGCTAGCACCCCGCAGGAAAATGCAGGTGTCATGCCAGCTTCCTTGGAATACGGAAAGCCACATCCTCTCTGAGCCTTGGGATTCCCTTCTGCAAAGTGGGGACTGTCATTCCTGCTGGGAAGCTGTCTGGGGATCAAAGGGAACAGGGTTTATAAATGAAAACCCTCAGCCAATTTCCAGGGGCAGAAGCCCTAGGGATGGGACTTGGCTCTCCCTTGAAACCCATCCTTTCTAGAATCTGTTCCTGAGAAGCCTGGGTGTGGCACGGCAGAAATGAAAGTTGTTCTGGCAACCCACAAGGTTAGTCAACATTTCCATCCTCAGCAGCTCCCAGGCCTGAGCCCTTCTCTTGCTCAGTGTGGCCTGTCAAGATGAGCGCCTGGAATGGAAGCCAGGATGGGCTGGCCTGGCCCCCACTTCTCTCCACACATGGTGGCAGAGCCAACGCCAGCTCACTTCCAACTTGACTGACTCCCCCCTCCACCACCACCACCACCACCACCACGAGCTGGACACCTGGCTCAGCCAGCAAGGGCTCCGCAAGGGTGAGAGAAGAAACAGGGATCTGCATTATCCAGGCTGATCCAGCCCTGTTATGCACAGACAGGTGAGGAGCTCATACACGTCAATGGGAATTACCCGCACACGTGATTAGGCAGAGGGGAGCAGGATACACACAGATGCGTGGCAGGCCTCAGGAAAGCCAGGTGACCCAGCTCTGCCTCCTAGGCTTTATTTTCCATAAGAAGAATGCTTCCCCTGAGTGCTTACTTGTAAGTGCCTTCTAGGAGGTGAGGGAAAAAACATGTGATGACTCACCTACTTTCCAGCTCCTTGCTGGGAGACTACAGTGGGAGGGTGGCTGTCAGGAAAAAGGAGACAAAAGATACCCAGACCCCATCTAGCCCAGCTCTCTAAACTGTGGGCAGATTACAGGGAGCCTGGAGCAAACCCTGAAGGAACTCCTGGGCTTGGAACTTCTTCCAAATTTCCAGTTCCCTCTCTTCAGGGGGAAGCTCTCCCAGCGCCTGCCAGTGATGTGGCATCTCAAGTGAGGTTCCAGTTGAACCCGGGGCTTCTACCTCTGCATCCCCCTTATAAAACCTGCAGCACAGTCTGACTGCTCCAGGAGACAGAGCAGAATTCAGGCATCCTGGGGACATTGAGAGGAGCCCAAGTCCCAGACCTCTGAGCGGACTGTGCTTTGATTCCCACACCAACGCTCGTGAAATCAATCCTAGCCACCCAAGTGGTCTCACCAGGACCTTTTAATTTCTTTATGAAAAATAAGATGACATCAAAGAACA
Source organism: Choloepus didactylus (assembly GCF_015220235.1). NCBI lineage: Eukaryota > Metazoa > Chordata > Mammalia > Pilosa > Megalonychidae > Choloepus > Choloepus didactylus. Next base: position 54,248,210 of record NC_051324.1, on the reverse strand, counting down.
AATTGTGAAAATGACAAGATGGAAGTCTGAACCTATTTCAGCTGTTCTCAGGGAGCTGAGGGGTGCTGAGAACGATTTTCACCTGCCACCTGCCTCCTGGAGATCCAGCTGGCCTGAGTGTATGTGAAATGGAACCTTCTCCTGGGGTCAGCCTGACTGGGGAGCACCCCTAGGTGCCCAGCTCCCCACTGCGGCTGCCACCCTCCCGGTTCCACATCTCGTTCTCCTGCCGAAGCCGCTGGTTCTCCGTCCGGAGCCTCTCTATCTCGGCAGCCAGCTCCTCCACCTGGTGACACGACTGCCGGTTGGTGCAGCCCTGCAGCTGCTGCAGCCTCCTTGCCTCCTCTTCAGCCAGCGACAGCCGCTTCTCCAAATCCAGGTAGTCTTGCACCAGCTCCTGCTTGCTGCGGCCCTGTAGGCTCTCGGTATGGTAGCGCTCGTAGGCCTCGGAGAAATCCCTCTGCAGGAACTCCCCGTGAGCTCGGCCCCGCCCGTCACTGTCCCCTGCCTCGCTCTCCCCGCTGGAGCCTGGGTGGGAGACCCCGTGGGGCACATCCAGGTCAGGCTCCTCTGGGTCTCGGTCATTCATCAGGAACTGGGTGGTGTTGTAGGGTGCCACAGGCTGGCCTTTGGCAAACATCTCCTCGCGCACCCGAGAGGCCCTCTGGCTCTGCCTCTCATCCCGCTGTTGCTTCTCTGCCCAGCTCAGCTCCAGGTAGGGCCGCCAGTGCCGCTTGCGCTTTGATGGCCGCCGGCGGTGCTTCTTCCGGCCCAGCACGGCCTCTGCTGAGCAGCCCCCTGGGCTCTGGGTCCGGGAACCCCTTCCATTCCTGCCCAGGCCTCCACCAGCCCTGGCAGGCTCCTCATCCTCCGAGTGGCTCTCCAGCCGGGGTGTCAGGGGCAGGGAACTGCCAGGGTCGGGAGGCTTAGGGAGCGTCGCGGGGCTCCCAGGAGCCCCAGAGCCCTGGAGGGGACCAGAAAGGAGGATCACAGACAGCCTGGTAGAAGCCTTCCTGTCCACCCAGCCCTTGCCCAGCTAGCCCCACCCCCTCTGCAACCATTTTGTTAATTTATGGGCTTACCTTTCTACTGTCTGGGCTCCCCCCCGCTTCCACTGCACCAGCCACCCCCACATCCACTGCCTCGTGTAAACTCAGTGAGAGCAGGAATCATGCCTGCCTTGGTTGCTCTGGAACTTCAAAGCCTAGAACCATACCCAGCACAGGGTAGCGTTCAATAATTCTGTTTGAACAAATGAAGCAGGAGGAGAAAACTGGGATGGAAAGTGCTTTCTCACGTGTTTCTTCTATCAGAAGCCAAAACTGTGCTCGCTCTTCCTTCTGGAAAGCCTGTCTCTCAGACAGGGCTGCCTGCACAGGCAGGCAATGTGCCAAGTTCAAAAAGGTCCCATGGTTGGCTTAAAACTCTGTCGCCATCTTGAATTCTTAATTTTTGAACAAGGTGCTTCCTAGCACTGAGCCCCACAAATTGTGCAGCCGATCCTATTTCCAGATATTTGCATCCCTGCCTCTTTCTCATCCTTTCGGGCTCGGTCCCAATATCACCTCTTTGAAGAGACCCTCCCTGACACTTTATTAAAGTAGTCCCCCACCTCCCCTCCCCAGTGACTCCCTATCACGTCACCCTGTTCACATCCCACAAAGCATTTGGCATGTTATCATCTACCAGCTCTCTTGCTATTAGAATATGTCCTGTCTGTCTGGTGCACAACTGTATTCCTATGCCTGGCACAAGGCAAGTGCTCAATAAATATCTGTTAAATGACCTAAAGCCTGTAAGACAGGGGAACCGAAAGATATTGGACAATGAGGCTCTCCTTTCCACAGTTCTAGGGTAGAAAAGACAGTGTGTTTTTATTCCAGGCAGAAGTTGGCATGAGGGGCAGGAAAGATGTCCTGGCTGGGGACAGGAAGGGTAACCTCCAGTCTGCAGCCAAGAGAGTTCCAGAACTTATCTAAGAGGGGATTCTGCCAAGCGAGTGTGTGTATGTGTATGTTCAGGGCATCTGTTTATCTCTGTGTGGCGGGGATGGGAGTTCTGAGTGTGGGGGGGAATGGGCTGCTCTAAGTTTGTGGTTTGGGGATTTCTAATAATAACTACTACCACTGATATGTTGTTTTATGACGTACAACGTGGTTCAGAGACATCTGAACAGGCAAGGTCCACATAAGCATGGGGTATATGTTGGGGGGTGGGGGTCATAGTGTATGCAGCCCTATAAGGGAAATGCCATGTGTGTTTTGGAGACCCTGAAGAGAAGTGCTTCAGGGAAAAGGAGGTATGTCACAGTGTGTGTGTGTGCATGCGCATGCGGGCACCCATGGGGTTCACTGTGTTGTATTGTTACCTCACCTGCAGGGAGACAATCAATCAAGAGCAACAGGCCTTGTCTCCAGCAGTGGTTTGGGCTCACTGAGACATAATGGCTGTTACACCTGGAGAGCCAAGGCCCCTGGGAACACCAAGGCAGGCTGTCCTGTTTGTGTGGACACAAGCATTCACCTGCTCCCAGTCCTCACAAATGTCCCTAATGCTCTCCCCAACTCAAGCCATGACGCCATGCCCCTCAGCCCCACATGCTACCTCACTTCTGCAGCTTGTCCCTCTACTACTATTACAGATAAGCTGTGTGATCTGGGTGAGCCACTTGCCCTCTCTGAATCTCCTAGTCCCAACATACCATGAACTCTAAATTATCTAAATACAGTTAACACTGGAAATGGCTAGGTAGGATGGGCCAGAATCTCCCACACCTGAGTTCCTTCCTCACAGGGAGACCTGGGCTGGGGGAAAAGAATGGGTAGGGTGGAGGCAGTGAGTGAGAGCATGATCTGGGAGGGTTTGGGCTCCTGGAGTGACCTTCTTCAGAAGGTAATTTCCTTCGTGAGCATGAACCTGATACAACCTGCTCTTCCCCTTCTCCCAGTGATAGCCTATCTCCCACTCACATCCCAAATTATAGCCCAGCTGCTCAAACTCTTCTTCCAGTTTCATACTTAGCTCTCAACCCAAACAAAATGCAAATATTCAACCAAGTTTTGTGGGCTTGAGGTCAAGTTATGTTCTATTGTTAGAAGGCCCTAGGATTAAGCCTTGGGTAGGTTGTTCGCAGGCTCAATGGTTCTGGAAAAGTTATTTCAGCTCTCATAATCTTCACTTCTATAAAATGGATATAATTCCTACCTTGAAGGGCTACCAGGATTTCATGAGATAACACAGATAAAACATCTAGCATATTGCTTAATACATACCAGGGACTCATTTAAAAATATTTTTTTAAATATGTTTTCTAAAGCCACCAACATATCTGCGACAAAAAGCCAAGATCCCAGCTGGCAGGATCCACATTCTGGGTAGTCAGGTGACTAGCAAGGCGAGGACTTACCTTGGCCTCCTCCAGGACTGCTGGTGACTCTGTATTAGTTGGTCTGGTTTGGAGTGGCCACTTTCTTCTGTTCCAAATCTTTGAGCAGATGCCTTTAACAAGTGACCCCTGCTTCAAACAACAACAGAAACCTAAGTCCTGAAAGGGGATTCCCAGGAAGTCTCTAACTGCCCAGGAATTCTTTACCAAGCTAATGGCAGCCATTTTGTAGCACCAGATCTGCACACCCTCATTTTCAAAGGAAGGCCCTGGAGGCTGCCTCCACACCCTGGTTTCCACACCTCCAGCCAGCCAGGGGTCAAATGGGGAATCAGGGACTATCTTCCCTGTTCTGTTCCTCAGGCTCCAGGCCAGGGTTTATTTCCCATACTGTCCTCTCAGAAGTCACTGAGGTCCGGGCTGGTAGCTAGGCCTCGGCTCAGGTCTCCCCAACAACCAAAGTGGAAAAAGGACTGCCCCAGGGAAGGCCAATATACAAACAATGACCCTGGGGAAGCAGGGGGAGTGGAGTGGGTCTGTGGCTCCAAAAATAGGTAGGAGGTTTAAGGGGGTCCTTTCCCTCACTGCCTCCAGAGGCCCCAATCCCCACCTCCTCACCAGCCAGGGCTCCCGAAGGCAATGCCTCTAGAAGCACGCCTAGACTGGGGCCGAAGCCCTCCTCATCTACAAGGCCTGGCCTGCCTCCTTTCTCTCAGGACTGGAAGCAGAGAAAGGGGAAGGAGGAATCGCCACACTACATGCAGCTGGGAGGGAAACCCAATTGGGTAAGGCTGGATTCCTTGGAGAAAGGGAAATGGTACGGGAAGGTTTTGCAAAGGCGAAACTGACCTATTTGCTGTCAAAGGCTAAGCACAAGACTACATCTGTGTGTCTTTCTGTGCAGCAGCTTGTCTGGGCGATTCCCAATGTCTCAACCCTACCTCTTGCTGCAGTTGCAGCAGCTCTGGGAAAGCCGCTCTCGGGCACTAAAGTTGAGGGGGAGGGGACAGCCTAGACACCGCAGTGCCTGCTGGGGATTGTGGTTCTCTTAGTCTAGGAAGGCGGACCAAGATCCTGTCACGTCAATAGCCGCATCTAATAACTTCAAATCCCATTGCCCATTGCGCGGGTCCCGCGCTCACCGCTTCGTTTTCTGATTCGTCTAAACGACTGCCAATGTTCCTATTCTCGTCTACTATTAGCTGTGCGGAAGCACAACCAACCCCACCATTCTCAAAATCAATTAAAGAGTTCATTGATGGCGTTAATCTTTACAGGGCAGAAAATAGGTCCGGCTGAGGGAGGAGGGGCCAGGGCGCGGAGGGATCCTCGGCCCTAGAGGAAAGCGACCAGAAGATCGGTTGCCGCCGCCGCCATTTTGGGCTGGGAGGAGGCAGCGGAGGGACTCGCTGCGCAGTGAGAGCACCCCATGGGGGGTGGTCCGGGCGCGGGGAAGCCAGGCCGAGTGGGCTGCCTGAAGTGGTGGCGCCGGGAGATGGCGGGAAGTGGTGCCGGGGGTTGGGAAGGGGATGAAGGTTGGCGTCTTCCCGGCTGGGCCCGGTCATCAAACCGTCCCGGCAGTCCCGCAGCCTCATCTCTCACAGAGGATGGGGTTCTTGAGTAATTACCTCCTGTTTTCCGAGACCCCAGTACGGGAGAGATCGGGTGAAATGGCTCCCTCTGCTTTTCCTCCACGGGGACGCGGAACCAGAGACCGAGTTCTGCCAAGTTTTTTCCCCACCCCCACCCTGCTTGGGTTTGGCGACAAGGCCCCGCGTAGCGGGACCCCACTTCCATGGGCGAGGTGGGGGCGACGCCAGATTCCAAAGACTGATGCTGCAGGGGAGAATGGAGGGCGCAGCCCTGGCCGCGCGTTCCCCCGCCCCCTCCTCCGCACACCGGGTCCACCCCTTGGTATGGCCGTCAGCTGGAGCCTCCGAGGGCGCAGAGCCGGGTGCAGCCACCATCTTCCCCAGGCCCGTACTCCAAGGCCATCCCTCGGCCCTGACTGCGAAAAGGAACAGCCTTCTTCCTACTGTAGCAACCACTCATTCCCTCAGGGACCAGCTAGGTAGGGGCACGTGGAAACCTCGATCCCAGTGCTTGGAGATCTCTGAGCGCTCTTGCCCTCAAGATTTCTCCCATCCAGTCCCAATTCTCAGAAAGACTTGACCTCGCTCGTCGCCAGCCACTTGGGGAAACTCCTGAAGTGTGCTGTTCCACTTCTCTTGCAAGTTTACACCAAAGGGATGGGTCTTTGCCCTCTACCGGGTTGGGACAGAAAATAATTCATAGTCGCCACAGGAATAGAAATGGAGTGGTCCGTTTCAGATACTTCAGGGACATCTGTTTGCATTTTGAAATCTGAACCATAATTTTTACCACGCTTTTGGAATAAGAAATAAATGGCTGCCTTCCTAGAGGAAAAACTTCATTCCTGTGTAGTCTTTGTAAGACTACAAATTCCTTCCGATTTCAAGAATTTTCCACAAACTAAATAAAGTAGTGGAGGAGGGACGGTTAACAACATTATTACTAAGGAACCTCTATTTTGGAATGCCAACTAATTGAAAATCACCTCTGTAGATCCTAGAGGCTACCAAAATAAAAATTGCAGTTTTGAGCTAATTCATATATATGTGGCATTTGAGGGGGAGAAAAATCGGCTTTGAAAAATATAGACTCTCAACCTTATATAGCTGAAGTTTACAGCTGACTGAAGTTTGGAGGATGTTCTTGATCTGGAATTGCAGGCTTCCTGCTGCTTGAGATCTAAGTTCAAAGAGAGATTTATGGCTCAGGGATATCTTGAAATAGTAGTTTTGCTGCTAAAAAGCCAGTTTAAATGATGCCTAGGGATCTGAGATAGGAGAGTTTCTGAGTGACTGGGCAGTGAATTTTATTTTGTAGGTACCTTGTGATGAATCTCATTACCAATTACAGATGATCAAATCATTCCTAAGCATTTGAATGTAATTGCAAGAACCTTGAGAAGGTTCTTTACAACTGAAGCCCTGTTCCACCTATTATTAATAAATAATTTTAAATTTTAAGGGTGACAGACAAGGCCATAGCCTTAACTCTCCCCCAACTCCCACCCCAAGATGTTCTCAGAGAAAGTCTTAAGACTGGCTTGCCGTAATATCACCATCGATTTGGATTCATAATCCAAAATTTGAACTACTTACTCCTTAACGAAGCTTCTGTACACTTTTAGGTTGTTTTTCAGCTTACATCATCATTTTACCCTGTTTCTCAAATCAAGAGATAAGAATTAGGAAAAGCTGACCCACTAAATTGGTAGGAGTTAAGTTAAATAGCCATAGGAGCTGAAAGAGGCTTTAGAGATTATCTTTGTGGTTCTTCTGTCAAGAATTTAATGGGGGAGGATCCCAGACTCTTGTGATTCATCTTCCATTGTGAAGTAATCTAGTTAAACCTTTGGGTGCTATTAAATATAGAACATTGTACTAGAGCAGAAATTTGCTATTTATGAAGGTGAAAACTCACTGTCTTTAAGGTTGACTTCGCTAGAGGCCAAATCCTAAAGATGAGCCCAACCTTGTCATTTTAGTGCTGAATCTATTGTTCCTCTAATGTTCAGCCAGACCGTCAGCTTCCTCTTCAGCTATCCCCTTTCAGATGATTGCTTTGTGGCTCATGACAAATTCTCCAAACCCAATGTGCTCCGTTTCCTAAATGGAAAATAGTATCAATGCTGCCTCCCTCATAAATACTTTTAGGAGTAACTACTCTTCAGTAGCTGTGTAAACTTCTGCTTGCTATATCCTCGTTATTTGGGAACTTTAGAACTTCTGCTTCAAAGTTCATTTGGGGAATTTAGGAGCCTGCCTTACTGAAGTGTAACTTTGTCATGGCAGCACAAAGGGGTGGCCATCCAAGTAGGCTGAAGGAGGGTCACACTCCGGGTGCCAAGCATTCGTCACCGTGAAGTCCTGGACATTGTGCATTTGCCTGAAAACCAGCTCCTGGGGGCCAGTGGCTATACGGGTGCAGGACTTTGACCAGACAGGAGTGATGTTTTTTGCAGTAGTCACCACCTTCAGGATGAAGAGACTTGCTATCTGTGGTTAATCAGTTTTTTTTACTGTCCTGTGTTTAGCTCCCGTCATCCTCCCTCTTCTACTTTTTTCTCTTTTTAAATTGTTCAAATGCTCAGGGACTTTTATCAATACACTTTTGATAACTGGAGAGGAAGGTAGAACTAACCTTTTAGATATTTCCTTCCATTCCCCAATTTGATAGCAGTTTGGTATTCTGCCTTTGCGTAAAAGTTGTACTGGGGTTATCCAGACATGCAGAATTACGTGTTTAAAGCTGGCTTCAGAACTCCAAGTTTTGTCTCTTGACCCTCTTGAGGCTAGGGCAAGTTCTACAGAGTAGCTTACAAGAGAAGTGTTGCTATCATTTTTTTTCAAATTGTGTATGGAACACTGTGTAGCTCCCACCCTTTTCTTCAGGAATATCCTACTTGCCTCCTGCAGAACCAGGGCTTTTTAACACTTCACACAGTCAGTGGCTCTGAGGAATAGAATATGGTTTCTGATGAGAATTTATAATTCTCTTCAGAGTTTTTGTTTTTGTATTTTTTCTTCTTTTTCTTACTGTTTTTATCTTCTTAAGAATAATTTTTTAAACCAAATTTAGTAATTCCTCTTGGTGCTATGTTGAAGGAAAGATAGCACTAGCTATTGCAAAAGACTTAATTTACAATTTACTGTAGCTGCTCATTTGAATGAATTTTCTTGGCATGCAAAGTTTTATTAGTCCATTATTAGGATTATTCCAGCTTTTGCCCATCTTATGTTATTTGTCATCATTGAACCTGATCTATAAGTAAAACCTAAGAAAAAATTTATTCAGGGGAATTTGTGAAAGCTAAATTGTTGATCTGTCTAAAGAATCCCAAGCCTTTGTTTTTCAACAAGAACGCAGAATGAGGTGGTAAACTTTTCAGTGTTTAAAGACTGCAGGCAAAAATTGGCCAAATATTGCATCTTTGACTCCTGGACAGTATAGTGTGCCCGGCTTGCAAAGTATGATTATTCCTCTTTTGAATGTTCTTGTTTTCAGGGCCTGAGTTTGACATTTACCTTCTTTTAAAAATTTTATTTCTAGCATCAGCCATTTACATGCTGCATGAGATAGCAAGGTGGAATTTTTATTCCAATGATCGATCTTGTGCAAATGTGAAACATCTACTTTCCAAATGCTTTTCAGGTGTGCTTAAGTACAAATGCTTCTTAACCATAGCCACCTTTTCCACCGCACCATTGTGACTACTTGTTGCCAGCTGTTATGGGTGTAGGTGGCCAGTGGGCCTGCCCTCCGGGAACACTTGTGGTGCATTACCTAATGTTTTACTGAATACAGCCAGATCTTGATTTTTTGGTGGTAGACTCTTCAATTGTGAGTTGTGTTTTTTAATTCTGTGGATTCTCTCTTTGATTTCTCTAACTTTTTAAATCATGACTGTAAAAATATTTATTTACATTCCCCCATGCAGAGGATTTTTGTTTTATTCTGGATAATGGAAAAATTAAAATATTGATCAAATGGGTATCTGCTCCAATAATAATAATCATAACAATACTACCTTACTTTTTTATGGCACATTTTCATTTTCTGTATTATTTGATGCCATCTCATTTAATCCTTAAAGCAACTATGTGAAATAGACACTGCAAATATTAGCCCCATTTTGCTGATGAAGAAACAGAATGAGGCTCAGAGAGGTTTAGTGGTGTGTTTAGGGTTGCACGGCTAGTTTATGTAAAAGGTGTGGTGACCTTGGTTTTTTGACTACCAGTTTGGTCTAATTTTTATTATTTCCTCTCTCTAGAGATACCTTTTTTTTTTAAGTTTAAATTCAGCTTTATTGAGATATATTCACATACCATACAGTCATCCATGGTGTACTCTTCATAGTACCATCATATAGTTGTACATTCATCACCCCAATCTATTTTTGAATATTTTCCTTATACCAGAAAGAGTAAGAATAAGAAATAAAAGAAAAAAGAACACCAAATCATCCCCCCCACCCTATTTTTCATTTAGTTCTTGTCTGCATTTTTCTACTCATCCATCCATACACTGGATAAAGGGAGTGTGATCCACAAGGTTTTCACAATCACACTGTCACCCCTTGTAAGCTACATTGTCATACAGTCGTCTTCAGGTGTCAAGGCTACTGGGTCGGAGTTTGATAGTTTCAGGTTTTACTTCTAGCCATTCCAATACATTAAAACCTAAAAAGAGTTCTCTATATACTGTGTAAGAATGTCCCCACCAGAGTGACCTCTCGACTCCATTTGAAATCTCTCAGCCAATGAAACCCCATTTCGCTTCATTTCACATCCCCCTTTCAGTCAAAAAGATGTAGAGATACCTATTTTTAAGAACTAAACAAATCTGGAACTCCCTGGCTTCCTTCAAAAAACTGAAAAAACTCAGGACTCTTGTCTCGGGAGTGCCTGTTTATGTTACAGGCTAACCCAAGAAAAACTCCTTCCTCAAAGGGAGGATTAAGCTGTTCAGGGAGCCATCTCAAAAGTTTGGGAACCAGCTGGATACCCAGGCCCCAGTGTGAGCAAGGGAACAAACTGAAATTGCAAATTTGTAAGCTTGGTCTTTTGAGTAGCTCAGCTAAAATATCTGGTGGAGGGGATTTTCATAAAAGTATAGTGTGGCTTGGGGATCATTTGTCATCACAACCGCCCTGTTAATATAGGTGATTCTGAGTCTCTTCTCTCTGGCTGGAGAGCAATGTCTTGGTCATGTGTTTCAATATTAGAAGTGTTCATAGAAAACTGAAATTTCATGCAAACCTCATTCTAAGAACAAAAATGCAATAAATATTGTAAAATGCCAGTGCCTTTAAAAGCAGAATTCAGGCCAGAAACTTGCATAACCCAAGGTAAATTGAAGTTACTTGAAACTTAAGACTGAACTGAATTTGTCTTCTAAAAGTAAAACAAATTTTTTTTCTGATGATAAATGTATTTATAGATTCTTTCCAAGATTCTTTTTGAAAATGCCATTTTTCCAACTGGGGAAACAAGATCTTTACATTAAATCCACGTTATTAAGAAGAGGATCTAAAATCAGGAGGTTCCTAACTGCTGCATCCCATAATGCAGTCAAAATGAGACTTCCACACAACAATGTAAAGCCAGGGGGCAATGTTGCTGACTTCATGATAGCAGCTGTTTTCTGAGGCTGCTGCATGATGTCATGACAAAAGGAAAATTGAAAACACGAATGATACCATTTCAAAAAGGCCTTTAATGTACTGTTTAGGCCAAAGCAAGAACTGATCATACATTGTCTCCAGCAGACCATCCAGAATGGGGCCTCCTTAGAAGGCCCTGAGTCAGACCTGACCAGCTTAATTTCCATTGATTCATTGATTTGTGTATGCTTAACGCATCAAAAGGTGCGTTTCACTCTTGAAGTTCTGACCTCCACTATTTCTGTTTAGCTGCAAAAGCAGGCTTCCCAACAGGAGGCTTTTTTCCTTTCACTGCAGGAGTTCTTAATCTTCAGGGAGTTTGACAATCTCATGATTCTCCTGATGCAGTATACCTATAATTTCATGGGGTTCATGGACCTCAAGACTCCCTATAGTTTCTAAGGTCCCAAGTTAAGAAACCCATTAGCTATTTGAGCAATGCAATTCCTAAGGAAACACTGATGGGGTGGGTAAAAGTGGGCTCGGTTATGTAACCTATGGTGACAGAAAGGAACAACCTTATAATTTCTTACAATTTCCATTTGGGGGCATAAATTCCTACAGCCTCCCAGCATTTTCAAGAGTAGAATTACTCTAGAACCTAAACAGCTATCAATGCAGTTTAGGAGAATAGCAGCTGTTCAGGCAGTGTGTAGGGCTCCTCACTCCTTAACCAGAAGCCTTACTTTTAATTTGTAGTGAGGGGACATTTCTTAGTTTGATCTTCATGGCAAAGTGTACAGTCCCTAGTATTTTTTTTTTATTTTTTATTTTTTTGGTATAGGAAGCAATTAAGTTTGGAAAATTAGGGTAAGACCCTGGAATCCCCCAAACAACCATTCCCTCTATAAATCCAGTATCCCCTTATCTAAACATCTTGGCACAAAGAGTTGCCCCATAAATTAATCTAACCATTGCTTGCACTAGGAAAGCATGAGGCCTCTTCCAGGCATCCAGGAACTCCTTCCAGCCTTTTTTAGGGTAGAGAGAATGGGGGATGATTGCTGAAAACCAGCTTGAGGAATGAAATGGGACTGTCAGTTGTCTTACCTTAACAAACTGCCAAGTTAGGTTTACATTTTTTAAACAGAATTTCTGAATGGCTGTTGAGAAGGAAAACAAAGTTAAGCTTCCAATTGAGTTTTAAGCTTCCCAAAACACCCAACACTGATTTTTCCAGCATCAAGAAAGAAAACCAAGGCACTAGAAAGCGAGCACACCTAAGTATTGGAGATAATTAAATCTTTATATTTTTACCTGAACTGTATATTGCAGCACACTAAAACCCATTCAAGGGAAAAATTGGCAAACTGAAGTCTTCGGTTAAAGATTTTTTTTGCAAACTGACAAATTTAATGATTTCTTTACTTCCAAAATGCAATCACACCAATCAATACTATTTTGAATTAACTCTAGAAATCACACTGAAACTGTTACATTTACAAATATTAAATTTATTATAACTAGAATGAATTTGATGGTTCTCAGATTTGGCCACCTTATAACTCCGTTTAAGGAGGAGGGGTTTTGTAACAGAAAAATGCATTATAACTTGGTCAAGTTACTTACACATTAAAAAAATTAATAAAAAGGAAAACAAGAAAAGCAACCCTTCATATTCACATAATTAAAGAACAGGAAAAAGCACGCAAGCTACATCATAGCTAAATTTACCAAACCAACCAAAGCTGGGGGGGATTTTCTCTTCTGATTATGTGTCATAAAAAGGTCCACTGTCTTATATACACAAGTATATAATGTTACATTCCATCACTGTAAAATGTCCCCTTTGCCCCCTCCCCCCAAAAGTTTCAGTCTAGTCTCCAAACTTGGGAAGCGGCGCTCGCTCCTGCTGCCGATGCAGTTCGTTCTCGGTCAACAGCTGGAGGTTCTCGGCGCGCAGCCGGTCCAGCTCCAGCTCCAGCTCCCGCACCCGCGCGTCATCGCTGCCCAGCCGCTTGCTCTCCAGCCGCAGCCGGTTGTTCTCGTCCTCCATGCGCGACAGGCACTTCTCCAGCTCCAGGTACTCCTTGATGAGCTCCTGCTTACTCATGTTCTGCAGGCTCTCCGCGTGGTACCGCTCGTAAGTCTCCGAGAAGTCCCGCTGCAGAAACTCGCCGCCGTCCCCTCCCATCCCGTCACTACCCCCGTCCTCCTCGCCCGCTTCCTCCATAAAGTCCTCATCGCTGGTGTCGGATTTGGTGACGGCCCGCTTGGGGTAGAGGCCGGTTTTGAGATCCGGCTCCTCCTGGTCGTGGTCATCCATGAGGAACTGGGTGGTATTGTAGGGCGCGACTGGCTGGCCCTTGGCGAACATCTCGGCTCGCATCCTGGAGGCTCGCTGGCTCTGTTTCTCGTCGAACTTTTTCTTCTCCTCCCAGGTCAGCTTGTAGTACGGTTTCCAATGCCGCTTCTTCTTGGAGGGGCGTCTCCTATGCTTTTTCTTGCCCAGCTGTCTCTGCTGCTGTCCCCACGACTCCTGGCCCCTGGCGGCAGGAGTCCCTAACTTGTTGGCCTCGGAATCATTACATGGCTGGGCGAGCGGCCCGGCCTCGGGTTTCGGCTCCCCACCGGCCGCCGGCAAGTCGTCCCCGTTCTGGCCCTTCTCGCCCGCTTCTGGACAGGCCTGGGTCTGCAGGGGAGGCGGCTGGGGCCCCAGGTTCCCTTCTCCCTCCTGCCCCGGAAGGCCACCCGACTGGGGAGACGCTCTTGATTGCCACCTACTGTCCTCCTCGGGCACCCGCTCCTCCGTGCTTGGGGGGTGCTCGGGGTTCCGCTCTTCATGAACAGCAACACTTGTATAGTTGCTAGTTTGAGGCTGGTGCTGATATTCTGACAGGAGTGGCTCGGCCATGGCTAAGAGTCCTCTTCTTGAAGTTTGAAAAAATTTGGCTGTAGATCCTTAAGGAAAAAAGAGGTGTTTCTTCTCTTTTAAAAAATGTCCAATAGTCCCCTTTGCCCTGTAGTCCTGCAGTGACGCCTTCAACCAGTCCTGTCAGCAAACTCCAGTCCAACTTGGGGGAGCTCAAGTCAGTAAAGGGTTAAGTGCCCTCAGCGCGACCAGCTAGCGGGTCCAAGAGGGTGCAGCGGCTGGAACAGTACGTAATGTGCGGAGGGGGTGGGCTTCAAGCCTCCCGCGGAGCGCCCCCACGATCGAGGAGCTGGTGGGCAAGGAGCTGAGGTGAAGTCCAACGGGTTAAACCCAGCCCCGAAGGGGTTAAAACTACCCCGATGACGCTGCCTCCGAGGGGCCGGATCCACAAAGGGTTAAATCCCCTGCCGCAGAGCTCACAACGGGTTAAAGTCCCAGAGTCACCTCCTCCCACTTCCACGGGTGTCGCTCCAACCCGCGCTCCCAGTTTTCTAGGCCCGGCCGAAGCCTCAGCCGAGGACAGACAAACTCATCTCCCCTTTGGCTCGATGCTCTGCTCTGCTCAGTTCTCCTCCGCCTCCTCCTCTTTTCCTCCCCGCCTCCTCCCCCTTCCGACAGCTCCTCTTCCGCCTCCTCCCAGACTCCCCCTCCCAGCCTGCCACCCCACCTGCCAACTTCCAACTGCTGCCTCCAGCCCTCTGCGCCCCTTTTATATAGAAGCCGGTCCGCCCCGCCCCCGCGCATGCGTAACCAAGTCCCCATTGCAGGAGGCCGGGAGTCGTAGTTTTCATCTTTCAGGCCCGCCGACCTCGCGCGCCGTGCGACGTAGCCAATCCCAGAACGCGTAGGGGGCGTCACCCAGGCCGACTCCTTCCCTCGCTTATCCCTTGCTAGAGAAACGTGAGTGACCATTGGTCAAAAGTCACACGTCTCACTGAACACGGAAGGCTAATCAGAGAGAAGATGGGGCGGGTTCTGGGCCATACCATTATGCTTCAGATGTACGAGAAGATTTCATAGTCTGTGAGAACCCACATAGAATATTTTTACGAAAAGGTGGGTTTTAAGGGATATTATGGTATTCTTTCCTCAGCGGAAGGGTTCTGAAGGTCATAGACATTTGTTAAGTAAAGCAAAAATGGTTTATTCCTAAAAAGTAGTCCCCAAAGTGTAAAAGAGGATTAAATCCTTTTAAAGAGAGATGCTGGCCCACGGCTTTTTACTTTCGATACTTAAAGTTACAGTAATGGCTTCAGAGTGGGGGATTAGCGTCTGGCGCTGATGTTGGCGGAAGGATATTGTGAACATGTTTTGTTAGAAAAACGAAAAGCGCATGAAGAAGTAAACAAATCGAGAATAAAAAGTGCCGCCTTAAAGGGGCAGTGTGAGTGTGTTTCTGGCAGCAGCGTCGGACTAGGCCTCTGAAGTGGAGAGAGCGGGTTCGAGCCCCGGGTGACGTTGACTCGCGGCCTGGCGTCGGGACCCCGGGCCCGAGGAGGCCGAGGTACACGCCCTGCCACCGGCCTGGTGTTTCACGGCCGCCTCCGCCCCCAGGGGTCTGTGCAAATGGTTGATCCGGGGCTGGGTCTCTCCCTGGGTCGGGATCACAAAGCGCAGGGTGTGCGCCCCAGGCTCCCCGGAGACCCTGAGCGGTAACACACACACCCCACACACCCTACACCCAGACACCCACACACCCCCACACACCCGGCTTTGTAGAAGAAAATGGCCTCCTGGGGCCGACATGGTCTCCACTTACGACCGGGTGCATTTCTTGAGCTCCCGTTGGTACGGGGGAGTTCTGGTCAGTTAACGAGCCTCTTTGTTGGCGAGGGTTCGAAGTTAATGAGTTTAAATAATCAACCCTGGCTAGCCGAAAGAGAAGGGGATTAACATCTGCAGAGGGCCTTGCTCGTCAGCGGAGGCTGGGCAAGACGGGAGGGAAGCAGCCAGGGCTTCCCCGAGCGGGAGGAGGCGGCCTTGCCCCCGAAAGTGGGGGCCTGGGGAGTTCTGGCCGATGGGTTAGATTCACGTGGGGTATGTTGTCCCTTGAGAAAATCTCCAGACCCCAAGACCCTGCTAGAAGGACAGGGACCACAAGGGCCCAAACTCAGAGTTGCCGGAGCCCTGCATCACGAAGACCTCAAACCTCGTAGTCTCGACTTCTCCCTCCTGCCACCCACTCATTCAGTGACCCATTCTTATATCTTAATAGTAATCCCTTACATTCCCGCTGTTCTTCACTATAAAGTTCTTTTACCTCAGAACCACTTAACCTCGCCACAGCCCAGTGAGATAGGCAGAGGAGGAATTGTTGTCTGCCTTTCAGAGATAAGAAATCTCTGTGCCTCAGAGAAATTGACTTGTCCAAGGTCACATGACAAGTGGTAATTCCGGCTAGAGCGCAGGTCTTTGTGACTCCCATGCCATTTTTCTTCATGTCACAACACAATATCCCCTAGTTTGTTTTTTCCCTCAAGAATTCTAGATTTAGTTCCTTTTGTTCCCAGCAGCTTCCTTCAACCTAATTCAAGTCCTATTCATTCATTTGGCAAACATTTGTTAGGGCACAAAGATGAATAAAATATTATCTCTGCCCTCAAGTTGTTCATGATTTGTGTGGAGAGGCTATTAAGCCACAATTCAATAGGAAAAGGGCTATCATGGCAAACGAAATAAATCCCAGTAGGAGCTTTGAGCCAAAAGGCTTGGGAGTTGGGAACTGTGGGCATGGTTTCATGGAGGAACTGACTTCTTGGCTGACCTCTGGAGGATGAAGAGTTTTCCAGGCAGAGTAGCATGAAGAAGGGCATTCTATGAAGAGCAAGCATCATGTCCAAAGAAAAGACTTGTCTGGGAACTCAGCCCTAAGAGCTCTGTGGGGCAGTGTCAGGTATATGGTGGGGCCGTGGTGATGAGCACCCCTTATGCAGATGTCTCTGAAGGGAGAAGCCAGCAAGAGTGCCTCTGGGACACATCCAGGCGTTTTGGAGTTTACCATCCTAGCCTCTCATTCCCGTTTTCCCTGGGCTTCCAAGAACTAAGGTCTATATGAAAAGCCTGCGCTTGTCTGTTTCTCCATCCTTCATGCATTAGCCTCCCGGAGGGCAAGATCTGGCCCCTCATGTTGGGAGCTCCCTGAGGAAAAGGATTTTTGCAGAGAAGTGGACAGTGAGTTGGAGACCTCCAAATTGTTAACCACATTATCAGAGCCCAGGGGACTCCTGAGTACCTCGTCAGGGAATTTGGAGGGTACAGTTGAGCCCAGCCTCAACCCACTGGAAAAGAGCTCATTTGTTAAATGGGGTAGGAGGTGGCCAGACTAAGTTGCATGGAACTTTCTAGAATCCTATTAAAGAAGGGGCCAGGCATGTTAGTATTAGCTAAGTTATAACTCTTTGCCAGGCATTTTACATGTCTCAGTCATTTAAATCCCAGGACTGCCTAATGATGAAGAGATCATCATTCCTGTTTCACAGACAAGGCAACCCAGACCCACAGAAGTTAAGAATCTTGCCCAAGGTCACACAGCCAGTGTATACAAGTGGTGGAGCTGGCTTCAGCCCCACACCTTCATCCTCTTCACCATTTTGTCCCCTCTCCCACTAGCCTGCTGTTGTCCATCCTTATCACAAGGCCTCTCTGTGACCCTGAGGGTCTGTCCTGAGGGGCACCTTCCCTGCCTTGGCAGGACTTAACAGCCAAAGAATCTCCTAGCTTCCAGTGGGGCAAAGCCCAGGGCAGAGGTCAATGCCAGGGGCTGACAGAGGGAATTCAGGAGGTTAAGGATCTCCAAGGATGGGCCTTGAGAATTGCCTCTTCCTCAACGAGGGTCGGGAGGGTTCTGGTGCCCCGGAGGTAGAAGCTGCGAGGGGTTCAAGTTGGCTGCAGCCTTCCACCCCCCAGGGGACAGGACCCTGGCCAGTGGGCTTAGAGGCGCCCGGCACCAGGAGGCGCTCTGAGTGGCGATTCCGCCGCCAAATCCCGCCAGTGGCTGGAGCCTGGGAGGGCCGGAGAGGACTACAGGGCTGGGGCTGACCAGAGAGAGGCTGAGTCTTCCAGGCCAGGAAGAAAACTAAGTTCAGAACGCAGACGGCCTGCAGCACGCAGCCGCACCCGGAGCTCGGTGCACAACGCAGGTGCGCGGCCCACCCTGACCGGGGGCTTCGTGCCGCGCAGGGCCTGACCGCCCCCCCTCCCACCATGCACACACACACACTCTTCGGGGCGGGGCGAGGACGAGATTCCCGCTGGGCCTTGGTCTTCCAGAAAGTTCCCTGGGAGACCCCGAACGCGGAGGTCATGGAGAGGCAGCCCTGGGAACGGGAGGCAGGGGAGGGGGAGGGGGACAGCCGTCCCTCCCTCCGGCCGGGGCCGAACCAATGCCGGACTCCCTCGTGTGCCACTTCTTCCTCTACCCCCAGCTCCCGGGGCCTCGGAGCCCCCGACGGGACAGGGAGGTGGGTGGGGAGCACCAGGCTGCTCCCTTGCCCCCCCGCCCCGCCGAGGGCGCCCTCTGGGTCCCCTTCCCCCTCCGCTTTTCCTCAAGACCGAGGCCTGTTTTCGCTCTAGCCTCCCTCATTCAAGAGCACCCACCGCTGGCCTCTCGGGCCGTCAGCTCGGAGCATGGGGGAGGAGGGGGAGGGAAAGGATTTGTCCGTCGCGCGCCCGGGACCCTGCTTTCCGCCTCACTCTGAGGGGGCACAGACGGCAAAAGATTACGGTTGTGTTTTATTTAGTGAAACATTCTTTGTAACTCTTCAGTGAAGACGTCCTGAGTGTGTGGGGGTGGGGGAGGCCCCGCAAAAGCAGCGCTCGCTCCCCTCCCCCGGGGCCGGCTCAGACCCCTTCCCCCAGCTCGTCCGGGCCTCGCGGCCTCCCTCCCGCAGCCTCCCAGCCAATCCTTCTTCCAGGCCCAAGTCCCAACTTGCCCCAGAGCGGAGCCTCTGCAGGGAGAGGCTGAGGTGGGAGGGGAGTCAGGTGACCCAGAGGGTGGGGTGGGCACCGCCTCGCGTCACGGGCCAGCCCAGAGCCCGGCAGGGCACCACAGCTGCAGCCTTCTAGGGCAGGCGGGAGTGGTTCCAGGAGAAGCAAGCGTCCGTGTGAAGCGGCAGGGAAGGGTGGGATCTTAGCCGGCCCCCTCATTAAGGGAGGGGTGGCCAAGGCAAAGACTGATGTGTTTTTTTTTTTAATGCTGCTCTTCTCCCAACCCTAGAAAGGCTCAGGGCACAGTAGGACAGGTGGCACGTAGCCTCCTGAGTTGGCTGCAGAGATTTGTCCACTGAAAGTCATCTCTTTTGGGTCCGAAACTGTCTGAAGAGCCACTGGACAACGAAGGGCCACAGAAGGAAGAAGAGCATCATGGGAGCGGAGAGCCTGAGGGGCCAAGGCCGGGCCCCAGGTGGGGTCCTCTGCTGCCAAGAGGGAGGGAGTCAGGGCAGCCCAGGGCTCAGCACAGACTGGGCCCTCCCTAGAAACCCCTTTCAGCGCTCAGCCGGAGGGTCTGCCTCCCCAGTTTGTGAGAATTGGGGCAGAGGAGACCCTACCCCCAAGCCCACGCTGCTGGAAGGGAGGGGTCCCTGACACACTGAGCGCCAACTCCCACCCACAACCTCCTCTCTAGCAGCTGGAGGGGCTGCCGTAGGGGGGGACTGGCTTCCAGGCTGTCCTCCAGGCCACAAAGCAATGATCCTGTTAGTATGGCCTGAAGATCCCATATTGTAAAGGATGTGCCACACGTTTCAAATGAGGACCTTGGGTGCTCAGAATTTAGTTTCTAAATATCATGCCCCACTAAAAGGAGTCAGGGCTCCTTGGAGAAGTGGCTGATTTCAGGTCTGGGGCAGGAGGTAGAGGTGACTGTGGGACATCTTGTACCAGAAAGCAAGGAAGCTTTTAAAAATTAATGAGGTCGTGTTACAAGAATATAGGACCTGGCTTAAAAGGGTTTACACTGGCCAAAGTTGTGACAATCTGAGCATCAAAAAGAATTATAGTAGATTGAAATGCTGAATCTTAAAAATCTTTGAGTCCGTAATGATAGTCAAAAAGGAGAAAACTAGAAATTTGTCACCACTGAGGTGATAGTTAAATCAACTCCTTACTTAAAAAATAGATAACTGCCACACTAATGCAAAGTGTTAATAATAAGGAAAACTGCAGGGAGGGGCAGGTATATGGAAACTCTGTATTTTCTGCATGATTTTTCTGTAAATCTACAACTTCTTAAAAAACAAAAACAAAATAAAAAATAAAAAAACCCAGATAACTAAAGTGAAAGAACTGTTTATCCTGGCTTTCTATAAAAAAAACACATTTCAGGGAAAGGTTACATGATGAGGGAAAGCTCTACTTTACAGAAAAATGACAGCTAATAAATATGAATGGAATAATAAAACTTAAAAATCAGCTTTTTTTTTTTTTTTTTTTTTTGCAACCACTAAATAAATTATTGACTCAGGCAAGGATTATCAACTGTTGTTAAAAAAACACATGGCAAATGGGGTGAATGGGGAACTGGATATTTGTGAAATGCTAAAAAAAACACAAGACAGAATCTCCTGGCCATCGCTCCCTTAGTCTATGCTAACAGTCCATGCTAGATGGTAGGACCCCCAGATATCACGCGTCTCCTAATGTGAAGAACATCACTTCTGCTATAATCTGGTCAAACAAACATTGAACCTGCCTCTAATTCAGCCCTTAGAGCTAACCTGCAGTTCAAAGGAAATACAATGCGTAGAGGAACTAGCTAAATGATACCAAGGGGATGTAATTGGACAGTCCCAGAAGGTGGAACATTCTACAGGACCACTAGTCCAGTCTTGTCAGCAAGTCAGTGGCAAGGGAAAGGGATTGGTCTAGATTTTTAAAAGAGATTTAAGGGACATAAAAGGCAGTGTGTGATTGTGGTTTGGACAAACAGCAGTTGGAAAGAGCAATTTTGGGACAACTGAGGAAATGTGAATTTGGATTAAGTATCTGATGGATATTAAAGAATTACTGTGTGTGATAAAATGTTTGGCTTTGTAGTCGAAGGAACTTATTTTTAGAGATGTAAGCCCACATATTTAGGGGTGAAACGTCATAATGTCTATAATCTACTTATAATCTTTAGCATATAAAATTAGTGAAAGTTTAAAAACAATACATAAATACAGCCCTGGGTGTGTGTATTGGGGGTGGTGTCAAAAAGTGGGCTGCTGTGAATCTGAGGAAATTTCTGCCACCCTGGTTGACACCCATGGGCCACTCCCAG
This sequence comes from Choloepus didactylus, assembly GCF_015220235.1. NCBI lineage: Eukaryota > Metazoa > Chordata > Mammalia > Pilosa > Megalonychidae > Choloepus > Choloepus didactylus. Next base: position 54,227,440 of record NC_051324.1, on the reverse strand, counting down.
CTCTGTCAGCATGTTAATAATAAGTGATAATCACGACCCCATTTGTGGGGGGCTTCCTGTGTGTCGGGCACCTACATGCATTATCTTGCCTTAAGACTTAACCTCTCAGAGACTTAGTGTGCTCACATGTAAATGTGGGATGGAAAGATAACCTATTTCATAGGGTTCTCGTGTGGATTACATGAGATAATGCAAGTAAAGTGTTTGCCACACAGCTGGGGCTCAAGAAATGGCAGCTGTTATTTTGCCAGAGCCAAGGTGTAAGGAGCAAGCAGATCTAGGAATCGAATACAGAGATTGAGGGATTTAAGGGCTAATCTGGAGGCAAATCCTAAATTTGGCAACAGAAACTCTGACTGAAGGGCAACAGCGATTCCCAGCCCCAGTGCAAAGAGTAGACACATCATGACCCTGCCAACTCGACAGCACTCATTGTCATTTTCTACTCGGGCAAAGGGAGCAAGGGCTGGAAGGGAAGGTCCTCCCCATTCTCACTTCAGACCCCCTGGCTTTTCTGCTGGCAGTGTGAGCCACATCATTCTCTGGAGAAGGCAGAGATGTGGGCAAGGGGAGGAGAGAGAACAAAGACAGGAATTGGGGCACCCAGATTTCTGCTCCAATCTTGCCCCAGGTCTTGAAGGGGGCAGAGGAAACTCACCTGCTTGGCGGGGCAAGGCATGCTTTCCAGGCTCTGCAGTCTCCCCTGGACATCCCTCATGTTCTCCTGCAGCGCCCGAACTGTCCCCACCAACCACATGTCCAATTCCTGGGGACCCGGAAGCAGGCTGTCCCCGAGTCCCTCTGCAGAGCACAGACACAGGGAAGGGAACTCAGTGGCAGCTCAGCTAGGGGGAGGGTGGTGACTGGCTGGGGCAGGTCCAGGGAAGTGCAGCAGTTGAGCACCATCCCTTGTACCAAGTGTAACTCTTGCAAAATCCATCCATGTGGCTAAGTAACAGGCTGCCAGGGGTTTGAATCCTGGTACTGCCACTTACTAGTTGTGTGACTTTGGGCAAGTCATTAACTTCTGAGCCTTTTTTGTCATCTGAAAATCAAGGCAAGATGCCATCTCCCTCACTGGGTTGTTTGCTCAGAGGAATAAAGGAGATAATATATATGAAAGTACCCCTTGTGGAATCTGGCACACACAGGAAGTTCTAGAAGGGGACTATGGCAGGACTCAGTATTCTCCTTTGAGAATGGGAGGCCCAGAGAGAGAGGGGAACTTCCCAAGCCATGCAGCTCTAGGCGACAGAGTTGGGACAGGACTCTTACTCCAGGTTGGAGGCCCCTTCTTAGCACGTGCGGAGGCTACAGGCTCCTAGGTGGCCCTCAGGGAGAAGAGGCAGGGCAGGGACTTTGCCTACCCAGGCAATTGTCTGCCTGCATGGCAACCCTGCCTGTAAGGAGGCTGGCTCTCTTCAGTCCCCAGGGCTGGACTTTTACCTCTGCCCCAAGCAGAAAGGCTGGGGCACCAGAACCATAGGGAAGGGCAGGAGGGGGGTAAAGGGTCGGGCAGGGGCTCACCTTTCACTCTAGGGGGCATGGGGCTGTTTCTGATGTCAGGCTCTCCTCCAGGAGCTCCCCTCTGCTCTGCCAAAACCTGCTGAGATGAGGCACAAGGTGTAAATGGCAAGCAGTTGGAGGGTGGGGGTGGGAGCAGCCAGGCCACAACTGGGGAACTGGGGTGAGGAAGTGGAGGGAATGGGGGGTGTCTCACCAGCTCAGGCTCCAGCTGCTCTAGGGAATCACAGAAAACTTCAGAGTCCAAGTCCCTGGGCAGCTGGAACTCTAAGGAGGGGATAGGCAGAGTTATTGACAAGAGGGAGGCTATGGAGGAAGGGGAAGGGTATGCACCTGTTCCGGGGAGAGCGGAGACACTGCCTCAGGGGACACAGATGGGTCTCAGAAGTGACACCCTGGAACAGGGATCCCTGAACCTGCCCCCTGGCCTTTGGGAGCACAGGAGGTCTCAGTGTCTGTGGGCATGAGGTGTGGAGAGCACAGTAGCATCCGGCCTTCTCCCCTCCACCCCACCGGAAATCCTCCAGCATGGGTTTGGCCCTCTGCCCCTCCTGCCCAGGCACTGACCTGGGTTTGGGGGGGCTGGTTCCTTGGGGAGGCAGGAAGGCTCCGAGACAGCCCCAACATCTCTGTTCAGTGTCTGTTCTTTCCAACCTGCTGAGGCACAGCACCCAGAGGTGAGGCTAGGCAGAGGCTGGCACCTCTCACTGAGATGAGGCCCCTGCTGCCCATCAGCCATGGATGCTGCCTGAGACCCACCCAATCAGGGAAACTAGGGGTCCTTACAGGGACATCACCTGGAGCACTTCACCCTCAACCCCTCCCTCCCCCCAACATGGAGCAGCCCCCTCGGCCCAAACCTAGGACAGCTCACTCAACACTTGCTGAGCTCCTGTCCTGGGGACCTGACCTGTGACCCTTCTCAGGAAGGTTTCCGGGGGCCTCGGCATGTCAGGGATCACCTGATACAGGGGTTCAAAGTAATCAAACATGTCCTCTGCCACTTCGCCCAGGGGTACTGTGTCGATCACCTGTGGGGGACAGAGGTCTGCTGGCAGGGGTGGGTCCTCCTATCTCCCTCGAGCCGGGTCCCTCCACCCTGCTCCTGCCCTGTCATGTCCACTCCACCTTTCGCCCAGCCAGGGACCAGGGATGGGCAGGGTTGGGAGGCCACAGGAAGGTGGTGATTCCCATGGAGGTTGTCAGTATGCAGGAAATATAATGAGGGTCACAACTAGAAGGGTGGGGGGCAGGCCACATGCGTGAGAGCTTGGGGACCGAGTGGAGGCAGCAGTCCCTCCCTACCTTCTGTGCCACCACCTTCATCTCTGCGATGTAGGCGGCCATGGCCTCCTCCCTGCTCATCTTGCCCAGACTGTTCCAGGCGTCCCTGGGGGACAGAGAGCTGTGAGAGGGCTCGTGGACAGCTGAAGCTTGTTTCCCCAGCCAGTGGGGAACTCACCACTTATAGCGTCCAATGGGGTCCCAGAACCCAGGCCGAGGGACCAGGCAGGGCCCCATGGTTGCCTGCTTGTAGTAGCTGTAGAATCGCAGCATCTCTTCATAGGAGGGGCGGTAAGAGCCTGGGCAGGGGGTTGGGAAGTGGAAGACAGAGCATCATCCCTAGCCCCAGGAGGATGGAGTGGGGGGACCACCCTTGTTGTGGGTTAGGGGTCCCGCCCAGGGCAACTGGATAGGGGTGGCAGGCAGATGTGGACCCCCAGAGCAGCCCTGGTGGAGACTTGTCTGTAGGAACTTCAGGTATCAGAGCTACTTCAGGGAGGCAGACTCCAGCCGTCCTGACCCCCAAAATGTGGGTCCCCACGGCCTCACCATTCTTGGGTAGGTTCTGAATGACGCTGACGGCAGCCTGGAATTGTTTCTGGCACTCTGGCTCAGGGCCTTTATTCTCGGTGCCCATACTCTGCTGCTCTGGGCCCTACTTTTGAGCGACTCTGCAAGAACAAGCCCTGTGTGAGCAGGGTCCACCCCTGCACACACCTCCCTAAGCCCCGATCCACTTTCCAGCCGGGTAAACTATGCTCTTTAGAGGCCCGAGTGGGATACCCCGGGAGTCAGAGCGCAGGAAACTCCGGATGAAAGAGACTTCTTTTCCTAGCTCCAGGCAGCGTGGGTGGAGCCCAGGGTAGCAAGGACCCCGGGACCCCCGCTGGGAGGGTGGAAAAGGCAGGTGACAGGGGTCAGAGTGACAGCTATGTCCTCAGATATGCCTCTCTTGGTGCACATCCCCAACTCCTAGACAGGCCAATGGGTGAGCGGGAAGGGACCAGGGCCGGCGAATAGGCTCCCATCTCGGCCCCTCGCACCCTGGTCCAGCCACCGGCACTCACCCCTCTGTCCCGACACCTGGGTCCTTTCTTGCCACTTGCCGGCGGCTTCCGACTGACCTCCGGACCAAGTCTGGCCGGGATAGGGTCGCTAGCGAGGAAAGAAACTTAAGCCAATGGGAGAACCCGTTTCACATGCCGCTTCTATATCCGAGCCACTCAGAGTGGCCCTTTCAAGATTATGCAAATGACTTCGTGGTGCCTCTTCCAATCAGGCGGAGCGAATCCGCAGGTCGTGCTCCCCACCCAGGAAAGCAAGAAGCGGGCGGCAGCGCTCCCTGGTGGGCATAGTGAACCCATGCGGAGTCCTCGCGCTCCCTGGTGAAAAACGGCATCTGACCATCGAGTCCAGGCCCCACGGTTCGGAGCGACCTAATTTAGCGGTTCAGGCTCTGGGGATCAAAAGGAGAAGAATGAGGAAGATCATTCCTGGAGGAAGGAACTGCAGGATCAAAAGGACAAAGACTTTGATATTCGGGAAGAAAATTCAGGAACCCAGAGGAATGTGGGGAGCCAAGCTAGAATGCAGGATCACTGGGTCGGGAGTGTCTGAGAATGGGGTAAAGCCGGGGGGCAAGTAAGTGATAAATCTAGGTCCTGAAAAACTCGGCTTTCTCTTTGGGATGCCACGCTGGTTGCGGCCGCCTAGTGGTGCTGTGGGTCCAGCTCACCGCCTCGACCCGGGGCACTTGAGACAGACGACCCAGATACACTCTGGTGTTTTCATAGATATCAAGTGCACACATGACAAGGTCACCAGAATCCGCGTGCGAATGCACAGCCACGAGTCGATGTCACAGACACCTTCATACTGGACGGGGCCGGGGTGCAGATCCGTCCAAGTCTCGAACCCCAGAACCTTTGCCGGGGCGTCTAGACTCAGGCCTCCTCCATCCTCTCCAGACAAATTTCGAGACTTCCGCCACTAAGGGGGCTCCGCCGCCCGTGGGTCTGTCTCCCTCCTGAGGCCTCGAGACAAGGACCGGTGGAGAGGGGCCGGCAATCTGCGATGAGTCAGGGTCCCCGGAAGGGAGAGATTGTCCATGCCCGAGGGCAGCCCTCACCCCCAACGGCTCTCCCCTCCCCCTTCCCGGAATGGGGGCAACCGATGCGGCCGCGATCCAAGGACGGCTCCGGGAATGGGCGGACTCACAAGCAGGGGGCGAACGCGGAGACTGGGGGAAGCGGGCCCGCCGCCTTCCCACTCGGAGAGGGTACATCCCGGGCCTGGGGTCACCGACCCCTCCCCGCCGCCGCTGCCCGCCTCCCCGGTCATCGGCCCCGCCCCCTCCCTCTCCCTCCCTCTCCCTCCCTCCCACTACCTTGTCCCTCCCTCGCTCCCTCTTCCCGGCACCCTCCCGGCGCCGCTAAGTTTCTGCCTCGGGACCGCGCGCAGAGCCGCGGCCCGGCCGCAGCGGCGTCCCCCGCCGCGACCCTATCCCGGCGCGCAGACCACGGGTCCAGCCCCAGCCCCACCGAGCCATGCTGTGCGGCTGGAGGAGCAGCCGCCGCCGGCCGGAGGAGCCCCTGGTGTCGGCCCAGGTCGCGGCGTCCGTGGCACTCTCGTCTCCGCCCGCGCCCCCAGACGGCAGTACCAAGAGGCCGGGACTGCGGGCGTTGAAGAAGATGGGTCAGTGACCGGCAGGGGTGGTTCGGGCGGGCGCGGACGTTCCTCAGGGGCGCAGCCTGGGGGTCCGCGGTGTTTTCTGGGGAGCCGTTCGTGGGTTTCCTAGGGCAGGGGGGCCGTGAGCTTCTGGCACAGGGCGGTGTGTCAGCTCGGTGCCAGCTGGGGGCCGCGCCGGGGCTCACCCGAGGGGCCTGGGCCCGAACAAGGTGCCAAGGACGCCCTTTGTTTCCCACCAGGAGGCGTCCGCGAGGCGCAGGGGCACAAGCTCAGGCGAGGGGCACGACCTGGGATGCCCGAGGGCCGGGAGAGTGGAGTGGGAGAGGCAGCCTCCCGTACCCTGCACCTTTCAGGTTCCTGACGGCCCCCACTAGGGAATGAGGGTTGTTTGAGGCTGACCTCGGTGGGAGGAGGCTGGGGTCCCAAGTCAGTTCCCCTATCCTCGGACTCCCACTGGGGCAGCCGCAGCAACACAGCACTGGTAGGACTGGTTTAACTGGTGAGAACCCACTGCCAGTGGGGTCAGGAAGCCAGAGTTCCTATCTTGGATTTGGGGTGAGTCACTAAGGGGCAAAGGAATTAATATAGCTGTGATGCTCAAGAATGTTCCAGGGACAAGCCCCAAGCTGGATGGTTTACATTGTGGTGTCATGCAGTCCTCCTGGCCTTCCTGGGAGGTAGCTGGTAACATCCCCATTTCACAGGTGAGGAATCCGACATTGGTCCAGGTATTGGTCTAAGACCACACACCTGGCAAAGGGAAAAGTCTGGTTGGCCACAGCATCTGATGGCCTCTGAGTCTGGCCAAGTAGAAATCTCTGGGTGGTTGAAGGGCTTGAGTGATGGAATGTACCTGAGAGTATTTCATAACCTGTAAAGTGCTGTGAACCCCAAGCGGTATATTGGAACTGCTGTTGGTAGACGAGTTGATAAAGGGGTGGGGGGTAGGACTGAGGGAGCAGAAGTGCAGGGCTGCCCAGAACACTGAGTGGGTCTTGGGGCAGAATTCAGGGGTCCTGCCTTCCCTTTGTCACTGCCCCTTCTTCATTCTTACTTCTACCTCCACTCACTCATTTGACCTGAATGTATTGAGCGCTATGTTCCCAGCACATTGCCTAGTACTGAATTTACAGACGTAAGACATGATCTCTGCCCTACCCTCCATCCAATCATGCATGCATTCAGGAAGAACCAATAGAGTGCCTATAGTGTGCTCTGCCCTGGGGATTCAGCAGTGAGTAAGACAGACACAGTCCTGGTCCTTACGGAGCTGCAGAAGGGAGGCCAGACTATGAAACAAGGCCATGAAGGAAAGGGGTGAGTGAGTTGCTGGGAAACCCAGCATGGCCAAGAAGCCAAGGAGGGCCTAGGATGCACCCAAGAGCCAGGAGGGAGAGTGGAATAAAGTGAAAGGGGAGAGGCGGGTGGGGGCTAGATCCTCAAGGCCCCTCTTTGTAGAGTTACAGACTATCTGGAGGGCACCAGGAGCCCCGGAAAGGACTGAGGCAGGAGTGAGGCAGGCAGTGAGGCTGAGGAGTCAGTTGGTAAGGGATGGTGGGGCTCAGACTTGGGTGCACGCAGCCGAAGTGGATTCCAGAACAACCTAGGAGGTAGATTCAGCTGGATCTGTAATCAATGGGGATCTGAAAAGTGCCTCTGGCCTGAGTGCCTGGGTGGGGGCCATATTATCCTCTGGGCCAAGAAGCACTGGTGACATAATAATGGCTAACACTTAACTGATTGCCTATTTCCCAGGCCCTGTGTTGAGTGCTTTACTTGCATTTTCTTATTACATCCTCATCCTCACAACACCTCCATGAAGTAGAGGCATTATTCTCTTTACCTATTTATATTAGAGCAGCTATAGGTTTACAGAAAAAGCATGCAGAAAATAGAGTTCCTATATACCCCCCTCCACACACAGATAGAGTTTTTCCCTGTTGTTAACATTTGACATTAGTGTAATACCTTTCTTACAATTGATGAAGCAGTATTATTGTAATTATACCATTAGCTCTAGTCCATCATTTACATTAGGGTTCACTCTTTCTGTTGTATATTTCTGTGGTGGTGGTAGTGGTGTTTTTATTCTGGTAACATATATACAACCTAAAATTTCCCATTGTATCTACTTTGAAATATACGACTCAGTGGTGTTAATTCCTTTCACAATGTTGTGCTACCGTCACCATCATCCATTACCAAAACTTTTCCATCACCCCAGAGACTCTACCAATCAGCATTAACTTCCAATTCTCCAACCCTACCCCAGACCCTTGTAACCTGTATTCTAGTTTCTGATTCTGTGAATTTGCATATTCCCATTATTTCATATAAGCGAGATCATACAATATCTGTCCTTTTATTCACTTAACATGATATTTTCAAGGCTCATCCATGTTGTAGCATGTATCAGAACTTTATTCTACAGGTATTATTCTTATCCCCATTTTTCAGATGAGGAAACTGGGCTTACTTGTCTTGCCCGGGGTCATATTTAGCAAGTGGCAATGCCAGGAGTCAATCTCAGGCAGCCCGAACCCAGAGCCCCAGCTCTTAACCAGCTCACTGCATTCCCACCCTTAGACCAGGGACCAGCAAACTTTTTCATAAAGTTTTTAGGCTTTGCCAGCCATATACAGTCTCTGTTGCGTATTTGTCTCTGTTTCTACAACCCTTTAAAAATGTAAAATCCTCCTTAACTCCGGGTTGGTCATCTAGATTTGGCCCAAGGGCCATTGTTTGCCAACCCATGTTTAGGTAAATGATGTCTCGGCTCATACAAGCCACAACCATCCAGTAATGTTCCCAGGGCAAGAACCCAAGCCTTTCCACTCCTGGCCCAGAGGCAACCTCAGTTAACAGTTTCTTGAGTATCCCTGGAAAAACTATGAATGCACCTTTAAGATACTTTTTTTTATCAGACTTTTCATAAATGGGAGCAGTCATTGAACAGCTGTTGAGCTTCATGTCTTTTACAATTAACACTATGGAGTAGAGTTCAGTTCATATTAGCACAATTGATCCACCTCATTATTTTTAATGCCTACATAGTTTAATTGCTTTTTAAATGGTAAAGCAATGCCTCAGGGGGTCATACCACGTAAGTGGTCATCAACTTTGGGGCAGTCAACTTTAAAGCAACCCTCACCTTCCTCCAGGGGGACGCTCCCAGACCAACTTTCTTGGCAAACCATGACAGCTCTTTCCAGCTGTTTCCTGGTGTTACTGCTTGTCAGCCAACAGTTCCAGGTCAGGAGAGTGACTGTCTTTGTACGCAGCAGATGTTGTGTAATTATCTGTTTTATTATGTTTTTCCTAATTGTTTTATAAATTGAAAAGAAAACTGAAAAATGAACATGATGTTAACAATAGGAAAACGCTGGCCTCAGTACAGTTGCAACAAAGATAGAAATTATTATGCTTGGCAACCTAGCGATTGATTCCATGTTCAACTCCATTCAAGAAGTCCTAGAAAATGAGGTCTCAAAGACAAGATGGATACATGATTATATATGTAAGCCCTTGCTTTAGATTTTTGGCACTTTCAAAAAATGCCTTATGTATGAAAATAGCATCTGCACGTACTTTAGTGATTCAGTCCCCTTTGTTGCAAATTGTGTTTACTTCTGTGTGTGTGTGCACACACACTCACACAGGCCATTACAGATGATACTGAAATTAGCATCTCGGTGCACAGCCCTTTTCTTCCCCCATAACATTATTTTCTCTCTGGGTTAAATGTCCAAGAATTGAAGGAAGATCACCGAGTCAAATAAATATTGGCATTTGTTTTCCATCATTTTCTGAGGATTTCTGAAATTCGATTCTATTTTAAACCTACATCCCACAATATTTGCTTTACAATGCATACTTTCCCTTTTTATAAGACGGTTTGTACACACTTCGTTTTCTGAATGAAGGGAGTTTTCCAACAAGCATCTTTATTCTGTTACAGACAGGAGGCCCATCCAGAGAACTGATCAAACCAATATTTGTGTTTTAAAAATACTGAATTTCAGATTCAGCCTCAATTAAAGAGCAAATGTTCTTTGGTCCTCTTCTACCTTCACTCTGAGTGGAATGGTCTAGACTCACTCAAGGAAGGTCATGTTCAAGACTTGGAGTTATGGAAAGAAAAACCCAAATCTTCGGCACTCCCAAGGTTGTTTTAGATGCAGACAGACTGCAATGGCATCAGATATGTCTGTCACTTGCTAGGACTCTGGGCTTGCTGCAGTGCTTCTGGGGAAGAAAGCTCTGTGGGGCTTCACTGGTGAGCAGGAGCCACTTCAGGCCCTCCTTGTACCTTTAGCAGCTCTGAGTGGTAAAGCAAGACGTTTTAAACTTCATCTTTGATGAAGAAAGACAAGTGGGATCATGTGCAGAAAGCCTCCCATGCCACCAAGGCCCTGCCTGAGCCCACGCCTGTTGAGTTCCTCACCTCAGTTTCTTCTACTTCCCCTTTGCAGTCCCCTGCCTGGGAATCCTCATCCCTGGCTTTTGCCTGGGTTGGACCACACAGGGTGGGGGTGGGGGTCCTTTGCACAAGCATGGCCCCCTCCCAGAGGCCTCTCTTGACCCCCATCATTCTTATCATTTGTCTTTTCTTCACTTATCAAGACCTGAAATTGTCTTGCTGTGTTTGTTTGCTTGCTTGCTTGTTTGCTGCCTGTCCCTCCCTTGGGAAGTAAGCTCCATGAGGGGCAGACTTGGGCTCTCTTATTCAGTGCTGAGTCTCCAGTGCCGAGAGCAATACCTGGACCTAGGGGTGCTCAGTAAGTGCTTTCTGAGTGAGAGGTTACAGGGAGGGTGCGTGGAGCCCTTGGACATAGCCCTGTTGCAGAGGCAGGCCCAGCACTTCCTAGTTGTCAGATGTCTGAGACCAGAGGCTGTCCCTGACTCTCAGTTCTCTAACCCTGCCTGGCCCCAGCTTGACCTGCCGCTCAGGCTGAACTTTTGAGAGTTGTCTCCTTCCTCCCCCCATGGTCAGATGTTGCCTTAGACTTGAGTGGTTGTAATTGAAGGCAAGGTCACAAGGACCTGTGGCCTCCCTCTGACCTTGGCTGAGGTTTTCATCCCTTTACCCATCCCATAAGGAGAAACAGCCCAGACTCAGTGCCCAGCTTGAATCACAACTCCCTGCACATTGTCCAGCCATTCACTCACAAATCATTATTGGCTCCGACAGCTCAGGTTGATCAAGACAGAGCTGATAGCAGGGTCAGAAAGACAGGCTGTGAGTAAATGGACCCATGATTTCAGGTAGTGATAAATAAGTCTCGTAGAGATGTTTATCCAGGTAATGATAAATATAAAGGAAACAAAACAGGGTAATCTGATAGAGGCAATGGACAGAAGGGGTCTCTCTGCAGAGGTGACGCATAGGTGAGAAGTACGTAGCAGGCTTAGGAAACAGCAGCTGCAAGTGCCCTGTGTTGGGAATGAATTCAGCAGAGTCTCAGTGAAAAGGCTGGTGTGGTTGAAGCCAAGTAGACAAGGGGGAGAGCATGGTTCGAAATGAGATCTGAGGTAAGTAGGGTCCTGTTTGCCAAGGGTTGTGTTGCCCAGACCGCGTTAAGAACTTTGAGGTGCGTTGTCAGTGCAAAGGGAAGCTGCTGGTGCAAAAGCAGTGACATGATCCGATTCTTGTTTTTGAAATGATTGCAGCGGCTGCTTTGTGGCAAATGCACAGGAGAAAGGAAAGAGCAGAGGCAGGGAGATGAATTCAGAACTTAAGTGTAGGCGGCTTCATTTTCCATTTTGGCTGGTTCCTTTCTATCCTCAGTGGACATGGAGAATTGTTTGCTCTGTCTTTTAGAAAACTAAAACGTTTGGTATTTGAGACTGTCAGGATGTGATTAGAAAGAATAGCGAATAAAGGAGAAAATAGATTTTATTTAACGGCATGTGCTCTGTTTGATTCAGGGAGAATTGTACCTTTCATTAATTCACCAGATATCAAGTGTCTGCCATGTGCCAGGCAGATAAGAGAGTCTGGTCCTCCTTTTCAGTATTCAATGAGTTGTCATTCTAGCTAATAAAAATAAAAGTCCATTACCTAATGGACTTTTCCCTGTTTAAAAAAAAATTTATTCTTTTCCCTGTTTAAAAAAAAAAAAAGCGGTGGTGGGTGGGGAGGGAAGGATGGCCGTGGTGAGGTGAGGTGCTGCCAAGCAGCCTGAGGGCTGGTGCCGAGAAAAGGGTCATGGCTGGAGAAGCAGCCCCGGGTGACGGCCACCGGCAGGGTCATGGGCGCCGTGGGAGCGACAAGGTGATGGTCCTGGCCACCTGGCCACCTCTTCATTCCACCCACGTTGGCTCAGCCCTATCATGCCAGGGCATTTAGTGGGCAGGAGACACTTGTAAACAAGTAATCACAGCTGAGCCCAGGACTCAGCACCCATCAGCTGAGTAAGGCTGCCCGGCAGCTCCAGGCACCCATCAGGAACCAGGCTGGTGTCGAACGTCATCTTGGCACCCTCCCTCCCCACCACCGCCCCGTCCTGCTGAGTGACTTCCCGGGCAGGAATGTCAAGTCCGTGGGAATGTACCTACCCCGGGCCTTACTGAGTCCAGGGCCAGGTGTCACCATCAGGCACGCGGGCCCAGGCATCCTCCCCCCACCAGTGCCCCATTGGCTAACAGAGAACAGATTTTATTTCAGACCAGGCTCGGAGCGGCCCAGGGCATAGGGCTTTCAGAGCCATGCTGGGGGGGAACCAGGACCCAGGAGGAGGGGAGTCCCCACGTTGGGTAGGTCTGGGCTCCTGCTCCCCTCTGGTGCCCATCTGCCACCCCGGGGCTGTCAGCTGACTGGGCCAGCCTCCAGGAATCCTTGAGAATAGCTGAATAATGAGGAGAGGAGCTAAAGGGAAGTGAGTCCATGTGCTGAGCTGGGTCTGTCCTGATCTTACTTAATCCTTAGGTCACCTCCCGCCCCACCCCACCCCCCGAAGGTGCCACAGCTGCCACCTTACACATGGGATATCTGCCCGAGGCAGGCAAGTCAGCCTGCTGCAAAGCCCAGCTCTCAGTGACAACACTGTTGCCAGAGATAATGCAGACCAATTGCCACATTTATAGTTTGGCAAAAAGCCAAGTGCTTTGCTTTTTGTTATCTCACTTACTGCTCACAACTGTATGAAGTGGGTAGTGCCATGAGCTCCATCTTACAGATGAGGAAACTGAGGATCAGGGAGGTTCAGTAACTTGCCCACAGTTCAAAGCTGGGAAGTAGTAGCTGAGAGAGGATTTGAACCCAGGCCGTGTGGCCCCGAGTTCATGCTCGTAGCTCAATGAGTGAATGAGCAGCTTATGCCCAGGGAGGGGCTGCTACTCCCCTCTCCCCTGGTGGCCCTGCCAGGCTCCAGGGGTGACCCCATAGGTTGCCTGATAAAATACAGGCCATCCAGTTAACTTTGAATTTCAGATAAACAATGAATAATTTGGGACATTCTTACACACAAAAAATTGTCATTTATCTGAAATTCACATTTAATTGGGTGTCCTGTATTTTATCTGGCAGCCCTCTGTCCCCAGAGCCCCTGTGTGTGTCTGTGCCCCTAATGCTCCGCCCCCACCCCAATCCTCCCAGAGGGCAGGGTGCTGAGTGGGCAGGATCTGCTCCCTCCCCTGCCTGCCCACACGCACCACCAGGGCCCACTGGGCAAGAGGGCACTCCCCATGGCCTGCCCAGGATGTCTCCTGCAGGGTGAGTGGGGCTGCTGTGGGTGGGGCTGGTAGGTGGGGTCTTCAGAGCGGCCCCCAGCCCTGTCAGACACCTGGCAGTGGGGGTCTGGGCAGCCCCCTTGGCTAAGCACAGGCATGTCAGGGAAACTAAGGGGCTGGGGGCCGCTCTGTCAGGCCTTGTGCCCCTCTTCACCTCTCCTCCTTCCTTGGCTCTGGGAGCCCCCACCCCCACCCTCTGCCCCTAACCAGGCTTCATGCCGGTTTTCTGAGGGTGCTGCCACCTTCGTCTCCCTGTGTCCAGCCCTGGGGCAGAGCCAGCACTGCCTGCCTTTCCTGGCTTTTTGATTCTCCGAGGAATGTCATGGCGTCTGGCTCTAGCCCTGGGTGTGGCTGCCAGCCGGGCCGGGTGGGGGTGGGGGGTGGCATGTTTGGTGCCTGAGGAGCTGGGATTGCCTGATGACTAAATGATCAGGACCAGGAAGTGTTCAGGACACCTGGCCATTGTGTGTCCTCTCCCAGAGCCTCATGGCCCCAGGCCTCCGGCCCTGCTGCCTCCCTGCAACCCAGCACCCCACCTTGGCACGAGGTGGTTCCCTGCATGTCTTGCATTCTTGCTGGAGCCCCGGGTGCCCTTCCTGGGTGTGCACTGGCTCCCTCCCTCCTCCCTCCCTCCCTCCCTCCCTCCCTCTCTCTCTCTCTCTCTCTCTCTCTCTCTCTCTCTCTCTCTCTCTCACACACACACACACACACACACACACTGCTAGTTTTCCTCCCCAAGCCGGCCCACCCTTCCTCCTGCCCTCCCCATACACACACACCGGTTCTCACACACACTTTATGCCCACACCATCCTGTGCACACCCTCACTTGAGACTGGCTACCCTTACACACTACTCCAGGCACACAGTGCATACCCTCACAGCACCCCCAGGCTGTGCACAGCCCCCATGGCCATCCCTGTCTTCGGCACATGCACTGCTTTCAGCACACACAGCTTGCCCTCTCTGAGCTTCAGTGGCCCCATCGATGCAAAGGGTGGGGTTTGAGGGGTCAGAGCTGGGCTCGCCCTTCCCCTAGGCCCCTTCCAGCTCTGACATGAAGCAGTTTCCTTCCCCAGCCTGGGCCACCCAGGCAGAACTGCCCGGGCCTCAGACCACCCTGCCCCCCAACTGCCCAGGCCCCTCACGACCCGCCGTGCTGCCCTGGGAGCTGAGATAAGCAGGTGTGGAGGAAAGGTGTCTGGGCCCCAGCTGACGGCACTGGCTTGGGCAGGAGGAACCCTAGTCCTGGGGGGACAGGACTGCTGAGGACAGGTGTATCCGAACACCTGGGACCCTCTTCCTTCCTGGGGCACTGACTCACTTCCCCGGACTCTTGCCTCAGTTTCCTTCTTTATTACCATTGACTCGGTGCCTACTACAGACCAGGCTCTAAACTGAGTACTCTGTGTGGTTTAGCTCATTCTAGCCCCCAGCAGCCCTTTGGAGTTAGACTCCCCGACTTCCGACGGCCCCGAGCCGCACCAACCGGGTGACCCTGAACGAGATAGTTAGCCACTCTGTGTCTCTTCCCCACATCTGTACAGTGGGACAATGAGAGCGTCCTCTTAGGTTGTGATGATGCTACCCAGGATTTGCACATGGTTCACTGCTCAGTAAATGCTCGCCATCATTTTTACTATCGTCATTTCAAGAGTGTCCCCCCACCCACTCAGTCGAGAGTGATCATGGGTGCTGGCCCAGCCCAGCTCCAGCGTCAAGGCAGAGGTGGTTTGGACAGATGTAAACCCACAGAAGCTATAGGGGCGGGAAGCTTGTGCACCTGCTCAGAGCAGGTGGGAATGAGGGTGAGGACACATCTGCCTGGCAGGACCTAGACATGCTCCAGGCCTCTGCCTGCATCACTGGCCCTGGCCTGGGCCCCCCTCCTGGCCCTGCCCCCTCACCTCCGTCCATCCTGCCTTCCTGTCCCATCCCCTAGTCCCTTCACTTACTTCCCCAGGTTCAGAGGCACCAGCAGTGGGGAAATAGAGGCACGTGGCACTGCCCTCTCATTCTGCTTTGCTTTTCCTTGTGGGGGTGTGGTTTGGGGTCTTTGGGATCCCAGGGGCCATTGCCAGCTGGGTGGGCCAACAGGGGCTCCTGGGGAGGGGTGGGGTGAGGTCCAGAGGCAGGGGTCCCTCCCAACGTGGAAACCTGCCCCAGCTCAGGCTGTGTGTCTCCACGGCCTCTTTGCAGAAGGCTTGGGACAAAGCAGGCCCTCAGTGACTCACCTCCATTTCCGGCCTTAGTCATTCACTCCCCCTCCCTGTCCCCAGCAGGCTTGGCACTGGAGGGCCATGGGCTGGCCGAGTCAGGGGAGGTGGCCCCAGCTGCGGAGGCCAGTCTGCTTGTCATGGCAGCAGGGGGTCCCTCTCCCCATAGCGGAGGGGGTGGAGGAGATGTGAGCTGAGTCGTGGTGGCGCTGCTGGTTCCCCCAACTGTCCACTCGGTTGTTGCTTGGGGTGAGAGAACTCAGAGCTTCCCCAGATGGGGGCGTGGGGGAGCTGTGTCCCTCGGCCTGGTGTGAGCCATGAGCATCCTGCTCCTTGTCTGGGAAGAAGAGGCTTCCTCCCCCACTTTCTGGCGCAGGGACACCAAGCAGCCACTGACTCTTCCGGAGACCACAGGCCAGACCCTGAGAGACCCTGTAGAGCCATCAGGGATCCAGGCTGGCCCCAGGAGGCACCATAGCCTAAGGGTGGCAGGTTTCTCCTCCTGCTCCTGAGACCCTGATTCTCCATCCTGGTCACCCTCAAAGTCACAGGATAGGTTTTAAAAAATACAGAAACCCAAGCTCCCCCCCCCCCCCCCCCGCCGGGTGAGAGTCTCTGGGCTGGGGGTTTGCAGCCTCCTCCAGGTGACTCCGATGCACAGCCAGGGCACCAAGGCCTCTGCCCTGAATGGGACAGACTGGAGCAGGGCTGGGGGGTAGGGAGCACTCAGTTGTCCATCTGTCCACTTTCCTCGTCAATAAACATTGGCTGCTGTGAGCTTGGCTCTGGGCAGAGCATTGGGGTGAAGATAAAAGACTTCACCCCTGCCCTCAGGTTTATTACGGTCCACTGAAATGACAATATAGGTGGTTTTTTGTTTGGCTTTGTTTTGTTTTGTTTTAGCTGAAAGGGCCATGGTGGAAAGGGACAGAGAACTTCGTTCCATTTGGGGACAAATCAAGGAAGTCTTCGTGGAGGCGGTGGTATCTGAGCTGGACCTTGAAGGCCTTGGATGTGAGGAAGAGGGGAGGGAGGGATTCTACAAGAGGGCGTGAGAGCAGAAGGCAGGGGTGATTTAGACTTGATTCCCTAGGTCAGAATTTACAATTGGGCTGCTCTCTGGAGGGAACCGACCTACTGGCATGATTTGTTTGGCCCACACCGTAAGGTTTTTGGTTTTTTTCCCAACCTAATTTAGTTGCCAACAATGAATAATCTGAAGGTTTCACATACAAATCCAGATTCCGCTTCTCTGGGAAAGCTGGGTTCCTGTTCCTTCATGGCTGCCCCGTCCCTCCCAAGGCTATGGATTCTCCATTTTACCAGGTTCCACCTCTTTGATTGTCCCCTGGCCCATAAGCCTTTGGTTTGACCCCTGTCAAGGTGGGTCAGACAGGGTGTGGGACGACCAGGTCAGAGCAGGCAGAGAGAGGTGCAGTATTGGGCATGCTGTAGAAACCCCTGAATCATGACTAAGTTTGAGATTTTGCAGTAGTGTTATTGTGGTCTCCATTTTACAGATGGGGAATGTGAAGCTTAGCGCAGTCACAGGTTTGTGCCACCAAGGCCCTGTAACCGGGACTTGATGCCCAGGCCTCTGAATTTAAACTCTACTTTTTCCCCACCGCCCCCTGCCCAGAAGGCAGCCAGGAGGGGAAAGTGGGGAGACAGAACAGGAGAGTGGCGCAGTGCAGCGGGCAAAGGCGCTGGAGCCCGACCTGCAGGGTCTGAAGCCTGCTTCTCTGTGCCTCAGTTTCCTCGTGTGTGAATACATGCGCAGGGCCTGGCATGCAGTAGGTGCTTTGTAAGCATTTGCTCTTATAAAGGGAGGCAGGAGCTGTGGCCAGAGAGCGCCTGTGGCTGGGGGTCACATGGGAGGCTGACCGTCGCTGGGCAAGGGGGAGTGCCAGATTTCCCAGGAGACCATCCTTTCAGCAGGGCCCCACCAGGGCGTGAAGAGGATACCTGGAGATAAGCCACCGGCTGGCCAAGGTGGGGCTGGTCCTGGAGGCCCTGGCTTGTGACCCTGGAGCCAGAGTGGCCTCTGCTGTTCTCCCTTATCTTTGGGAAAGAAGCGAGCAGCTTGGGTTGCAGCAGGAGAGATTTAGGTTAGATAGAGTGAGTGGACCTTCCTGAGGGTCAGAGTTTCACGTCAAGGGAAAGGGCTGTTGGTGGCAGAGTCTGGGCTTGAGAGCTGAGGCCATGATGGGAGGTAGGGGTGGATGGCAGAAACGGTGACCTTTAGTGGGGCCTGAGCCCCAGGCTTTGCCTGAGGGGTTCCTCTGTTTAGGGGCCTTCAGAGGTGGCTGCTTGGCAGGGAGGAGGGAGGGCCTGTTATCAGCACCCTTCCAGGGGGGCCTGGGTGGGACACACCAAGCAGAGGCGGTGGCCTGCAAATCCTGAAGCCAAACCCAATTTGGGGGGCTTGTTAAAATAAAGGGGGGAAGAGACCCCAGCGAGGGGCAGCGAAGCCCCCTGAAGGCAGAAGACTCAGCGAGGGGCCGCAGCTCCTCGCTGAGAGGAGGAAGAAGGGAGCCTCTGGGCAGAGCTGGGGCCGCCCCGCGCCAGGCCCCGACACCCCACTGCCCTCCCGCCCGCGGCAGGCCTGACGGAGGACGAGGACGTGCGCGCCATGATGCGGGGCTCCCGGTTCTGCAAGATCCGCTCGCGGACGTGGCAGAAGGAGCGGCTGTACCGGCTGCAGGAGGACGGCATGAGCGTGTGGTTCCAGCGGCGCATCCCGCACCCGCCGTCGCAGCACATCTGTGAGCGGGGCCGGGGAGCGCCGGGGCGGGAGGCAGCGCTCGGCCGGGACCCGCCGCCCTGACCCGCCCGTGCCTGGCGCGGTCCCCTCCTTGCAGTCTCCGTGCAGCACATCGAGGCCGTCCGCGAGGGCCACCAGTCCGAGGGCCTGCGGCGCTTCGGCGGCGCCTTCGCGCCCGCGTGTTGCTTCACCATCACCTTCAAGGGCCGCCGCAAGAACCTGGACCTGGCGGCACCCACGGCCGAGGAGGCGCAGCGCTGGGTGCGCGGTCTGGCCAAGCTGCGCGCGCGCATCGACGCCATGAGCCAGCGCGAGCGGCTCGACCAATATCCTGGGGTGCGGGGCCCGCCTAGGGAGGGGGCGGCGGGCCCCAGGCTGGGAGGGGGTCTGGGCCCTGCCTTTAGGGAGTCCACAGTCTGAGGGTGGACACACATGGCCTTGCCTGCCTGAGCTTCCAGGGGGAGAGGACGCGGCCTCCTGTCCCCAGTCCCGCTGAGGAGAGACCCCCGCTGCCCTCATGGTGACTTCCGTGTGGGCCACCTGTCAGCCTGGGTGGGGCGCCCGGCCTGTTGCTTGTAGTTCCTGAGCATGCACACCTGGATCCACTCCTACCTGCACCGGGCAGACTCCGACCAGGACAGTAAGATGAGCTTCAAGGAGATCAAGAGCCTGCTCCGAATGGTGAACGTGGACATGAACGACATGTACGCCTACCGCCTCTTCAAGGTGGGCCCTGCCCTGGACCCAGCCCCGCCCCTGCCACCACAGTGTCCTCGGCCCTCCCCCAGCCGCCTGAGGCACCAGCCCCGCCCCACCCCAGCTTTTGTGGAGGGGGTGTGGCCTCTCCCTGCAGAAAGGCTACATCTGGGCCAAGTGACCCTTGTACCTGGAGGTCACTGGGCCGGGTCTGGGGAGAGGCCAGCCCAGAATTTCTTTCCTCACCCTCAGGCAGAGTCCAAGGGTAGGGCCGACCTCAGCACCTCCTATTCTCCCCTAAAGAATGCAGCAGAGCTGCTGTTTTCATTTCGCATTGTCTGCAGGGCCTCGGTGCCCCCGTGAGCGTGCATGGGCCCCCACGGAAGCGCAGGCGGGAGGAGGCAGCAGGCACACACATGCACACCCCCTCCAAGCAGGGCCTTCCCCATGTGACCTTGCACGCCCCACACATGGGAGTGCAGGCCCTCGGGGCTGGGCTCTGCATCCAGGGCACAGTCGGGGCACAGTCAGGGCCCAGGGCTGACACTGGAGCAGGTGTGGACCCTGCGAACAACCATGACAAAGACAGGCGAGCCCATGGCACCCTCCCGACAGGCACCAGCAGCTCCGCAGATTCTTTTTTTTGTTTGTTTGTTGCTCCTTGCCTCTGGGTGTGACTGTGTGTGAGGTGGCAGTGGGTACACACAGGAGGGGGGAAGGTGGGGGCCTCAGGCCTGCTCCAGGGTCATCATTTTTCCTCCCACATCTTGATTCTTGGGGTTGGTCATGACCCAGAGGATCAGGCACTGGACCTGAGTGTCCTTCCTTAGACGCCCAGCCTGGCCATTTACCCAGTGAGAGCTTGAGCCAGAGCCTGAGCCCCAGCAGCTCTCAGTTTCTCTACCTGTGAAATGGGAGGTGATGGATGTGTCAATGCCGGCTGATTCCCAAGGAGCCCCCTCCCCTGAGCTTCCTCTCACTGCACCCCCCACACCCCAGGAGTGTGACCACTCCAACAACGAGCGGCTGGAGGAGGCTGAGGTCGAGGAGTTTCTACGGCGGCTGCTGAAACGCCCAGAGTTGGAGGAGATCTTCCATCGGTATTCGGGCGAGGACCGCGTGCTGAGCGCCTCTGAGCTGCTGGAGTTCCTGGAAGACCAGGCTGAGGATGGCGCCACCCTGGCCCACGCCCGGCAGCTCATCCAGACCTACGAGCTCAATGAGACAGGTGGGGGCCGACACAGCCCAGGCCTTGGCACCTGACAGGTCAGGGTCCCTAGAGCTAAGTGGGCTCTGCTGTTACTGGCTGTGGATGCTATTGTGGGCAGGTAACTGCCCTCTTTGAGACTCAGTGTCCACATACATAAGATGGCGTAAGTACCTTTCCCCTGGGATTTGGCTGAAGAGTGGATGGCAAACCTTATGGAGGGAAGAGTCCATTCCGTAGGTGGGTCCTCACTGTTAACTGAGTCAGCCTTGGGGGTTTGGGTCCTCTCTGCTGCCTGACACTCTGTCCTGCCCGTCTAGCTAAGCAGCATGAGCTGATGACACTGGATGGCTTCATGATGTACCTGCTGTCCCCCGAGGGGGCTGCCCTGGACCCAGCCCACACATGTGTGTTCCAGGACATGGGCCAGCCCCTCGCCCACTACTTCATCTCCTCCTCCCACAATACCTATCTGACCGACTCACAGATTGGGGGGCCCAGCAGCACCGAGGCCTATGTTAGGTACTCTGGGGGAGCAGTGGGGGTAAACACACCTGAAGCCCAGCCTGGGGTGGGGGTTGGGTTGTGGGGTCACCTCCCACCATGGGCTCGCTGGGGCCCGTCCAGCTCAACCTGCCGTCTGCCCAGCCCTGCCCAGTGGCACCCACATGACCTCTTGCCCCTCTGTCCATCTACAGGGCCTTTGCCCAGGGGTGCCGCTGTGTGGAGCTGGACTGCTGGGAGGGCCCGGGAGGGGAGCCCGTCATCTACCACGGCCACACGTTCACCTCCAAGATCCTCTTCCGAGATGTGGTCCAAGCTGTGCGTGACCACGCCTTCACGGTGAGCCTCCGGGACCTGCGCACCAAGCTCCGGGGTCTTCTGAGCAACCCCCTGCCCCTATCCGAATGCCAGCTGCCCTTAGTCCTTCCAAAGAAAACCTCTGCCCAGAGAACCACTCATTCACCAAGAGCTGCTGGCACAATTGGCCAGTGAGGCAGAATAAAGCTAGGTGAGATGCTCCCTTCTCCCACCATCATGTTTAAGACAGGTAATAAAATCACAAAGTTTCTGGAAGAAAACACTGGAGTAGAGAAGGACATTTTAAGCTTGACTCCCCAAAAATAAGTCCTAACAGAGAAGCTCACCAGTGGTATCCACATAAACATGGCAATTTCTGTCAAGCTATAACAACTTTATGATTGACAAACGGTAGGCTGGGGGAAAGTTTGCAACATAAACGATATGGTCAATGTCATTAACATATAAAGAGCATTTATAAAAAAAGACCATTCCTGCAGCTCCCCAGCATGTGCTCAGATCCCACTGACTCTTGGTCCCCTCCCTCCCGGCCTGGCCAGGCCCCCAGGACCCCCTCCACCTGAGTGGGGTCTCAGAGCCTTGCCCTTGCCTGCCTGTCCTGAGGGGGGCTGGGGGCCAGGGGAGGGATGAGTGGCTCTAAGCTGCCACCCTCCCCCCCACAGTTGTCCCCATACCCCGTCATCCTGTCCCTGGAGAACCACTGCGGGCTGGAGCAGCAGGCTGCCATGGCCCACCACCTCCGCACCATCCTGGGGGACATGCTGGTGACACAAGCGCTGGACTCCCAGACCCCAGAGGAGCTGCCATCCCCGGAGGTGATGCTCACCCTCCCCAACCACCCACCACCCCTGCTCATGCCTCTCCCTGCTCAGGAGCCCACACCCTCCTGCCTTCACCTTCCAGCCTCCCTCCCCCTGCTCCTCCATTCATCTGACACCTGCCACCCCCACCAGGGGTCATGCTGTTCTCCTGCCCTCTGACTCCGTTCTTGACTAGACCCACCCGCCTTTCTTACCTGGCATTCAAGTTCCCCCAAAGAGCCGGCCCTGGCCTGCCTGTCCCACCTTGCCGCACAGGGCCCTGCAAGCCCAGCCTGTCCCCCCTCTATGGCCTTGGCTGACACTGTCACCTCCACCTGGAATTCCCTTCCAGCCATCTGCACTTGCCAAACACCACCTGCTGGGAGCCCTAGCTCAGCCTAATGAGCCTCTTCCAGAGCTTAGAAACTTCCTCGGCCCTCTGCCAGAGGGAATGCAGGGAATGTTGAGTCACCCCTGTTGCAAGTGTGTGATTTTTTATTAGTACAAAAATAACATATATACAGTAAGAAAAAAAATTCAATTTGTACAAAAGGGTATATAAGGAATAGTTTGGTTTTTCTGCACTTAGCCTCACCCCGTCAAATTCCACAAGTAACCATTTTCAATGGTTTTTTGTGTATCCTTCCAGAAATTTCCCTTCTATATTTACCTATGTATACGACTATCTTTTTAAAACATTGCAAAAAAAGGACCATGTTGTACACTCACTTTCATATATGATCTTTTTTGGGAGGGGGTTCCCCTTTCAATGCTGAGCAGCCTCATTCTTTGTAATGGCTGCGGAATATTCTAACATGGGGCAGAAATGGACCTTATTAGCCATTGAAGACTTTTCCTGTTGGAAACACCACTCCTTGTGTCTCCTTCCCTCCTCCCCCTGCAATTCCCTCACACGGCAGCGGTTGACCCACTGACCAAAGACAAGGGGGCGGGGGGGCAGGAGGGCTCACTCCTTCCACGTTGGCCTCTACAGCAGCTGAAGGGCCGGGTCCTGGTGAAGGGGAAGAAGGACCAGGAGGAGGAGGAGGGAGAGGAGGAGGAGGAAGAGGAGGCAGAGGCTGCGGAGCGGCGGCGGGTGAGTAAGCCCGGCCGGGCAGTGGCAGCGCAGCCCCCCGGTGTGGGGAGCTGGTTCCAGGGCAGAGGCCGGGGCGGCCGGGGCCTGGGGCACAGGGAGGGTGCGCGGGGCCCGGAGCCGACGGGCCCCAGCGAGGCTCCTCTGCCAGGCCAAGCAGGTCTCCCCGGAGCTGTCGGCCCTGGCCGTCTACTGCTGCGCCACCCGCCTGCGGGGCCTGCGCCCCACCCGGGCCCAGCCCTGCCAGGTCAGCTCCCTCAGCGAGCGCAAGGCCAAGAAGCTCATCCGGGAGGCAGGTAGGAGCGGGGGGCTGGGCGCAGGGGCCCATGGGGGCATCGGGCATCCGGGGGGCAGTGGAGCCCTGGAGGCTCCGGTGGGGGGTGGGGGGGCTGAATTTGTTCTGGAAAGGAGATCGGGAGGGCTGCGGGGGACAGTGAAGGGGGTTGGGGTGACCCCATAGAGGGGCTCAGGGAATGTGTGCCCACCACATGCCCAGCCCGTGCCAGGTGTGGCTGGCGGGAAGAGGTCACAGGGATGCGAGAGGCCTGTCTGCCTTCCTGGGCTCACAGCCTGGTGGCCGGGCCAGCTTAGACACAGAGTTACGGCAGGGGGGGTGGGGGGGTGGTCAGGCCCTGATGGGGCTGGGGGAGCCCAGCAGAAGGGGGTGCGCTGTGGGAAGGATTCCCAGACCGGGTGCTGCCTGGGGACACCTGGCCTGAAGGATGAGTAGGAAGTGGCCAGGTGAAGAGGGGAAGGATTTCCAGGCAGGAGAAGCAGGGTGCACAAAAGCCCGGAGGCGGCACGTGCAGGAAGGGTTCTGGAGCCCAGTGCGGCTGGAGGTGAGCAGAGTCAGGGAGTGTCAGCCCAGCCAGGTGGACAGTGCCCTGAGTCAGGAATGTGGGGAATTTGGGGTGCGGCCCCACCTCTCTCAGCCTCCACCATGAGGCCCCCTCCCCACCCTGGGAGTCCAGGGTCCAGAAGAGAGTGAGGATGGGGGTGGGGAGGGGGTGGTGTTCGGCTTCTGTTCCTGGCTTGTCTCTGGTGTTGGGGGGTGGGAGGTTACAGGGCCTGGCACTGGGTGGGGGGCACCCCAGGGGCCATTAAGAGTCCCCTGGTGCCCCCCAGGAAACAGCTTCGTCAAACACAATGCTCGTCAGCTGACTCGCATCTACCCGCTGGGGCTGCGGATGAACTCGGCCAACTACAGCCCCCAGGAGATGTGGAACTCAGGCTGTCAGCTGGGTGAGCGGGGGCAGTGAGGGGCAGGGGGCCACTAAGTGGGGTGGCCCCTGGGGAGCCATGGGAGGCTCAGCAGTGATGGGCTACACAGGTTTTCCAGAAGGTAGAAAAAGGTTTTTTGTTGTTGATAATTTAACGAACTTTCAGCAATGTATAGTGGGAAACACCAGTCACACCCATTTGTTCTTGACTGCAAATGTCTCACATTTCTATGAAGGTAGAAATTTAAAACCTCCACTCCTGTGAGCCCCAGCCCCCATCCTTCCCTGGCCATCCCACTAAGTCACCGCCGAGGAGGGCAGGCTCTGGTGGGGCCCTGGAGGAACGCTGAGCTCGGCTAGAGGGGAGTGTGGCTCCTGTGGAGGGAGTGGGTCTGTGCCTTGGGCCCTGAGGGACACCAGGGATATGGTCCAGGTGACATGGGGGGCTGAGTTCCCAGAAGCCATGGCAGGGCATTAGCCAGATCAGCAGGACCTGGTCCCTCTGAAGAGAGGAGCTGAGCCCTCTGTCTGGGGGTGGATAGTGAGACCCCTGAAACCCAGCAATGAGGAGAGGGCCTCTAATAGCCGCTGCTCAGAGCCCCGCCATGTCTGCAGTGGCCCTGAACTTCCAGACACCAGGCTACGAGATGGACCTCAACGCTGGGCGTTTCCTTGTCAATGGGCAGTGCGGATACATCTTGAAACCTGCCTGCCTGCGGCAACCTGACACAACCTTTGACCCTGAGTGCCCTGGACCCCCCAGAACCGCTCTCACCATCCAGGTCAGTAGCCCGGACCGAGCCCTACCAGAGCAAGTTCTAGAGAAGTCCTAGCCTGCCAGGAGCCCATCTGGGGTGGAGGAAGACAACTGAGACCTGGGGCGGGGAGGGGGGGTATCAGGGTCTTAGAGCCAAGAGCAGAGGGGCCGGGCTGACGCTGCCCTTCGCCCGCCCCAGGTGCTGACTGCACAGCAGCTGCCCAAGCTGAATGCGGAAAAGCAGAGTTCCATCGTGGACCCCCTGGTGCGTGTTGAGATCCATGGGGTGCCTGCAGACTGTGCACGGAAGGAGACTGACTATGTGCTCAACAATGGTGGGTGGGCCTGGCCAGGCAGGGGTGGGGGAGCAGGCAGCAAAGAGGGGAGGGGGTGCAGGGCGGGTCCCAGGGCCGGCTGGACTCTGACTGGCCCACACGCCTGTGCCCCAGGCTTCAATCCCCGCTGGGGACAGACCCTGCGGTTCCAGCTGCGGGCTCCGGAGCTGGTGCTGGTCCGGTTCGTGGTAGAGGATTATGACACCACCTCCCCCAATGACTTCGTGGGCCAGTTTACGCTGCCCCTGAACAGCCTGAGACAAGGTTGGTGGTGGTTGGTGGGGCGGGATGAGGATGGCAAGGGATGGGCACCTTTGTGCCGAGAACCACCTCTGGGGGTCTGCCCTGAGCCAGCCTGAGCTGTGGGTTTAACACCCAAGGGTAGGACGTGGCTTGGTCCCTGCACATCCCTGGCCCGCTGGGCTATGGGCAGAGACCCCAATGCTGCCTCCCTCCCCCCAGGGTACCGCCACATCCATCTGCTCTCCAAGGATGGGGCCTCCCTCTCACCAGCTACGCTCTTCGTCCACATCCGCATTGAGTGCTCCTGAGGTCCGGGACGGACCCACCTGGGCTCTGTGGGTGCCAGGGCAGAGGGAGCACCAGCCCCCCGGCCTGCCGGCTTTGCCCGCTCACTGGGCTCTGGTCTCACCTGGACGCGTAGGCTGCTTGGCCCATCCTGCACAGGCGGGTATCTCCCAGCAGTTGCTGATGTCCTCAGCCCAGCCAGGCAGCCAGGCCCGTTGCTGCCAGACTTGGGGACCAGGGCAGGTGTGAATCCTCAGCCCCTCTCTGCCCTCTGGATGGGCACCCATCCCTCAAGCCTACAAGTAGGCTTTTAACTTGGGTTGTAGAAAAGTCCCAGAAGGCAGTAGAAAAAGATAAAAAAAATAAAGAAGTGGGTTTATTTACGCACCACCACCCCCCTGAGCACCTCTACTGCCCCACATCCACTGGCTGCAGGAGGCACTGGGGCTGCAGTCAGCATCCCCCAGGCCACCTCCCCAAGCAGAGCCTGGATTTGTCCAAGACAGCCAGGGGGTGGCTGGAGATGCCACAGCTCAAAATAGCCCTGATCACTCCTCTTGAGTTAAAGCTGCTGCCAGCATCACAAGACTGTCCGAGGACATCAGTTAATGAGCCCCCTGCCCCCCCCCCCACATGGGGCCTTGAAGAGAGAGGGCTGGCTTCTGCCATGGCCCCACAGGGTGTGGGTGCGGGACTCTGAGGGAGCTTCTGACGGATCCAGGCTCAGCCGGGTTGAAGGCCCCTGCCTGCTCAGCAGGACAATCCCCTGCCACCACCCACCAGCCACTCAAACAGAAGCCTGGACAGCAGAGGGCTGCTCCAGGCTGCCTCTAGAGATGTGGGAGCATGTGCAGATATCCCAGAAACCAGACTGATACAGCAGGACCCAGATGACAAACCCCACGCAGCCTGGAATGCTGCACCTAAACATGTCAGAAAGATGACCTGATGGGGTTAAATGGAGCCCTGGCGTTTCAGGTCCCTGCAGGCAGCAGCACCAGCACCCAACAGGGCAGAGCTTGCCAGCAGTTCCCGGAGGGTGGCCCTGGGGGTAGGGTTGGGTGAGGGCTCGAGTTGCCTCTAAACCCCATAGGAACCAAAAAGCAGGGGTGGGACTGCCTCCACCTTCCTGCAATGCCGTGACCTGATGCAGGAAGCGACTGCCTCATCCTGCTCTTGGTTCATGCTGCGAGGGGCATAGTTCTGATAAAAC
This sequence comes from Choloepus didactylus, assembly GCF_015220235.1. NCBI lineage: Eukaryota > Metazoa > Chordata > Mammalia > Pilosa > Megalonychidae > Choloepus > Choloepus didactylus. The sequence goes on along the minus strand of NC_051324.1, from coordinate 54,200,563 downwards.
TGTGTGTTTGAAGAAATTTTAAGGGGCCCAGAGGCCCCATCCCAGACAGGGCAGCCAGGACACCTGCTACTCAAGACTGTCGGCAGGGCTAGTAGTATATGAAGGGCCCCCATAGGACCTGCTCTGCTCAGGGCCTGGCCCGAGGTGGGCCAGGTGAGCACTGGACCAAAGGCTGAGTCCCGTGCCTGCTTTTCTTTTCTGTTGGGTGTAGCAAGGGGAAGGGCTTACTGCTAGAACGAGAGCCCCAAATCTGGGCAGACTGCCTCATACAGGCAAGATTCCTGAAAGCTGAGAATGGAAGTGGAGGTAGAGGAGATTCCCGAGTGGAGCCCACCCACAGGGCTGGGTTCTCCCAGCCCAAATCTAGGGGCAGGAACGAGGGCAGGAGCCTCAGGAGTCAGAGAAAAGCAGGTCTGGGTGAGAGCCTGAGGGGCGAGGGCTCACCAGGGGTCAGGGGTCCCCCAGGAAAGGGCTCCTGGACGGGGGCAGGTCCCAGACCCTCAGGCCGTGACTGGGGCCCAAGTTCCCTGGAGAGAGGCTCCGGTCACCAGCCACAGGCAGCCTGAAAGGGACGTGGGGTCAGGGAATGGATGAAAAGCCCCAAGGAAGAGAGGGGAATGGGAACCCTCGAATGCAGACTGTGGGGCTTGCCCCCAGAGATGTGACTTGGGTCTGCCATGGGGCCCAGCCATTGGCAGTGTTGGAAAGCATCCGAGGGCTCATCAGCACCACTGGCCCCTGCCCAGGAGAGGGGCATCAAGACACATGGGAAAGGGCCAGGCCATAGACAATGGCCCTCACCCCACCCCCCACCCCTGGCCTCTGCTTCCCCAGCCTGGGGAGTCCGGGACTGGCCTCAGACCCGGCATGGCTCTCAGCCACTCTGACTGGCTCCTCTTATAGGGAATGAGTCTGGGTCAGTGCGGGAGCCTCTCTGGAGGGTGGGAGAGGTTGGGGGAAAAGAGGGAAGTTTTCCTTGAACTAAGGGCAGCCTTGCCAAAGGACCGTTTTCCAAAGTTGCCGCCCTGGCACGGTGATCCCCGGAGGCTCTCTGCAGGATGCTCATGCCCTTGGAGAGAGGGGGTGCTCCAGCCAGGCCCCGGCTGAACACTGACCAGAGGAATACCAGGAGGGCAGAAGGGGTTTGTTCAGCTACTTCCTTTATTAGAAACAACTGAGATGTTATCAAGCAGAACAACAATGCATTTGGTATTTCCTCCCCACCCTGGAAACAGATGGCCCTCCCAGAGCCCAAAGAAAAGCCAAGACAAAAAGGTGAAGCTTCCCCTGCCCTGTTCCCAGATGCAACACCTACCTGCCAATCATCATTTTTTAATTGAATTGAAATTGTCCTCAACGACCTCCTCTGGTTAAGGCCTGCCTTCACTTGGCAGTAAGTCAAAACTAAAGCCTGGGTCTCCTATGGTCCCGGGGCAGCTGGACCAGGCCGTGAGTAGGCTGGCTCCAGGGAGTGGGCACCAGCCGGAGAAGCGCCCTGCTCCCCTCCCTGGCCTGAAAGGCAGCCCTCTCCCTCTCCCAGAAGGCAGCTCAGCCAAGCTGTCCCAGGCCTTTTAGGGCCTTCTTTAGGCTGGTTAAAAGCTGATCATCTTTGAGGAAAGAATTCAGGACCATAGGGACACCCACCTCTGGGCTTCAGAGAGCCAGCAGGTCAAGGGGACAATAGCAGGAGAGTCACAGGCAAGGCCTGAAATTTCCCCTAAACCCGGTGTTTATGGCTTAATGTGGGCTGGCCTTCAAACAAGACATTGGCAACTTTAGAAGTAGGCAGATGTGGAAACGAGCTCTGCGAAGACCTCAGTCTAGAGCTGAGGCCTTGTTTCTCCCCAGCCCTCTCCCTACACAAAGACTAGGGTCTGTGGGAGTATGCCCGGGAGTTAGTGGTCAAGTGCAGACAATCCAAAGGCAGGAGGTAAATGTCCTTGAAACATGGAGAGTGAAAGCCCAATGCCAGCAAGGAGCAGGCAGTGGCAGAAGGTGAGGGCCAAGTCCAGAGAGGCTCTCCAAGCAGGGCTGCCTGAGGCACTACGATGAGCTTGGAGGCCTCAGGGTCCTTCCCGCATCTGGTTCAAGTCAATCCTGGCACCGGGAGACCCTGATGCCCACTCCACGGTTCTTTCTGACCCCAGATCCCAGAAGGTTCACGTGAAGAACCCAGGGGCTGTTTGGACAAAAATGAGGCTGTAGTAGCTGCCAAGTTGACTCTCAGGGGTCTGGTGGCAGTACAGAGGGCTGGGCAGAGTCCCCATCGTAAGAAGACAGCAGAGTCCAAGAGCAGCCCATGCGGTTTTGGAGGGACAAACAGTGGGGTTTTGCGAGGAGATCTGTTTCTTTCAGAGCAGCCACTTGAGCCTCCTGGTTTCCATTCCATGACCTGGGACAACCAAGGCGAAGCTCGCTCCAGTGAGGCCATCGTACACCTCAAATTCCACAGAAGCAGCTCAGCCAAAGCCGGCCAAGACTAAGACCTGAGCCTTTTCAAGTTCCAGCCCCTGCCCAGGGCAAGAAAGGGTGGGCACTTTGTTCTCTGAGGTCCTTAGAGATCTGAACAGAGTAAGCTGCTTTGGGGCTTGGGGTGCCATGTCTGATGTCTGTGAAGCTGTAAAGGCAAGTCTCTCCTGTCCAACTCCTCCCATCTGCAAATGCAAGGCGCATCAGCTTCTTTGGTCTGGGTGTCTTGGAGTCAAGGAGTCAAAGGTCAGCCATGATCACTGGGGCCTGCAGTCTGTAGTACAGGACCACCGGGGGTGGGGTGGTGCCCCCTAGAACCCTCTGATGAAAGGCCAATACAGTGGAGATGCTGGCTCCAGCAGCAGTCTACCGAGTGGGCACAGCCCTCTCCCAAGACATGACTCCCTCCAGCTTTGACGGCTCCAGCAAACCTTGGCAAAAGCCCATGGCCTGAAACAAGCCCCTGTTGGCTTGGAGGGAGTGGCTTCAGTTAGGGGGACTGGGTGGAGCCTGGCCACCCGGCTAAGACTTCATTCTCCCTATGAGAACCCGAGAAGTGAGAGCAGCAAGGAAACCCCACCACTACCACCACCACCACCACCACCACACATCATGCTATTCACTCATTTACTTTTTCCTAAAGCAAAAGTGAGAGACAAGTCTCGATGTGGGTTGCTGACAATTTCACAGCTCAGTCCTCTCGAAGCCACTTGGCTGAGTACAACTGAGGAATGCCATCGTTAGCCACGTGCCAGAGGCTCAATTAAGTTTTGGAAAACTGGCAGCATCAATAACCACCATGACCACCACAAGCTACAAAACATCAGAAATGACTTCTGCAGACACGTCTAGATCTGACTCTCATCACCACTCCTTGCCACCACTTGCTTGCTGGCTGGCTATGTTGGAAAGCAGAACAACCAGAAATGGCTAACGGGTTGAGAGCGGTTGGATGGCACAGACCAGGGGCTGGTGGCCAGAAGGTTATGGGTAATAGGTCCCATGCCCTCATGCCACCAGGTGCTGGCTCTCTGCTCTGAGGGGAGCTCACTAGGCAGAGCTTGCACTGATGTGGTCTCCACAAGGTCCCAGATGCTACAAGGAGGTTCAAGGTCTTCAAACCATCAGCCTCCCCCGACAGTGGAAAAACAAAATTTCATAGAGGACTCAACCTTCTAAGGTTAGCAACAGCTGGCTAGAGAGCCCTTTTACATTGGTCAGCACAGAGACTTCCTGCAGGCAGCAGGCCAAGGGGGTGGCAGAAAGGACTCAGTTGATGAAATTTCCTCCCATGTACCTTCCCTGTTGCCCAGTCTCAGAATGCAAAAAGGCTTAGCCCCTGCAGGAAAGCCTCCCTCCAAGAGCTCTCCCTGCTGTTCTATGAGATCTCAGCCTTCCCCACCTTCTCAAAGCCAATCATTCCAGCCAATTCAGAAGGGGATAAGATCCCCCAGATCCTCTTTCTCCTGCTCCAAGAAACACCAATGTCTACTTTGAGAAGGAAACAACTAACTGTACCAATATGTGCCTGTCTGGCACTGTCCTTGCATTCTAAATTGAGAAATGATCTGGATACAACTTTTCATTAGAAACAAACATCCTTGTACATTTGGAACATGAAAGATATTTAAAATAATTATATATATAATATATATATATATACTTTTATTATTCACCCGTTAACTCCATAATATGCCAATCACGAGCTAGTTTTCAGCAGTTACATTCCCTTGATCACGGCTGCATGAGGATGTGATTAATTGGAAAACAGAGAGACCAGACACACGGCCAGAGGTGACATCAGGCAGCCTACGCCATTGCAATACAATTGTCAAACTCAGTGGCAGTTTGGTAAAGCCAGTTCAGTTCGGTTCCCTTTGCCAGGGATTCTCACGTTTGTGAAAATCAGACCAACAAAAGTGGTGGGATCCATTTCCTGGTTTGAATTCTCAGTGGCTTTATCCAGAATTTCACTGACGACTGGTTACTGTAACACCAGTCCAACCTAGGAGAGCCAATGGGAGAGGCAGAGTTGAGATGATGGTTGTCCAAATACTCCTGCTTCCCCATCCCAGTCCTGAAGTTCCTAATGCCTGGGTGGTAGGAGCAGACTCCTGCCGGAGCCGAGCCAGGGCCACCCCACTCAACCTCTAAGCAGGGACTCACACATCTATCAGATCCCTCAAGGAAGCAACTGCCAGCGTCCTGAAGGAAAACGGGTCAAAAAGCCTTCCTCCAGCTGATCGGCCAGTGCTCCATGAGTACAGGCTACACCAATGCCCCGTGGGGCTGGGGGAGGCAGGGCTAAGGCAGAGCCACGCTGGAGTGAGTGCAGCAGCCTCCCAGAGGAATGACCCCTCAGCCCTCAGCCTCTAATGCTGCTGGCTAACCAACTTCCACAGTTTCCTTAGAGGCTGCAGAATGCCCTGCCCCAGCCAGATGAGATGGTTCCCCTTGTGGGAAGAGAAGCTAGAAACAACCTTCCTGCTTCTGTGGGGATCTGGACCCCAACCCCACTGCCATCCTCATACCAGCTGCTGATAGGGGAGCACTGACCCTGGTAGTCTGGCCAATGCAGCGGGGAATCTGTCAAGGGCCCATAAATGCCAGTTAATAAGGGCCCAGACTCCTCCTGTGCGGGAGCCTCGAGGGGAGGCTGCACGTGGCACAGAGGCGGCACATACCTTCTCTGCCCCCATGCTGGGGCACTTCCAATTGTAAAGATAATACTGCAGGTTGCCATCCCCTATGCCAAACTTCAGCTTCTCCAGGAAGGTTTTGTTCTCCATGAGATCCAGTGCATTGAACACGTCAAACCCTTTCTGCACGGCGGCAGGGAGGAACAAGAACAGGGAAGACAGATGAAGGCTGCTTCTCCTTCCTGCCCCCCCCCTCAACTGTATTAAAACCATCCCACAAGCAGCCCCGAGAGCAGTGTTCTTTCAGGCTCTCCCACTGCTTACCTGTCAAATCCAAGCTCCAATCAGCACCTACATCTCCAGTGATGGTTCTCCTGACCCCCTGGAGCACCACCTCTCCAACCTGGCCTCTCCTCAGTGTCCCTCTGAGTACACATTTGTCTTGCCCAGGCCCTGGCTCCTGTTGTTCCTTGTTAAATGGTCCTGAAACATTCTCCAGGAGTTTCCACAGTCTTCCCTGGAGACCAAGCCCCAGGCCCCTTCGTCTGGGAGGCTGGCTCCTATCAGCTACTCAGCATTTGCACTGTTCCCTTACTCCCTGAACACTCTAACTCCTAGGCATGGTCTACACCATGTGACTTTATGACACCTGATCTGTTGCTGTGAGATGTGAAAAAGATGCTTCTCTAAACCTCACAAACTAGATCAGAAGCTCTCACAGGGCAGGGCCGGATTGTCTGTCTTTTGGCCTGCCCACAGTGGGCTGGGCTCAGTGCAAGAGAGCACCCCAGAGCTCCACAATGAAGAACTGACTGAAGGTCTCTCTGGGGATAAAAATCCCTGGGCCCTGCCACCCCATGCCCTGTGGTCAGATGTTCCAATTACTCACCAAGACAGAGACCAATCTCCCCATTCCTGCGCTGGGGAAGTCATAAGGAGGACCCTTTTGCTCTCCAAGTAGGCCTGGCTATTCAGGCTCCTTGGCAGCACCTCCTGTGAGAACGAAGCTCACTGAGATAAATCAGGAGGAGTTCAATGCCTTTTCTTTGTTTGCACACTCCTTGCTCCCTCCTACTTTTGAGCTGTTGGCTGAAAATCCGGGGGTCCTCCCTAAGAAGAGCAGGAAGGCGAAGAGGGCTCAAAGCCTACCAGCCACAGGAACTGCCTCCCATGAGCCATGCTCACCACTGCCCCTTCCCCACAGAACCCCAGAAAGACCCTCTGGTCCACTCCTCACCATTTTGGCAAGAACAAGGGCGTCACTCATGAGGTCCAGGAGAGGGGTCTGGGTGTGAACGTTGTAGAAAGAATAAGCAGCTTTTAGACTCTTGTGGGTCGGATGGTTCATGATGGTGGAGGGAAGGGTGTAGAAGCTCAGAAAGTCCGTCACCTCACCGTTTGCATTCTGAAGAGAAGACAATAAGAAGAAATGCCTAGTAACACAGCAATCCTGGACAAAATACTTTCAGTCACTCTCCTGCCTTCCTAGACAGCCCTGCCCCTCCAGATGAATGGGTGGAAACTGAAATGGCACATACAGGCAAAAGAATATACATAGGCTAAGGGCACTCGAGGACAGAGCCAAGAGGAAAATCCAGGCTGGATCCTGGTCTTGATCTATTGAGCTCTTTCCCTACCCTGGGTATTGCCAGGGACCTCTTCTTGCCACTCACATTCCCCCAGACTGTGTACCTGATGTTTGGCCAGTACGAGATCAAGTCAGGACAGGCAGGAAATCAAAGGCTTACGTGATTTATTAAGAGGGGCTCAGTTCTCTCTACTCTTTGTCACAATGTGTGGGGGAGGCAGAGGCCTCAAGTCAGACCCCAAGAGTATCACTTTCAGCCAATGTCAGCTACGACTTTTCTTGTCTTTAGAGGGGATCAAACACAGATGGTCAGGGAGGTCTAGGGTGCCAATGCTCCTGCCAATTAATTCTTCAGACACTGAGCCCTGGAGACCCAGCCACTTAAGGAGGACACCCCTCTGCGAGTGAGTCAGAGGCCCAGAATACCCCCTCCACTGACTCACCTCCACCACAAAAGTGTCAATGATATTCTCCTGGGGGTAGAACCAGTGCTCCACCTCCTCCTGGCTCATGACTGGCGTGAGGTGAAACTGCTTCAAGTACCTGGCAAGAAGCTGGTGCACGACTGGAATATCCTTTTTTTCCATAGGTCGTAATCCAGCAGTCTTGGGAGTCTGGGAGGAAGACAGAAGGATCAGCATCAGACGTGCTGCCTGTGAAGTCTACACTTCAGCTCCTTCTCGTGTCCTACAAGCATTGAAAATTTCACGTTGTCCCCCTTCCCACTACCCTCCAGGATCAATCCACCAAGGCCGTCAAGTGAGAATCCTCAGTCATTCTTGGCAACTTCCTCTCATCAACTGTCCCTAGTTCTCAGGCACAAGTCCTGCCTCTTCAGTATCTTCTGAACCTTTCCTTCCCAAGTTAAGGCTGTCATCTGTGGCTATGGCTGCAGCATCAATCTCTTATCCACATGGCCCCAGGCTGTATTCCCAAGAAAACACAACCTATTCATGCCCTTCTCTTATTTCAAACTTCTTAACAAGGGTGCAGAGGCCTTCCCCCCTCTGGACAAGCTGGCCATTCTGGCTGTGCCTTCTGTTGCACTAGCTCAGTGGTTCTCAACAAGAGTTGATTTTGCCCCTCAGGGGACATCTGGAGACATTACTGGTTGTCACAACAGAAGAGTTCCTACTGGCACCTAGTGGGTAGAGGCCAGGGATGCTGCTAAACACCCTAAAATGCACAGAACGGCCCCCCACAACAAAGAATTATCTGGCCCACATTGTCAAAGGTGCCGCGCTGAGAACTGCTGCCTACAAACCCCGTGGACCTACTGGGCTTCCCATCACTTCCCTCTGCCCAGCCCAGTGCTACTGCCCGGCCTTCCTCAGGTCCTCCCCTCTGAGCCCTCACCACCTTCTCATAGTTTACTGTAACTGATCTCTCTCTTCCCACACTAGTTTCTCTCCTACTAGACCAGAGTCCTTCACAGGTTCCAAGCCGACCTGTGGAACCCTCAGGGCCCAGCATGCCTGTTTTGTCCCCTCAGACACCACTGGACCTGTAGTGTTCCCCAGGAGGTCACTGCTACAAGTTAAATTCAGAACAGCATTGAACTCCCAGGATTTCACCACAAACCAGAATCCTACCCCCACTGCTGCTTTTTTCTGAGAAAGTACTTCAATGGAATAAAACATAATCCTATGGAGCAAATGCGGGGGCCAATAACAGAATGCCCCCAGATGCACAAAATACACAAAGGTGGGACTGGACCAAATCTCAAAACAGGGTGGAGTTACCAGTTCATATACCCTCAGTCACTGCCTGATACAGTTGCTTCCCATACAGGAATTGCTTTTAAAACTTCAATGCTGGTATAATTGTGCCTAAGAGTCTCCCCCTGAGTACCTCTTTGTTGCTCAGATGTGGCCCTCTCTCTCTCTAACTGAGCCATCTCGACAGGTGAACTCGCTACCCTCCCCCCTACGTGGGAGCCGACTCCCAGGCGTGTAAATCTCCCTGGCAATGCAGAATATAACTCCCAGGGATGAATCTGGACCCGGCATCGTGGGACTGAGAGTATCTTCTTGACCAAAAGGGGGATGCAAAATGAGACAAAATAGTTTCAGTGGCTGAGAGATTTCAAATGGAGTCGAGAGGTCACTCTGGTGGACATTCTTATGTGCTATATAGATAACACCTCTTAGGTTTTAATGTATTGGAATAGCTAGAAGTAAATACCTGAAACTACCAAACTCCAACCCAGCAGTCTGGGCTCCTGAAGACAATTATATAATAATGTAGATTACAAGGGGTGACAATGTGATTGTGAAGACCTTGTGGATCACACCCCCTTTATCTAGTGTATGGATGAGTAGAAAAATGGGGATAAAAACTAAAGGACAAATGGGTGGGATGGGGGAGATGATTTGGGTGTTCTTTTTTTACTTTTATTTTTTGTTCTTGTTCTGGTTCTTTCTGACGTAAGGAAAATGTTCAGAGATAGATTGTGGTGATGAACGTATAACTATGTTATCATACTGTGGACAGTTGATTGTATACCATGGATGACTGTATGGTGTGTGAATGTATTTCAATAAAACTGAATTTAATTTTAAAAAAAAAAAAAAACTTCAATGCTGGGACCTCTCGCCTCCAAAATTCCTTGATAATCCTGATATCTCTAGGGAACATTTACTGACCATGTTTCTACAGAGCAGCTCCCACAAGGACACCTCAAGTCTCAGACTGAAAAGAGCAGCCATGCTGGGGTTCTCACCCAGAGGCAGGAAGATCCACAGATACTCTTCTGGCTGCTATACCACCTGACGGAGGCTCTCTGCCTACCTGTCTACAACACAGGACTAATCTGTCATGGTAGCAGGAGGGAGGAGACACACACTCTGGCCTCCAAAGTCTGTTTTTCGCCATAGTGTATAAATGCACTGCAGCAGTCTCTCAAGAGAAAATGCTAATGACTCCAATCCAATGGTAGATTAGCCTAATTCCAAGGTGATTAGTCCAGTTTGGTGGCTGATGAATCCAGGGGGAGCAGCCCTCTAATCAACATATTACTGACTGGGAGAACCCTGAGGCAAGAAAGGGATTTTAAGAATCCCTACCATATGAACCTAAAGCTAGGCACAGTTGGAGAACGAGGCGCATTTGTTTCTTTGGGAAGCTAGGCAAACAGACCCAGAATAGAAAAACAGCTCACTCGAGGTTGCCCAGTCCTTCAGTGGTAAAATCTGGGTGAGGGACAGGGATTAGAAATTGGGTTTCCCTCACAAGCTTCAATCAACCCTCCTCGACCTGACTTGGCAGAGGGGAGCAGCAGACATCCTGTAATTCATTTACACTGGGCTCCAGAATGTGTTGCAGGGTATACAAAGGTTCGGTAAGTGGATTCACTTTTCTATTTATACTTTACTTAGGCTAAAATTACAGAGAATAGGTGTTCTCTGAGCCCATCAATAGATGGCAGAGAAGCTGGACAAGGCATAAATCCAGAAGAACTGAGAATGAGAATGAAACTAAAATAAAATCCTCACTATAGATAACAGATGACAAAAACGGAAAGCCCAGGAATTTGGGAACTATAGGTTGGTTCACTATTCTGGTAAGAGAACCCCTCTACCCATCCAAAGCTTGGCTCCGGTCCTGCTAAGGGCCAGGCTTTCCTGGGCCTGCCCTTGCCCCCGCCCAGCACCCCAGAACACCACTGGCCTCTGGCAGTCGGTAGAGCTTCATGGTCCGCTGCATGGTCATGTTTCTGCTCAGGTGGGAGAATTTCACCTCAATCAGCTTCCGTGGATTTAGGGACCGATGCCAGTACCTGTGGAGACACAAACGTCCTGTCTTTAGGGGCCTCAGGCCAATCCCACTAGAAGACAATGGCATGGAGATCTCAGGATGGTCAGCAGGTGGCGTTAGAGACACGCCAGATTCCACTTGAGCCACCGGGTCTCAGCTGCCCTCCAACCTTTCTCCCAGTGAATGGAGAGCTGCCACCACTCTTCCCATAGTTTCTTTCTCCCTATTTTTCTTTCTCAATTGCAAAGCCATTCCTCTGTTACAGCTGTAGTCAGGGACGAGCAATCCTCACTCCTGGAATCAAGTCGATGGAAAAGACTTACACAGTAGTTAACTCATCTTAATGTGTTTATTGTTCCCTGCATCCTCTTCTGCCTTCACCTGGTATTTTTCCTCTTAAAGGCCGTCAGGTAGCAATTATTCAATTGTTTCAAACAACCTTCTAAGGCAGAGGCTGCAAACAAGTTATCATTGGGCCACGCAGAGGTCAGACATGTGCTTTGTGGCCACAAAATATTCAAAACAAGAGCCATTTAAAAAATTAGGACCTTTCTCATAAAAATCTAGATTTCTGGAAAACAAAAGCAAAAACTACAGTGGTGGTAATCAGCAGGAGCTGAAAATGGCTAACCCCTGTGGACCAGGCATGCACTCTCGGGTTCCAGGTCCCAGCTGCAACTCTCCCCTTTGACTTTTCCATGTTCCCTACTTGGCTCCTCCCACCACCCATTTCACCAGACACTAGAGAAGGAGATGCTTCTGGGCATGCACTGAGCCGAGGGCAGAGCTACAACTCACAATGACACAGCTCCTCAACTAGAATGGGCAGGCCAATATTTCAAAGACTTTTCAGGAAGAGATTTTTACCTGCAGGTGCCAACTGGCTTTGGTAGAACTACCCCAGCAGTGTAAACAGCTTGGAAAATGCCTTCCAGGTGAACCCGCCGGGTTATCTCGCGGATCAGGACTGGAGCCACCCTCTTGGAGCGCAACTTCTTGTGGACACACAGGAAGTTGATCTCCACCATTTTCTTTTCTCTGAAGAGGGAGGAAAAGACCAGGCAACAAGTATTTTAACAGCAGGAAGTGATCCCTTCAAGTCTCTTCAAGCCTCTGGAGCCACACCTGGAAGGACACGCTCTTCCACACAGGCAAGTGCTCTGCCTCCACCTATTCTAAGCAATCAGTACTTGGACCCCCACTGCTCTCCCAGCCTCCAAGGCAAGGAGCCAGCTCACTCAACACAGATCTGACTTCCAAAGGAAAGTGGATCCCAAGCAAACTCCTTTATTTAAAGGCACCACCACCATTTGCCTGACCATTCCCCAATACCTGGGCTGGGGGAGTCCCATCTCTAACAGGCAGAGAAGTGGCACAGGGAACCTCTCAAAGTATGTCAAGGGCTATTCTCAGATTTCAAGACTCTAGGATCCTCATAAGAATTCATGGCCTAGAAGCCCAGAAGCCCGTGGCAGATGGTTCGGATGACTTCTAGCAAAATGAAGAGCAGAGATTGAAGGCCCAAATGACTATCTGAATCTAGGTCACACTGGCTCCAGCCCATTTCTGAAGGTGCCCAAGTGCATTAACATGTGGCTGACATGGGAGTGCAAAATCTGAGCCCCTGTTCGGCTAGTGTGTTGGCCCCTAGGGTGGGCCTCTTCCAGTCCAGGTCTCAGAGAACCAGCAACAAGTCAGAGCCAAAAAGGCAGTTCCTACTATGAACTCCTATTCCCAGGCCCTGGGTTTCCTCCCTTCATGGAACCTGCTCCTCCCAGGCCAAGCAGGATGGTGGTGATGTGAGGGGTGGGGATGGGAACTGATGCTTACGTGTCATAGATATGGATGTTTGCAGGAATGGCACTGATGAACCCAACCAGTTTCCGACTTGAGACCACTCGAACCCCACAGTGCCACTGGGGGAGCCAGCCAGGTGGCCGGAGAGCCCTGGAAAAGAGACGGGTGGGTTGTGGTGCTGCTTGCCAACAGGCCAGAAAGCTGTTTGGGTTCCACAGCTGAGTCTGGTTCTAAGCTCATGCCACCACCCCCCCTCCAGGAGTTGATAGCTGAGTCTTTAGGACCAAGTCCCCCCATACACATATGGAATTGAACCTTAGCCTCTTCTCTCTGCTCAGCCCACCTGGCTTATTGACTTACCCAGTCATGGTCACTCTGATAGCTCAGAACAAACTACCTGAGGACTGGACTCCTTGGCTCAGAGGCCAGTAGGTCATGTGGTCAGTGGGTCACGTGGTCTGGAGCTGTCTGTTGTGCCCCAGGAGCTCTGCCCAGCACCATCACTCCCCTCTTTCTGCTTGCCCATTCCTCCTCCCTCTCCCCCTTCAGGTAGTTCCTCTCCATTCAGCCTTCATGCCTCCACTTTCCTGGATATTAAACGTGGCCCAGGCAGGCGAATGGCTGAGTCAGGCATGGCCATTTCCACACAAATCAATGTGTTCAGAACTGCTTTTTCTTTTAAATCTGATTAAGTCTCATCCTCCCTCCTTTCTTATGTAGTCACCTTGGCTACTGATTATACAAAGGTCTCCCTCATCCCGTTATTCTGTCTAAGTAATGTTTCAATTCTTTGCCCCACTGGAAGCAAGTCTTCAGCTGCAATGAGAACTTTTCCATTCAAAGGCTGGCTTTTGGTGGAGATGGCAACTCTGGGGCCCTGTGGTGGTCCTGTCCTCTGCCTTGCCCTTATACACCATAAGAAAGCCCTTAAGACTTACCACAAAAGAAACTCTGGGGAATAATCAAATCGGAACATGTTGTCATCATCTTCCACATAATTCTCATTCAGGAGGGTATATAGTTCTTTCAGCTACAGAGAAATAAAGAGCTCGCTTAGAGGTATTCTGCTAGGTAGGGGACCAACTCCAATACCCTGGGGCTCTAAGCATTCTTTCAGAAGGATGAGGCAAACTACCAAAATCCCATGTCTAACCTCACAAGTCCTTTTCAACCCCAGGTATGGCAGGGCCTCTTGGGACAAACAATCTAACTGAAACAGGAAATGGAGCCACCACAGGGTAAGTGTGTGACTTAAGGTACACAAAGTAGCAGACCAAGAATGTCATCCAACTAACCAACCACACTATCGCTCTGACCTATCAACAATGCATATCTGTTCATTATTACTTCTACGAAAATGCTTTGGAGAGAAGACCCTTGAGGTTGGGTCAAGGAATTACCTTAAATAAAGTTAATGCCATTTCCTACCATGTCTAGTTTTTATCATTCTGGCCTCCTGCCTTCTCAGCTGTCACCATCTGCTGACCCAAGTTTGTAATTTAAAAATTCTCTTCATATTTCCAACATTCCTTACAGGAGAAACAAACCCCTCTGGTCAAAAGAAGAGACCCTGATGTAAGGAAAATATTCAGAAATAGATTGTGGTGATGAACGCATAACTATATGATCAGACTGTGAACAGCTGATTGTATACCATGGATGATTGTATGGTATGCGAATATATTTCAATAAAACTGAACTTAAAAAAAAAAAAAAAAGAAAGAAAAAAGAAGAGACCCTGAGTGGCTCAGGGGGTGGGGTGGGGGTGAACCCTCATTTAGCAGCCTCTGGGCCTCAAAGAATAGACTAGAAATAAGATAAGAGAATGAATGAATGTAACTCTTGGGAAGTTACAGGGATTAACCCTTGAACTGCCAAAAAGGCCAAAAGCCATTCTATATAGTCTTAGGCAGGCCCCAGGAGGCAACAGATTGGGGTATCTGCTCAGACATGCTTGGCTCAGCTCACAAGAGATTCCTTGAGGAAGGCTTAAGTAGAGCTGTCTTGGTGTGGCTGTAGGACTTACTATGAAAATGGCACCCAACCTGCACTTGTGGTCTGCGTGGGCCTACTCACCACTCCACGATCCCCCAGGTCCAAAGCATCCCAGGTGAAGCCCTGAGGCAGAGTGTAGGGCTCCTGGCGGATGTTGTCTTTGTCAGGCTCCACTGGACCGTGGGTGTTCACCACTTCTCCTGGAAGAAGAGCACAGCCATGAGCCTCATCCTCTGCTCCAGGGGAGGGGAGAGCTCAGCTCAAAACTCAACCAGAAATAGGCACAGTTTCTATTTGGATAATGGATGGTGGTGATGGTAGCATAACACAATAAACTGTAATTAATACCACTGACATGTAACATGTAAACTTAAAAATGGTTAAAATGGGAAATGTTGTGCTATATAAAATTAAATTAACCCCCCCACACACAAAAAAACAAATGCCTCGATCTGAAGTATACTCTGTGCCCAGCAATTACAGACCATCTTTCCAGCTATCCTTGGCAGCCAATTGAGGGCCAATTCAGGGCAAAAACTCAGAACAATTGCTGGGATCCAAGGTGGTTGGCTTGTTGGAAACCTTTTCAAATCCCCCTTTGGTTACCGACTGACAAACATTTATCTTTACTAATTTGGCTTTTTGCCTCCTGGTTGGAGAGCTGTCATGGCCCTGGCCCAGGACCATTGCTCTGGATGGATTTATAAAGAGTTGCAACAAGGCTGCTTTTGTGTCAATAGCTACAATGGACTAGGCCCATTCCTGAACCAGATTATGGCATCCAGGCGCCAGGCTTGATCTTGGCCATGCCAGCCTTGGCTTTCAGTAATGCGGGCCAGTAACTGCCAACTCAGGCCCTCAGTGTATACAGAGAGTCCTGCAAAGGCCTTAAGGCCGAGTCACTGAGTCTACACAATGCTGCCAGGAGGTTATCCTCTGACACAACATTCCCTCCCTGTGGGAGTGAGTGGGGAACGTATGGAGTGCTCACCAGATACTGCTTGATTCCTACCAGGAGCCAAATCAGACTCATCTGGTAAACTCGGACAAACCAACCCACAATTTAGAGCTCCTTCATGTTCACACTTGGAAGAACACAATGTTTAGTGCCTTCTGAAAACTGAGTTTTCAATCCACTAAGGAAACTGCTTCTCAGCACAGGGCTCCATATACACTAGGCACTCAGTTCATGCTTTTACTGACTTTCAGACTCCTGACCCAAATACTTTATTCTCATGTGAAACAGGAAGTTCTAGACACTCTCAGTAACAAATCTGTGGGACAAATGTAGTGGAAATGGCTACATCAGACTGTAACCTGAGGACAACACCAACAGGACTGACATCTAACTCCTCTTCAATCAGTATATTCATTCACAAAACAGCAACTGTGCACCACACATGGTGCCAGGCACTCGGATACTGCAGTGAAAAAGACAAGGTCCTGGTCTCCTCACAGTGTGCCATCTTCTGGGGAATGTTCAATAAATAAAAGTCATTACTGACATGCTAAGAGTCACAAACTAGTAAGTGCAGGCACCATAGGGACAGATAGCAAGGAGTGCATCTAGGTACCTTCTACTTACAATCCGGCTCCCCAAGAGGTTTGCTTGATAGAGCAGTTATATGTTTCTTCTCTACTTAAGAAACTGTTCTTCTGATTTATATATAAACAAGTTATTGTGAATTCATTTAACATACATCAATCCACTTCTAATTCACTACCATGCATATAAATAAAACCAAATTACTGGACCTTCAAAGTTGAAGGCCAGACCCTGGAATACAGTGAAGTATTTCCACTCTACAGTCTCGTCCAGGTGGTCAGCCAACTTCCTGTCTTAAACTGAACTTATACCTTTTCCAAAATGCTCTTAACTTCGGAACATTTTAATTTTTTTCCCTAAATGACTTCCATGGCCAAGATACTGTGGTCTTCCTACCCTATTACTTGAATCTCAAGGTCAAAGATTTTCATCTAGGCTAGTTACTAGGCCCTGAACACAGAAGACATTTCCAATCCCTCACTCCTTCACCAAATATTCACTGAATCCTAGATGTGCCACTTCTGTGGCAGGAGCTGGTAACTGAAATGGATCCAGGTCCTCACCATCATGAGCATCAAACAGGCCAGCAGGAACCCACCACCCAGGATGACAAGGGCCTGTGGGAATGAAGCAAGGGGTGCTGCAGAGCCAGGATGGGGATGGGGGCCAGGAAAGACCACTCAGAGGAAATGCTATCTAAAGGCAGAAGAACCTCAAGGATAATGAGGAACCAGCCAGGCTGGAGGGGGAGTGGCTGGGGCAGGGAGGCTGTGTGCACAGGAGGAACAGTGTGTGTAAAGGCCCAGAAATGGAAGACTGAAACTAGGAGATGAGGCTGGAGAGGAAAGCTGGGGCCAATCAGGGAGCGCCCTGTGAGCCACAGTAAAGAGGCTGGACTTTATCCTTAGGGCTATAGGACATTCTTAATGGACTTTTAAGTGGGAGGTGTGGGGTAGGAAGTGACATTTTCAGATTTGCATTTTGCAAAGAGTATTTAGTGTTTATCAAGAGACATTACCAAGTAAACTTCTATACAGTATTCAACTGGTAAATCTGAATCTATCTTTTGATAAACCAGCTCTCACAGATATCCCGAGACTGTTTGATATCTGCAAGACATAGCTGACAGAGCAGAGTTTACAGGAAACACTGAAAAAGCACTGGCCACTTACGGGACTCCTGTCTGGGATGCCGAGGCTGAAAAGTGGCCCGAGGCTCCTGCACTTCCGCTTGCCAGGGCCCAGCATCATGGGCTCCCACCAGTCCTATTCTGTGGGAGCAGCCTACCCTGCACCCCACCTAGAAGATCCAAAACTAAGTACTATAGTACAATTGTGAAGAGCTTAGCAGAAAAGATAAGGTCTGAGTTTGGGGGAGACATTAAACCAATAAGCAGGACAAGGGAAGAGGGAGAAGAAGAGATGAATCCACATCTCTCTTGGAGCTCAGGGAAATCCAGTCTTCCTTTGATATTACCTGAAAGTGACTAGATTCCAACCCAATGAGCAGAGGCAAGGAAAATGATCCAGCACCCCTTATAACAGAGGGAAAAAGGGTAACTTTTTTTTAAATTAAATTCAGTTTTATTGAAATATATTCACATACCATACAATCATCCATGGTATGCAATCAGCTGTTCACAGTACCATCATATAGTTATGCATTCATCACCCCAATCTATTTTTGAACATCTTCCTTACATCAGAAAGAATCAGACTAAGAATTAAAAAAATAAAGGTAAAAAAGAACACCCAATGACAGTGTGATTGTGAAGACCTTGTGGATCACACCCCCTTTATCTAGTGTATGGATGAGTGGAGGAATGGGGATAAAAACTGAAGGACAAATGGGGTGGGATGGGGGGATGATTTGGGTGTTCTTTTTTCACTTTTATTTTTTATTCTTGTTCTGGTTCTTTCTGATGTAAGGAAAATGTTCAGAGATAGATTGTGGTGATGAACGCATAACTATGTTATCATACTGTGGACAGTGGATTGTATATCATGGATGATTGTACGGTGTGTGAATGTATTTCAATAAAACTGAATTTAATAAAAAAAAAAAAAAAAAAAAGAACACCCAAATCATCCCCCCATCCCACCCTATTTTTTCATTTGAAAAGGGGTAACTTTTAAAAAGTAGAATGACAAGATTTGAAGAAAGGGATCAAAAGTTTATTTGGTAGCACACAGAATTGCCACACGCACAACACTTGCTGTTTGGAAGGCCTTTCAATGGTGAACTTAGGACAATTTTAAATTTCTGAAGTCTTCTAGATCTCTTCAGTGGAATAAAATCTAATTATAACTCTCCCAACAAGGTGGGATGGAAGTAGTTTACAGAGAGATTCCCCCAATTAAGTGGGGTGTGACAAACACAGTACACCTGGTGTACATGAGTTGTTACACTCATTAGTCCCCCATTTAAATAGAATAAATTAGGTGGGTAAACAGCTACAAACAACACTGCACTGAGGACATTCAGAAGTAGAACTGGGGTGACATCTCAGCCAGGCAGACTAATTTATGCCTGAAACAAAGGCACCCTTAATTTAGGCTTGACTGACCATGGACCTGAAAGGCAGATCTGTCAGATGCTGAGACAGACCACTTGTCCACAGAGAACCACACACAGTACATAAGGCATGTTCAAAAGAAATACAACTGAATCTCATTCCAGCTTCTCAGGAGCTTCCTGAAAACTAAATTAGGACACTTTCTATACTTATAGGTGGAGCAACTGAGGCAAACAACAAAGAGTAACTGGCTCAGCTTTGCAGCTGAAACGGACCAGAAAGGAACAGAAGCCCATTTACCCTCACAGGTCTCCTCACCAGATCCCACTTCTCTGTCAAGAAGGGATCTAAGTTATCCATCTGCAAATTCCTAATGAAAAATGAAATCCAACCAAAACTCCAAAACACTATCTGAAAAGTGGGCCAAGATACATAGCAGCCTCCACAAGATGCCTCTCCGCACATTTCACTGAGACAAGCGGCTCCTCGTATTCCAACTGTCCCTTGTTGGGCAGTGGTCACTGGGACCCCTCTCTACTAACAGCATTTCCAAGACCCCAATGCCTTGCTGGAAGGCCCAGAGAGCCAGGGACCTGGCTGACCTGGGCAGCACAACAGACAAGGTGGATGGCTGGGGGCAGGGTTTTAGAATCAGTGCCTGCTGCAGATTCACCCACATGACTACCAGGAGTGCTTTTCCTTCCATCGCCCTGTGGGTGCATACCCTAGCTTGCTTCTGTGACCAAGCTGTATCTCCTCTAGAGCAGAACTTCTCAAACTTTAGAGTTTCCACAAATCCCTGAAAGTTCTGATTCTGCATGCATGGGGTGGGACCTGAGATTCTGCATTTCTACAAGCTCTGAAGTGATGTCCACTCTGCTGGTCTACAGACCACACTTTGAGTAGAAAGGTACTGTAAACTCCCCACCCATGGAGTAGATGCACATCTTTGGGCACACCTGCCCCTTTCCCTCACCAATCTTTAGCCCCATGGAGGCTTCTGCCTCCCCTCTCCACCCGACATACTGTCAGGGCTAAGTGTTTCTGAAGGAAAGCAGTAACGTGGACAATCTGGAGGTCATTTACATTTGATGTTGGAACACGTGTCTTTTTCCAATATACTCACTTGCCCAGTCACATAGATAATTGTAACTGGGCCCAGAATCATGATCAAACTATTCCAGAAACTGTCTATTAATAGCAACCTCTGAAGTTAGCCATCAAGGTTTGCTTGGTTCAGTCTCAGAAGGCATCTCTGGCTCTGCTATGTTATTCCTTCTGAAATCCTTTTAGATTTTCTACCTGTTCCATTTCTTTAGGAGTTCATTATAGTGTTTTTTTTTGGGGGGGGGGGTGCTGATCAAAACAGCATATGGTGTTCTAGATGCTGAACCATCTCTCAAGCAAAATTTCAAATTACTTTGCATTTAGTAAGCAAGCACTGGCTGAGAGTCAAGGGGAAGAGGCTAGGACTCTGCCTATTCCAGGATTAAACATTTACCCAGATAAACAAGACAGTTTCTCTATAAAATCTATGTGGGAAGACAGACCCATGAGTAGACATCTCTACTCATCATGTGCCAATACATTAATATACTGTTTCTCTTTATAGATTTATACTGGATGATGATGCTGTAAAAGAATCATTATCTGTCCTCATTGTGTGCTACTGTGAAAAGATAAGGTCCATGAACAATAGTCTTTTGAATACTGCATTTTTAAGATTATCCTCTAAAAATAACCACCAAGGAAATCTATGACTCTTATCACCCTCCCTCACTGATCCAGTGTGGACTCTTCAAAGGCACAGCTAAGGCACATTCCTTACTCTCCCCTGGGAAAAAAAAAACACATACATACCCAATTTGGGGACAGGCTGCGTGTCCCAGAACTGGTAGCTTCGCTTGCTAGCCTCCTCCATGGTTTTGGCAGGGCCCTGACCCACAGAAAACAATTCAATGGCCTTCTGTATTTCTTGGATCCTCTCTGCTGGCAAAGAGTTCATCTGGGCAAGACAAAGTTGGGGAGATAAAGAAGCCCATTATGTTACTAAGCTCTTTTGATTAATTAAGAGTTAGGGGTACAATGTGGGAATTGGGAGTTAATGCTTAAAGGGTACAGGGTTTCTGCTTGGGGAGGTGGAAAAGTTTTGGTAATGGATGGCAGTAATGGTAGCAAAACATTGTGAATGTAATTAACAGCAGTTAATTTTTACTTGAAAGTGCTTAAAATGGGAAATATTATGTTGTATATAGGTTGCCATAATAAAAATTAAAAAAATAAAAATAGAGTAAAGGGGCACAACTCAAATGTATGGTAGTGGGGTGTGATTCCTCTGTCTTAACTCCAGAAGTTATATGCTGTATGACAACTAGAGAAAGAGTGACTGACAATGAGTTATGCAATAGGTTTAACCCTTCTTAGTCTTGGGTTGTTTGATGACACAAATAATTTGTGCTCAGTGTAAAATTTTGAACAATGTAGAAATGCATAATATATATATAAAGTAAAAAGACAATAATCCCATCTCTCACATATGATCCTTGTCACTGATAGTCTTAGCTTGGGAGGCAAGATGGGCAGAGGCATACACACTTCCAGACTTTTTTGCATGCAAGTTCCAAACACACACACACGCACACACTTTTTAAAAACTAAAATTCAATCATATTGTATTATTCTACAGATTGCTCCACTTTAAACACCAAGTATCAGAGAATTCCATGTGAAGACACATAACACTGCCTATCTAGACTGTGCTCACTCTGTGCATGGATCACAATACATGTAGGCAGCATCAAAGTGATGGACATTTTGGTGACTTTGTTCTTCAGTTTTACAAACAATGCTGTAATGAAATTTCCTGTACATCAAGTTTTGCTCACGGGGATATGTATTTTTATAGGACACAATCTAAGAAAGAGGCTTGCATGTCAAAGGGATGGCACGTTTGAAATTGTAACGGATACTGTCACCTGCTCTCTAAAAAGATATTAATTAATAACCCAATATATGTATGATGTATGAAAGCATCTGTTTCTCTCATCATTGGATATTGCCAAATCTTAATCTCTGCCAATCTAGAAGCACAGAATTAGTTTTAATCTGCATTCCCTTCATTGTGAGTTTAACCATCTTTTCATACCTTGATTGAACATTTATATTTTTTCTTTGTGATCTGCCTACTTACTTTATTATTTTAAATTGATTCATGTATTGCAAATATCTCCCCCAGTTTGCTGCTTGTCATTTGACTTCTACAGTACTTCTGCCAAAGAGAAGTTTTTAAATCGTCAATTTTTTTCTTTTATGGCTTCAGGGTCTTATGTCAGGCTTAGGATAATAAAAATATCCATAGTTTCTTGACACTTCTACTTCACTGTCTTTTTTTTTCTTTTAAATTATGAACTAAAGAAAGAATATAAACCAAAATGGTTACATCGCTTATTTTCAAGGAGAAGAGACTATAAGTAATTTTAACAGTCTTCCTCTTGTACATTTTTTTCCCTGAAATCTCTATAATGAAATGCATCACTTTTCTAAGAAGAAAAGTACAAAGGCTATATAAGTGATATTTTGTTAAAAGTCTTAATTTCAAGGTGAACCATTTTGATATAGGCGTGAGCTCAAATCCCATTAAAGTCAACCAAATGCCCACTCCCAAACTAACAAACATCCCTAAAGCCAAAGTGTGGGTCTGGCTAGAATTCCCAACTGCAAGACTTTGGGTAAGTCTCTTAAACCTCACTCATCTTTAAAATGGGAAGACTACTCTGGGGCTAAGCTTAGTGAAGTGCTGGCACGAGCCTGGCCAGCAGGTGGTTAATAATAATAGTTTATTTTTCATAATGGTCTTAATAATAGTAACAGTAAATAATTACTTGGAGGCATGTCTGAATGAGGCAGGGGATGCTAATTGTAGCATAACATTTGAGGTAAAAAGGAAAGTGTGGGTAATAATGGAATAAGACTGGATTCCTTATGAGGCTTGCAAACCTTCTCTGAGACAATTTTAAAAGGAGAATCATGGATATACTTTGAGCTTCCCTCAGGGCCTACTCTGAACAGGTCAACACTTACCTGAAATAAGTTTTTGTTTAAATATTGTTTTATTTAAGAAATGAAACAATCCTTTCCCATACCTTTGGGTTTCACGTCAGTGTCAGTCTTAGGTTGCGAGCCCTAGGCCAGTGGTTCTCAACAAATAGAACTCAGAAACAAACTCTGTGAGACCCCTCGTATTGATTACAATGATTATGGCATTAAGAGAATGCTTACAAATACACAAATGCCTGCCTTAAAAAGACTAGGCCTTTTATTCTTACAGTAGTGGGCACTTAAGACAGAAAGGCTGAGAACCACTGCTCTAGGCAACAGGGGCTGTTACTATGTAATTATTTTCTATGGCACCTAGCACAGCACCACATGCAATTATGTACCTGTAAATTCTGATGGGGCACCTTGCTTGGGAGTCAGTGTCTAACCTGCTGTATCTTTTAAGGTACTGATAGCAGTTTCACCACCTAGGTCTAGGGCAGCAGAGGACAGCAGAGAGATCCAACTCCTCCATCTTGAAGTAATACCAGCAGAGACTGTCTCAAAACATTTACCTCAAAACTCTCCCATCTGAAAAAGTGACTCTAGTCACAAGAAAACAGAGCCTCCTTGTTACCTTCACAGGCTGATCCTGGGCTGAATCTGTCTCATTGCCTTTTTCTTTCTTCTTTTTTTGTTTCTTTTTCTTCTTTTTGGCTCCAGTGTCATTGGCTGGACTCAAACCACTGTAAGACAAAGTAAATACTGATGCAGGGTTTCAATTTAAAAAAAAAAAAAAAAAAAAACACACACATCAGTTTTGAGCTACACTGACAAACAAAGAGCTTTCTGTAGAACCAGACCTGTCTTAATCAAAACTGTTGGCTTCAGAAACAGACTGGAGAATCCAGGTCCCAGAATGGGCATTTGGAGGACACCAGTAAATACAACTCTTTTCCCTTCCATCCCCTCAGCTTCTCAGGGAGGGAATGCTGTGCAAGGAATATCCTATTTGTTTGAAAGGGCCTTTTCCATTCTAGCTGCCTGGGTGTACTTATTTTCTTTAGATGGCACCAAAGGCTAATGATAATTATTGATAGGGCATTAATACCACTGACACGCCTTTAGAGTCCTGAATTTTAAAAAGGATGATAGCCAAAACCAGTAGTGGTCTTTTTGGAGTGCTTTGTGCCCTTCCTCTCCCATTCTCCAACCCCATGCCCTGACCCATTAGGCTTTATGAGTTTCTTAGGCTAGATCTAAAGCAAAAGGCAATATGGGAAAGAAAGGAAGGGATGAGGAAAAAAGCAGGTTAAAGTTGCTGCATTCTATGTCCAAAATAGTCCAACAATCATGATAAATGCCCAAAGCAGGCCTGCAGGATTGAGAACAACTGTCATCTGGCTAAGACAAAGCGAACACCACAGGCAAAATCAATGCATAAATCTTAGAAAAATTTAAAACAACAAAAAGAAACAACAAAACTCAAAACACCCAAAGCACTCAGCTACTCCTGCCATGAAGAAATTATACAAAACATGCAAGTACTGTAAATACGTTACTTCCTTCATACTACTTCTCCACAGAGCCCTATGACACACCAATGAATGCAGCAAAAAGTTTCTTAGCCACATTTACTAGTTTCCTACAATCTTTTATGATTTCTTCCTATATTGTCCCTCAATATCTTTGAGACACAGATCATGTATTATATTCGGCTTCTTTGACATTTTCTGTTCATTTTCTTCCAGATGTTTTCACCCAATTCTTATTGATTTGTTCTTCCTCTAATGTTAGGATAATAGTATTGATTCCAGGTTTTCTTTATTTTATTGGTGAATTTTAAGGTTCATGGTATAGCTTGCTTTCCTAATTACTGCGGTCACTTGTGGTTTCTGTTAACATCTAAAGAGAGTTTGGTATTGCCAGCCTGGGCATAATATCTGATGTCATTCTGCCATCATCCCTGAAATGTTCCTCTAAAAAGTCAAAATTAGGAGCCCAACCTGATAGTACAGTGAACCCTAATCTGCAGGATTACCTGGTGCAGTGCAGGGTATTATTTCAATTGTTTATTCTAGATAAACAATTTTCAAAGAAATCAAACAGCAAAAAATGCATTTTACATTACCATTATGGTAAATACCATCCATTTAAGCTTTATTTTTTAATTCAGAAAGCTTTCAGGATCTTAAGCTGTCTTGGGGTTGTTATAAATATTATCATCTCATATTAAATGGTACTGTACAGGGAAAAGGCAATCTTTAACCAAGTGCTGCCATTTCCTTTTGTAGAATGTCTTCAGACTCACCTCTTCCTACTCCTGGTAGGAGCACTTGTGTCCAGACTTCATGACCTTACACTTGGACATTAGTAACCTCCAGCCTTTACTGATCTCCCTGACTTTACCATTTTTCTGCATCATCGTAACCTTATATGCTGCTGCAGAACATGCCTCGATGAGAACGGCTTCCGTGCTTGAAAGCCTACAGTGACAGCAACTTCTTAACTTGAAAGGCATCAAGCCCACCTCTTCTCCAGGCACATCAACCTCAGTTCTCATCCAGCATGTCTTCCCTCATCTGCACCCATCTGGTCAGGCTGATGCCGAAAGACTGTAAGATGGGGAGATCCAATAAAGGCTGGAGGTTACTTTAGTCCAAGCATAAGGATATGAAGTCCAGACACAAGTTCTCCTAGTAAGTATTACATTCATGAGACCCAGAAGGCACAATACGGAATGGTAACATTCAGGTAAGTAAGGTGAACTCCTTCGAACCAGAAGTTCAACAAAACCCTCAAGGCCATGGCAAAGAACAGGAACTATAGTCATTTATGACTTGAAGATAATTTTTCCCTCAACTCAATGTTGTTATCATGTAGGACCATCTGCAGCCTATGACAACCCCAGGTGGTTTTCTTATTCCAGAAATATCCTCACTTCAAGTTTCAGGATTATAAGCAGCAATATATGGCTTAAAAAATGGTTGATATAAGGAGACAAAGCAGTATCCTACAGATGGACATAGTTTAGTCCTTATTCATATCAGCTTATGGAATGAATTACCTGGTTGGTACATGTACATTACCATAAGAATCATTTTTATAATTTTATGAAAGAATAAAATAGATCAAAGTGAAAGGGATACTTACTAAACACAATTTCACATGAGGAAAATAGAGGAAATGACTTCCTCCAACTTTAGAAGTCTTCACAAATGTACAAAAAAAAAAAAAAAAATCACTATAAAAACTACCTTTCCTGGCCATAATTGTTTTCAATTTGCTCTTGCTATTCAGTGGAGATAATTCTGTGCAGGCATTGCCTTCCTGGACCCCATTTATGTGGAAGGATTTTGAGTTCACCTCTTATTCTGTATTATGCATTATCAACTCAAGTGGCTGACAAACTCCAAGACCCAAACTAAAACCAGAGAGCTTGTTTTATTTTTCTTGTATCGCCTTGAATCTGCACTGTAGCTACTTAGCAATGATCCTGTTTCAACTTGTGCAGCAAACTCACAGACAGCTGAAGAACACAAGTTTTTAAAACATTAAGTTGTTTTCCCTGAGCTACTTAGTAGGTATTGATCCACATCCACAAGAATACATTATGAGCTTGCCAAGGTCTTACAATCAACACTCCCAGGCAGCAAGACAACTGATTCAGAGGCATGCTGGGAGTCCGCTAATTGAAATAGAAATCTCGTGTAGATCCCTATAAACTGAGTCATCTTAAGATTCTTCAAACAGCTTGGTCAGAAACAGAACCTTGGAATATAGTGAATCAAAGTCTAACTTGCTCCATTTGGTTTTCCAGTTGATCATGAAATCAGTCTCCAAAAAACCAAGCAGAGAATTAGGTGAAATTTGCCTTCTTGGGGTGGGGGTGGGGTGTGTGCCTGCTATGGAAAGGGACATGGGAGTACATACAAAAATTCTGAAACTTACATCCTAAAGTAAAAATGATCAATCCAAGTCATTAGTGACTAACCCAGCAAATATGAGACTAAATAGAATGAGCAACCCAGGATCAGGGAAGAAAAGCAACCTTTTAATGAAAGCCAAAATATTTTAAGTTCAAACATGTAAGAAATCCCCTGGATGCTCTTGTATAAAACAAGGAATGGGGAAGGAGGTGGAAAATGAACCTTATTTCTAGAAACAGAATGCAGTGCCAGGGTGTGTGAGTGGGTGGGAGGGAAGGGCAAGTTGGCAGATGAGCAGCAGGAGCAGAGAACTTCAGACAACACGAGCACTGAGGATCCATAATGCAGACCCTCCTCTCAATCCTACTCAATGACAAAAGCCACTTAAAGGTGCGTGGCAGAGGAACAGAGAGCTGTTATCAAGGGGAAGTACGACCGAAGCCACCAGCGCTGGAAGGAATCTCAGGGCTATCTGGCTTAAGTTGTTATTTACAGATGAGGAAACCAAGACCCAGAGACATGGTGCAAATTGGTCATCATCTAACCAACTAGTACAAGCCATTAATCTCTGAGGACTTGGGGCCATTCTCCCCAAACACTGTAGGCTCATTTCCTATAAGAATTTATTTGAGAATCCTATAAAGACAAATTCTGTGTCATCACAGAGGGCCCTGGAACAAAATGTTCATGTTGTCAGAGGAGCAGGTAATTAATTGTAACGAAAAGAATGATCCATATTTTATTCAGACAGTTTCCTCTCATTGATCTCTGCCTGCTTTAAAATTATGGTCTCCCAAACAACTTAATAGTTTGTATGTAATAATGTGCTGTTTTCTGGATTCCCAAAGAGATTAAAAACTCCCTGAACATAAGGACTATATCTCACCCAGCTACAGCACTGCTCAGTAGTGCTGAGCACACATTTAAGGGTATAACAAACATATGCTTGACTAATGCTTTCTAGGCATAATACACTAAAATAAAACCCTGAAGAATCAGAGCCCAAAAGAGGGTCAGCAAAACACCTTCAGTGATGTTTCTATATTCTATGAAAGCAGTGAAAATAATGTGCTCTTGTGAGTCATTGATTGAGATTTTAAATTATCAACTTTCTTATTCTTGTCTCCTCCCTCCCTTGAACCTGTCCTATTCCAAGAATTAAAAGAAAAAATCTCCACTGTAACTATTTCAAATGACCTCAATGTCTTAAACGCAGATCACAAGATTAGTTTTCATTACGAGATCAAAAGGAAGAGAGTTCACAAAATAAAATTCAGAACTTTTAATCATTTGTTTTTTATCTTTAAAAACCCGAAGTTAATCCTTTGGGCTAAAATTCAAACTTTTCAGATAAACTTACTAAAATAAATCCTAGTCTCCAATATCCTTTTGGTTTCACTTTTACACATCAGGAAGTCCTTCTGGCAAATCAACATGAGGTATGATACCTTCATCAGTAATCCTATTAGTACTCAGAAAGCCCAAACAGAGGTGAATGAAGTGGCGCTGCATTTACCAAGTGCACTGCACCACGCGCAATGACTCAGGACCAGCTGCCTAGTCTCTGAACTGCTGTGGCTGCAGGATCACTTAAAGCAATACCTCAAACTCTGCAAATTTCCATCATTCTGTCCTTTACATATAAAAATGCTTATAACTCCTGAATGGCAGGAAAAGTAAAAACACTTCAGTACTGCCATAAAGGTACCACAGGAGACCTGTGAGAAGAAAAGCAGATTGTAGGAAGGGATTCAAAAGATTGTAACTTAGCCAGAGTTTTGAGGATGAACAAGCCAAATTCTGTCACAGAAGATAACCATTTTTAGGGGTCACAAAAGCGCTGATAAACTAAACTATTTAGAATGGGAATGAGTCAACAGTGTAAATTCCACATCCTCTGGGTCTGTCTGGTGAGCTATACTGTGACATGGCAACTCCAAGGTCAAATCAAATGCTGTTCAGAGACCATTACCAGTAACTTTCTGAGCAATGACTCAATGCTGACAGCAAATTCACATATGAGAATGACCTCCGAAAAAGATATTGGTCTATTAAGGACGGTTTAAAGGGGCCAGCCATCTCCATCACCAACTGACTCCTGTGTGTGAGCAAGTCCATGAGCTGTTGAATGGAGCCAAAGATAGGTCTCATACCACTGCACAGGTTTTGTCTGTCTTAAATGCAACAATCACAAAGGAACCTTCTTTAAGGAATTAGAAGAGAGGCTTGCAGTGCAGAGTAGAGATTTCAGATAAAAGGTTAAAGGGAAAGAGCTAAAGAAGCATCCTCCTAAAACTACTAAAATCTATGGGCTCTGCAGGGAATGGGTTAACTGCAGACTTGGTATAAAGCTGGGAACTAAAATGAGTGAGCACATTGGTTAAACAATGTGAAAAATCAGCAAAACTGGTTTGCCATGAGCAGCAGTCTCCCCAAA
This sequence comes from Choloepus didactylus, assembly GCF_015220235.1. Taxonomy (NCBI): domain Eukaryota; kingdom Metazoa; phylum Chordata; class Mammalia; order Pilosa; family Megalonychidae; genus Choloepus; species Choloepus didactylus. The sequence goes on along the minus strand of NC_051324.1, from coordinate 54,171,857 downwards.
AGAGGCTCTAATTTACTTTTCATTTCTTCTGCTTTAGAGTCTCTTCTCTTTGAAGCAGCTCTTGATTAGTTTCTTTTTAAATTACCACTTAATTGGGAAATAAAATTAGAACACTTATTTGATATCAGTGATGAGGTTTCTCTTTTCATTTCCACTTTGATCTAGTTTTGAAAAACTAAAAGCTGAAGGAAAAAATAAAGAAAAAAAAAATTTCTTCTTTCCAAGAGCTAGATGTAGCCATAAGCCATCAAATGAATACAGAAAGAACCAATCTTGGAAAATCTGAGGAATGAAACAAAAGCCAAGTACAGATAGTTTTATGGAATTTACTTTCATAGGCCTTAAAGTCAAAAAGAACCTCTCTGAGCCTCATTTTCCTCATCTGTAAAATGTAGCATAATCCCACTTCAGAGGGTTGTACGGTGACTTAAATGAAATAACGTACGTAAAGATACCTGCAGATCAGCATCAAAAAAGAGTTGCCATATCCCTAAACCATTTGTTTAACTTTTTTTCTCTCTCTTCAGTTTCTTCACAAAGGATAACATCTCCTGATCAAGAAGGGACAGTTGGAGAACTGTCCCCAAGCAGTAAGAGAGTAGAGCGGAGAAGGCACAACCCTTATCAAGGGGCTCTTGAATCATGGCTTTCCAGTATCTCAATGATATTGATGATGCTGAAAGTAAATTCCAAAACAATCTTTGAAACAAAATAGTCCAAAAGTTCTTTCCTGTTCCAAAGCATCCAGATAAACTTTACTTGTTTGTTACTCCAAAACTAAAATCTAAGGCCAGCTGGTAAGGTTTATTCTTTAGCAATACTTTCATAGAAGGCCTTTCACAAAAACAAACAAGCAAATTAAATCATACACACAATGAGAGACTATTATACAGTCCTTTGCTTGCTCAGAATCACAGAACTACAGTGAGATGCCAGATAAAGATGATCTTAGTCTGGCTCTTCTCTCGATTGCTCAGGGTAACATGTCAGGCAAGTAACTGGAAGAAAAATGCTGACCTCCTTTCCTTTACTGAGTAGAATTTTTTTTTAAATAGCTGATAGAAAAACTGTAGACAGCTACACATATCATATGTGTAATGCATATGTAGCATGTGTACATACATGTATTTATATGTAAACATGAAGCTTTATACTCACTAAATGTTTATGCTTATTTAATTATGGAGGAAACATATGACTAGGTAAGTCGAGAACTAAATTATACACACAAAGGGACATAATAAAACCGGCACAATTGCATTTCCTATTAATCCAGCACACGAATGTAACTCATCTCAGTGTAAAGCACTATGAACTCATCCTGAAAGAAGAGCCTAAAAGGGTTAGTTTTAACTACTGTATGGTTAATTGTTACTGTGTATTGTATTTCAGAATTGCTAGTATCAAAAGGAGAAATTCCCCTTCAATTCTTATGTGACTTCTGAAAACATTTTAAATAACATTAAGACAAGAAAAATTTAAAGAAGCCAAAAAATAGTGGAAAGCTTCCATCACAAATCAGAGGATCCTTGATTTCTGCTGGTATTTCATAAAAATTGTAGTAAGGCTTACAATGAGATTATTTGGGGGCAAGAAAACATGTATGCAAGAAAAATTTGACAGATCCTTCCACTCGGTGAGGGGAAATGAAACTCCTCTAACATTTGGGATGGGAACTTGAACACACTTGCCATTCATTCATCCAGCAAATACTCATTGATGCCCAGTGAGCACCAGGCACTTTGCAGAGACAGTTCATTCTCATGTATCTTACAGTCAGGTGAGACAGGGATTGGACACATTAAAAATATTATCTAATTATTTTTATAGTAAAAGCTATGAAAAATAACAGTATGTGACAACAGCAGAGTTGGTAGGGAAGGTTGGGGGGGGAAGAGGATCTGAGAAGATTTGAAAAAAAGAACAGGAAGGAGAGGGCTGCATTCCAGACGTTATCTCATTTAATCTCAGCAACAACTCTAGGTTAAGAAACCTTCCCAAGATCATAAGACTGTTAAGTGTCAGAACCAGGCTTCGAATCCAGGTGTGAATGACTCTAAAGTCCATGCTTCTCCCACCATGCCATGTTGCTTCTTCCCAAAATCTCCACTGACAAATGGAAAAATGTTGACTCCACCCTAGATTCTATTATCTAAGAGCTAGAATTAAGACTGTCTCCTCCAGTCTGGGCCTGTGTTTCATACACTACCTCCAAGCTCATTTACACAGACCTCTAGATTCAGGATGCTAATAAACTTAAATTGTTCAACTAGATAATCATGTACAAAAACAACAACAACAAAAACATCTCCAAAGTTTTTTTTAGGTTACTATAAAATAAATACTACTGTTATACTATAAATAAAACACAAAACTTTCTGCCAAACAGTTTTACAAAGTGATTCAGACATTATAAGTAATAAAACCAACAAAAGAGCCATAGACACTGGTCAGGGCAACAGTTTAATGACAACAAAATTGAAAGGAAACTACATAAAGAGAAAAGAAAAAGCATATTTTCACTTCTGAAAAGACTTTCACTTTCAACAACTCTCCTGTTTGATTCTGATATCCTCCCAGGAGGACTACACTGTCCCTTCTTCCTGTTCCTACTTCCTCTTTCTCAGCTAGTCCATTCTTAGGAATCTCAAACTTCAAAATTCAGCTTTTACTATACTAGATCTGTTGTGAGTTACAGCAACGAAACAAAGTCTTATAAAACCAAATTTGACAAGTTGCCTTTTCTTCTATGTTTTTCTTGCGATTTTTAATGCTGGCTGAAGAACGTAAAAGCTAAATATTTTAACCTAGGGATTCACCACAAGCACATTATAAACCATATAAACCACTTCAACAATCCTTTGTTCTCCTGCCCCTACAAGATAAAAGATTAAAAAAAAAAAAAAAAAAAAAGTTCACCCAAAGACCTCAACCTTCTACGCCTCTACCTCCAAGGCTACCACCAATACTGCAAAGGGACAAGCTGGGTATGAAAACCAAACCACCAAAGATCACAGATTCAGCAAGAGTTATACATCCAAAACAGTCAGAGCTTCCAGATTTAAAAAATATATATGTAAATATATAAACAGAGAGAGAGAGTGCACAGGCACGTGGGCGACAGCCATGCCACTGTGACAATGTGAAGAAAGATGATAGGTGTGGCTTATAAGAGTGAAAACTGATTTGGAAAAAAATCTCAAAACTCGAACTCCTGATGCATTTCTTCTTACAAATACATAGTTCCTAGTAAGCAAGACTCCAAACTATAGGAAATGCAGTATCATACCCAGTTCCCAAACACTGTCCAAGGAGCAATATCGCTCAATTTATTTAAGCTTGAGGTTACCTGGTAAAGTTAACAAAGATGCTACAAGATCTAATTATATACTGTTCAGGAAACGTATGGATTATCTGGAGCAACGGCAACATATAACTCAAAATATTATCATACAGTAATTACCTAGGTTTTATAAGGTGAGTTTATACTCTGGGGTTCTCAAGTAGTGACATTTTACAACATAATTATGGTTGGCATAGCCTGATGAATTTCCTCATTGAAGGTGAATGCAGGGAAATGTTTTATTACTCGTTTATTGCTAATCATTTTGTTCACACAACACTTCATATGTAACGTTCCCTTTATACTGTACTGTCATTGTATCGCCCCGTAATGTGCTCTTTTCCCCGGACGAGCCTGAGGCAAACGAGTGGAACATTACACAGAAGAACTTTTATATAATAAAACTATTGAATGTCTCCGGCCCTCAATATACTGAACGCCCAACCCTGGTAAATGACAAAGACAGCAACCAATCTCCAGGCAGAATCCCAATCCCTTAGCCAATAAGAACATAGGGGTGGGGCTAGACTAAGCTCCGGGTGACTTCCCCGCACCCCAGAGACCCTGGGTTTGGGGGAGATTGGATGGGAATTGGATCGACTATTTTGTTACCCCCGGTTGTAGCTGTTGTCCTCCTCATTTTCGCAATCGCTGCAGTGTTCATGGCCGTTTCCGTTCCCTTCCATCATCTGCGGCAGCGGAGGTACTGGCGGCTTCACTGCTGTCTCACTCTCGTCCGCCATCTTGGGTTGCGAGAGCCAGGCTCCGCGCCCCGCTACATGCGGGCTTCCTATTGGATGAGGGGAACTTGCGCTATCTTCTGGGTTTTGTAGTTTTTATGGCGAAGGAAAGAGCCGCAACTAGAAGCGGCTCGTGCTCGGAAACCCGAACGAAGTGGACTACAATACCCAGAAATCATGAGGGAGGGTGTTCTCTAGGTGGGGAGGGACGGCAATACCCGGAAGCCCTAGGCATAATACCGCGCTTTGAGGAAAGACCCGCCCCAAGATTAATGGGGGTCCTTCCTTGTCGACTGGGGTGGCCGCCTGGCATGTTGGGAATTGTAGTTCCATGCTAGTTTATTGTTCCTGGTTTGAGGCTCCAAAATCCAAGGTTTGGCTTCAGCTTGTCCTTGCTAATTCCTGTGCCGCAGGTCAGCCTTTATTGGCTGTCGTTAAGGACCGTTACTATCCCGGGTAAGTGAGGGCCGGAGACCCGCGGGTGTGACGCGCCCGGAGTCCAAATACCCCGGACCTTTTAGGAGGAGGCTTTCCTGCAAGAAGCCAGGTTGGCGCCTGACCACCTTCTTCACTTGGGATTCCGGGCAGACCCTGTCGTTGGTAGTTCAAGGCCTTATGAGAGGCTGTGGATGGTGGCGTTCTGCAGAGCCCTGAACCTAAGCCAGGGAACCTCACTGCCCAGTCAGGCCTCATCACTTTGGCCTTAGTCTCCACTAAGCCCTTCCCATACATTTCCATTTCTTTCTCCATAACAGCCCTCCACTTTGCTGAGCATTTACATGCCAGGCCCTGTGGTAAGGCGTTTGTACGTTATCTCAGTTAATCTTCTTAACAAGACTAAAATGTGGGTACTATTGTTATTCCCCCTCTTCACAGATGAAGAAATGAGGCCCAGAGAGGGTGGGCAATTGTAGTCACGTTGTTAGTAAGTGGCAAAATGATTATACAAACCCGGATCTGTGTGCTCTAGGCCCTCTAAACTCTGAAAAAAAGTCCCATTGTTTGATACACACACATCTACTCAGAGAAATTAGTTATTAGAAGGTGATTGCAACATTTTAATGTGCTTTTAGCCTTCAGTCCCTTGGGTCTCACACTGTAAGTCATCTCTGAACTGGCTGCTGAGGAGAGAACCCAAAGACATGGTTCCCATTCAGGGTGGAGGTGGTGGGTGATGAGGAAAGGACTAGTTCTTAACGCTAGAGAGCTCCCTGGCCAAAAACGGAAATCATCTTTGCCTTTGGGAAACTCTGAATATGGGAAGAGGGGTAGGGTGGGAAGAAACAGTTCCCATCTGACTCAAGGAAGGGAAACAAAAGTAAAACTTAGAGCTAAATATAGTCAACTCTTAGTTTTTGTATCAGTGGCAGGAGTAGAAGTAAATGTGACCCAAATCAGCAGATAATCCCTTTCATTTATATTCGACTTTGGAAAGCAGTCTAGAACTCCTACTTGGGCTGAGAGCTGTCACCCACGCTGACCTCTCTAGGACGAAGCCTTATATGCAGCTGAGGGGAAGGGGAGGAAGTCAAAAAAAATTAAAATAAAGCCTTAAACACCAATAAGAATGGCTGCCATTAAACAAACAAGAAATAATAAATGCTGGAGAGGATGTGGAGAAATTGGAACACTTATTCATTGCTGGTGGGAATGTATAATGGTACAACCAGTGTGGCAGTTTCTCAAAAAACTGGATATTGAATTACCCTACGATCCGGCAATTCCACTTCTCAGTATATACCCAGAAGACTTGAAAGCAGTGACACGAACAGACATTTGTACACCGATGTTCATAGCAGCATTGTTCACAATTGCCAAGAGACGGAAATAATCCAAGTGTCCTTCAACAGTCGAGTGGATAAAAAAATGTAGTATATACATACGATGGAATACTATGCAGCAGTAGGAAAGAAGGGCCTGAAACATATGGCAATATGGATGAACCTTGAAGATACAATGCTGAGTAAAATAGTCAGACATGAAAGGAGAGAGATTGTATGTTACCACTTCTATGAACTCCCTGAATAATGTAAAATCAATGTATTATAATGTAGAATTTTGGGGACCTCGTGATAGGCAGAAGATATTGATGGGGAATGATAATTTAATATGTTCAGATAACTTAATGGTGGTGAATTCAAAGGTATGGGAATTAATAGGGGTGATGATTGTTAATGGGATTATAAGTATCAGAGCTGTATTGAAGCTGAATAGGATTAAAAGGATCAGCACTACAAATATAGATAGGTGCTTGCATAATATACTTCTAAGGAATGACACTAGTACAGAGAGTTGACAACAGAATGGTATATGGGAAAAATCTACATATTGCATACTAGGGACTGTAGTTAACAGGAATATCATACTAGGACCACACAAATACTAGGGACAAATAATTAAGCGCTGAAAAGATACGAAGTGTTTTGGGTCATGAAAATTGTTTAAAATGGAGAGTGATGAGGATTGTACAATTAAGTGATGAAATGTGAGATACGGATGGATTATCGTGGACATAATAGATGCTATATAAACTTAAGAACCCCCTACTTTATAAGTCAAGCCCTCGACCTTGAAGCTTGCTCTAGTGAAACTTATGGTTATAAAGGGGAGTCTGATCCCACCTATAATTATGCCTAGGAGCCACCTCCAGAGAACCTCTTTTGTTGCTCAAATGTGGACTTTCTCTAAGCCTAACTTGGCAAATAAATTCAACACCCCTCCCCCGACGTGGGGCAGGACCCCCCAGATGAATTAATCTGCCTGGCAATGCGGGACACAGATTCCAGGAATGAGCCTGACCCTGGCATTGAGGGGTTGAGAATGCCTTTCTGACCAAAAGGGGGAAAAGAAAAGCAACAAAATAAGGTTTCAGTGGCTAAAATAAGTCAAATAGAGTCAAAAGGCTGTCCTGGATGTTACTCCTAGGCAAGCTTCAGTTAGATATGCCAAATGACTACCGAATGATAAGCCCAAGTCAACAGTAGTCCTGAAAACCCTAAAGAATACCCAGATCCCTATCTGAGACTCTATGAAAGTTTTACTCATTAAGTTTATTCTTCAGAAACTTAAATCCTTCAGAAAACTCCTATGCCAGCTAAGTCACAAAACCCAGAGGCAATAGCCTCTTCAGGAACATCAACCAGATGTGTTCCCTTTTCCCATAATGTCAACACCCCTTTTCAACATGAACCCGTTAGTGTGGTCACTGCCTAGACATCCTTGAAGATCGGGAAAGTGATTAAACTAGAGGAACAGGTAGCAACAGACAAGATGGAATTTAACAAAGGATTATGATTACTGAATCTTTATATAATTTTCTTCTTAGTTGCTAGGGTATTAGAATAGCTAGAAGGAAAGAACTGAAATGATGGAACTTTAATCTATAGCATCCTTTGAAATGTGTTCTATAGCTACTTGTTAAATTGTAATTTGAAAGTTTATCACCTTTTTGTACATATGTTATATTTATATGTTATGTTTCACAATAAGGAAATAACTGAAACTATGGTATTGTAACTTGTAACAATTTTGGAAATCTTCTATATAACTACTTGTTAATTCATACTTTGAGAGATATTACCTTTTTGCATGTATGTTATATTTCACAATAAGGAAATAACTGAAGCAGTGGAACTGTAATCCATAACATTCTTTGAAATTTGCTCTCTACTTGTTAAATTGCACTTGGAAAGTTATCTATTCTATGTTATATATGTTATATTCTACAATAAAAAATATGATTAAAAAATAAATAAATGTGTTAGATGGATATAGCTTTTCTACATACTTTTACCCACTTTAGTTAATATGACCTTGTGAAGTAGATAGGGCAGGTGTGACTTAAAATTGTGCTTGCAAAAAAAAAAAAAAAAAAAGTCACAGTGAAACCCAGTTGCAGGGCTGGGACCAGAACTCTCATCTGGGTAACCAAATTCCCAATCCTGTATTTTCTTTTCCCACAGATAAGCAGAGGTTGAATGACGGCCAATGAACAACCAGAGAGGAATCAATTTAGGGAATGCCCTGGTTTCTGTGAACCCTGCCATTCTTGCAGTTTAAAGCTTGAGTAAGACCCTCTGCATTGTATTTCACTGCAAACTGAAAAACTGTTTACTGGAGCAGTTTTTCTAGGAGGTAGGTAGGTAATGTGGCTCTCATGATCAAGCTCAGAATTCAAGTATAAGTCCAAAGTTCTGGAATCCAGCACGTCCAAGAATTGTAGAGAAATAAGGGACCTGAGAGGCACCTTCTCTCTCCCTCCCCCCACCCCTTTCTCCCAGGATTTTTCAAGTTGGAGTTCTCAGACTTTATAAGATCTGTAGGTTCTCTAGAATAAAATTTAAATGTTATGTATTTAAAAGAAACTGAGCACGTGGTCACTTTTTTTTTTTAAATGACTTGATAATGAGTATTGCCACATGGGATTTTGGTGCCTAAGTTTTTCATTTGGGTTTACAATCATACTTGTTCAGAATGTTCACCCATTCTGCATTTCCAAAGCAGAGCAATGGAAAATCTCCTAAATTGTTTTCTTGGGGTTCCAAAAGTTCTCATATTTTCTCTTCCTCACCCCCATAAGAGAGAGCCTTCCACTTTCAGACAGTTCTAATTGGTGGAAAGTCAGCCAAGTTCTGCCTTATGGGGTTATGCAAAATACATAATCTTGTGTCCTTGTAGAAAGTTGTTACATTTCCTACAATTAGTATCTGGTTTCCTAAAATTCCTTTTTTTCTGAAGTAAATATCCCCAGCTTTCTGAGCTCCTCATCACACTAAAATAGCAGGACCCTTTTGTCCATCCCTGCTGGCTCTTCCTACCCACCCATTCTGGTAGGGCATTACATGAAAGTAGTGGGTACAGCAGGCCTCAGAGGGTGGCTAAGTGACCAGCCTGTGAAACTCTGAAGATTCTGGAATTTGCTCCTACCATAGACACTTCCCTCAACCCCTCATGGCTGGAGGCAGTAGAATGTAGTGGTTAGAGTTCAGGCTCCAGAATCTAACTCTGTTGCATCCTGCTTACCAACAGTAGGACTTACCCTGAAAGAAGAAACAGGGAGACCCATCTGGGATTGTCTCAAACCACCCCACAATGGGGCTGTTGGGATTCCGAAGAAGCACTGAATGCCAGGGTGATCAGTCCTTAAGCATTTATTAGGGGAACTTACATACGGAGAGCTGCAGCTATCTCATGACAGACAGCGAGACTGGCAGGTTCACTTGACTATGTCCACACCCATGGCAATGCTCTAGTATATAGGGCTGAGGGACCAAGGTGACTGAATGCCAGAGGCCCATGTGCCAGTTTGGGGAAACATCTGGGGATGTGCTCTTTTCTCAAAACAAGATGCACTTGGGGTGGGCAGGATTCAAAGTTATAGCAGCCAAAGCTCGGGATGCATCCAGGGAGTTACAGAGAGTGCCTGAGGAGGGGGGAGAGGGGCAACGTCAATCCTGGGTCAGGTAGGAGATGTTATGTGTATCATACAGACTCCCTGGTTCTAATTCCTGAGTCCTGCCTCTCACTTAACAAATGACATTAGGCAAGTTACTGATCAAATTTTTGTTGGGAAAGATTGTACTGAGCAGGACCCTGGCTATCCTAGGGAAGAGGGATTTTCCCCTCAGAAGAAGAACAGGGCTAATGGGCATCATTGTGAAATAAGGGATGGGGATATGGTCTTTGGCACTTTCTGTCTTCCCTGGAGCTCACCTTCAGTAAAGGCACCCTTTCTGATGAGTGGCACCTACTGATCTCAATCCATGTTCAGTCATTCAAACCATGAGTCTGGAGCACAGTGGGCCAAGCCTCTTCTGCTCAGTGCTGTGGGATTTAAGAAAGAGAGTGCTAGGCATTCCCTGCCCAGAAGGCACTTTTCAATGAAATCAGGAAGACCAGGTGCACTTGAAAATAAAATAACAAGGTCTGGGTGCATATGATTAAGTGACAAAGGAGCCAGATAGATAATAAGCAAAAGTGGAGAGAGTGGAGTGCACATCTCTGGGCAGCATTGTTTAAAAAGGCTTCCTGAAGAAGTAGACTTCAAACTTGGCCTTGGAGGCTACTTAGGCCATTACACGTGATCCCTTATGTTTGTACAATGCTTTGTGGCTCACAAAATGTGCTAACACACTATCGCATTTGATCCCTGCCATGCCCCTGTGCAGTGGGCAGGGCAGGAGCTATTCCTGTATTGCAGTCGGAAAACAAAGAAGTTCAGTGATTTGTCCAAAATTTCACTGCTACTTAGTGTGGAATTCAGACTTGAACCTGGGAGTTTTAACGCAAAGCATGGTGCAATAACCAAATTACTTCCTTCTCCTTTCCCAGAGGAGACCACATGTCTAGCGGGATTTAATGTCTGAAGAGGTGATCTGGGACCAGGTCAAAGAAAGCCTTGAATTTCAGGCTAAGGAAATTGGACTTTTTATATTCCAGCTGGTGAAGACTTATGGGAGGTTGTTTTTTTTTTTTTGGAAAGTTTGTAATAAAGTATGAATATTAACGATATTTGTGAGGTTCCATATGAATTTAATTGCATATTCATATTTATTTAAAATAAACATATGGAAAATAAATTTCATTTTAACAACCAGAGTGAAAGACTTGGGAGTCAAAGGAGTCATCTCTAATGGATTCAGAGGGTTGTTAATCAAATAAAACTTGAAACACCACTATGTTCCAGGCATCATGCTAAGATGGTAAGGACACAGAGGTGACTGAGATGCAGGATGTTGTCGGTATAAAGTGAGATAGTATAAGCAGCTAGAGTCAGCTCAAAGTTTATCACTGCTGTCCTGAATAATGGACGATATGTTTGGGGGCTGAGAAAGCCCTTGGTACTGCTAGGTGGAGCTTCAATGCAGAGAAAATGCTTGGTTGAAGCCCCTCTTACAGGCATTCAGCCTCTCCCCAGGCAGAGGTGCAGTGTGTATTATCAGATTGGACCACAAGGATACTGATTTACAGGACAAGGCTCTCCCTCATGCACCAGTATCTGGGAAAATCAGAATCATCTGCAAGGATTTCCTAACGCTATGCCCCAGGAAGATCTTTATAATCACTGCCATGGCCAGCCATGGTTACTGACAAGAATCTGGGTATCCCTCTGATGTGTCAGGAATAGGATACAGGCTGAAAACCACAGAGCAAGGTTATCTGTAAGTTGTTTGGCTTGAGGAAGGGGGTGGAGGAGGACAGGCCATGAGATCTGGTTCTACAGAATAGGGATTAGATTTGTTCTGTGTGACCCAATGGAGTAGAACTAGGAGAGAGATCATCTAGGGAAGAGCATTCTAACTGCCAAGACTGGACTCCAAAGACAGCGTGAAGCTGCCAAGAGAGAGAGTTAGTTCTCTGAGACTGGACATGTCCAAGTAGAGACGACAGAGATGACATGGAAGGATTCAAACACTAGAAGGGTGTTCAGATCAAATAGCCCTTTTATCATGAGACACAGTCCTACTTATTGCATGATGGCAGTTAGTGCTGTTGGAATCAAGCAGAAAGATTTCGGGGATTGGGTTGGTCAGAGATGTTAAATTAGTTCATTCTTCTATGCAATTGAATCTCTACTATGCCAAGGCACTGTTCAGGTGCTAGGGATACAGGGGTCAAAATACGGGAGGCCTATTTAAAAGGGAGCACAGACCAGAGGCAGGGTAGGAGTTAACTAAGACTCACCTACTGTATGTGAAGCACCCTTAGATTCTTTATGTATTTCTAATTCTTTCAACAACACTGCACGGTAGCGATCATCCCCACTTTAAGAAAGGAGATAGGATGATAGGCTAAGTGAGTTGCTGGGCTTGTATGGGATGGAATGTGGGCTTTGCAGTCAAGTGATTTGTATAAGAGGCAATTGATTAACTCTAAGCATCAGTTTTCTCATATGTAAAATGGGGATGACGACAGTACTCCACCTCGAGAAGTGGGAGGATTAAATAAGATGATGCCTACAGAATGCTCAATGCATGGACCTGGCCTGGTAGGTTGAAAGCGCTCAGTGAATTACTGCACCTATCAATCTCATCACCAGATGCTGCACAGATAGTGAGTGGCCAAGTCCGAACCTGAACTCAAGTCTCTTCGCATTTTTTCCTGAGCTGCTAGAAGGGGTAATCCAGACCTCCGGCTCCAGCATCACTTTCCCGCGCTCTCAGGCCGCGCCCCTCCCCGCCCATCGCCTCCCGGACACGCCCCCTTCTGCCGAGCGGACGTCCGGTCAGCGGGAGCGTTCCCCCAATGCCCCGCCTCGCCCGCCGGAGGCGCTCAGTAAACGCGGCCGAGATTGGGCGAGCGGCTGCGGCCCCGGCTGGGTCAGAGGCCCCGGGTACGTAGCGCAAGGCGCGGGCTGGTGAGTTCGGGCCCGGCTTCGGGGCGGGGGCTCGCTGGACAACTGGCCGCGGCGCTGCCTTCCTCCCCTCCGCGCCCGGATTCCCGGACCTGTACGACTGGGATCTTCCCCGAGGCCGGGATGGGGGCCGGGCTCTGGGCACTCTGAACACCACCCGAGGCCCACAAGAGCCTTGTTACAATTTATTGAGCACGTTCCGTGGAGCAGATCGTGGGTCAAACGCTTTACCTCCAAGGGCTCGGAGCCTTCACAGCAGCCCTACAGAGCAAAAGTGCTATTATCCTTGTTTTACAATTGTGGAAACTGAGAAAGCCTCACAACTAGAAAGCAGCGGAAGTTGTGGATTCGAACCCAGATTCGAGTCCAATGTCAGTACACTTTAGAACTTTGTGGTTTGACTTTAGACCAGCCTCTGCCACCTCTAGTTGTGTGATTTGGGGTGGTTTTCCGCCCCTCAGTTTGCTCATCTGAAAAATGGGGAAGACGATACCTATCTCAGTGGGTGGGTGTCAAATGCCGAGTGCTCATCTCCGCTTTCCAGGCCGGGCTTCTCGGCTTCCCTCTTCCGGGCGGCCGCGGCGCGGGGCTCCCACGCATCCGCGAGTAGAGGGCGGCCAGACCGCCTGCTTCTCTTCCCTCCCAGCCTCCCAGATGGCGGCGTTTGGCATTCCTGGTGTTGGTTTTGCTTATAAAGTTTTCAAAAATTTTCCTCTCTCTTAACTGTGGAGAAATTACCGCCCGAGTGAACTTTGACAATTAAGTCTTAACTCTGAAGTTGTTTTTAAAATGTTATTTTTTTAGGGGGATGGAGGTGGGTGGGGACCTGGTTTTACGTAAATAAAACCGATTGACTTGGTGGGAAAGGGGGTGCGGGCATAGACCGGGGGAAATGGGTGAATTGCTAGAGAGAGCTCTGGCTGATGAATAGAAACTGGACCCGTTGGATGGAGTGGTTTTGTCTTAGCAGGGCCCTAACTTCCCACTAAATCCTCTTCGGTCTACCCTGGGCAAGTTCTGAATCTGTTCTCCTGGGCGATGTTTCAAGGGCTTCAGAGCCTTAGAGAAAAAACTTAGGGCTGATAGTTGAAGACAGGCAACAAGTGTTTTTGTTTTTCTTTTTGTTTTCTTCAATTCAGTTTTATTGAGATGTATTCACATACCCTGCAATCATCCGCAGTGTACAGTCGTTTACAGTACCATCATACAGTTGTGCATTGATGAATCAATCAATTTTTGAACATTTTCATTACTCCAAAAAATAAAAAATAAGAATAAGAATAAAACTACAAATAAAGAAGAACACCCAAAACATCCCATCCCCCTATTATTCATTTAATTTTTCTACTCATCTGTCCATACACTGAATAAAGGGAATGTGAGCCACAAGGCTCTCACAATAACACGGTCACACAGGGTAAGCCATATGGTTATGCAATCACCTTCAAAAATCAAGGCTACTGGGTGGTAGTTCAACAGTTTCAGGTATTTCCTTTTAGCTATTCCAATACACTAAAAACAAAAAAGGGTTATCTATATAATGCATAAGAATAACCTCCAGTGACCTCTCAACTCCATTTGAAATCTCTCAGCCACTGAAACTTTTATTTTGTTTGATTTCTCTTCCTGCTTTGGTTCAAGATGACTTTCTTACTCCCACAATGCCAGGTCCAGGCTCATCCCCCGGAGTCATGTCCCACGTTGCCAGGGAGATTTACACCCCTGGGAGTCATGTCCCATGTAGGGAGGAGGGCAGGGCCAACCTACCAAGTTGGTTTAGAGAGAGGCCACATCTCAGCAACAAAAGAGGTTCTCTGGGGGAGACTCTTAGGTACAATTATAAGTAGGCTTAGCCTCTCCTTTGCAGTAACAATTAGCTTTGCTTTGAAAACTACCCATTCACATTTTTAGCTTGAGACAGCTAAAATTTTTCTCTGAAAGTTTCAATAGTTGGAAAAGATAGGATTTCTGCTTAATTGTAAATGTTGATATTTAAAAATCTGTTACAATACTCTTTAAATGTGTGTAATGGAATCTACCATAGTGACTTGATTTCCCTCATCATCCTTTGGTAAAAAAAAAAATGAGCTAGTTTTTATTTAACAGTCAAAATTTTACATTGTTCTTTTTCACTTCCTGAACTCATATTTCCATTTTATTTCCTCTGCAGAAGTTTTTTCTAGTATAATAGATTTTATGCCTGAAAGCCTTTGGTTTATCATCCTACTTCCCCACAACAAAAAATATGTACAAAAATTAACATTTAAACATTTTCAAAAATTGAATTGTGATCATAGTGTTAAGCATTTTCTTTCTGAATGAGTTATTACAATCATTAAATATACAATTGATCAAAACAACATAAATACATCACAATTATGGTAATTGTTAAAGATAAGTTCTATTGGAAATGCTTCCTAATAAGATAGGTGGAGCTCTTTTTTTTTTTTAGTTCATGCATCCATCCATGTATATTTGCTAGAGTGAAACAGCTAGTTTTTGTTTGTTTTCATGGCTGTAAGCATTGAAAAAGTTTGCTCATGTAAATAAGTACACGTGAATTGAAGCTGTTTTGTTGCAGCAATGTCACTAGATTCTTTGAACACCTGACTTTTGGGTCAAAAAAATCACATAGTGATATATTATTCAAATTGATTATTAATGATCTGTCAGCGGACATTTATTTTAGGTCCTGTAACTTTGTTGAAAGCATAGGTGTGGAAACCACCTGACCTTGGCAAAAGGCTTTGCTTTGTGGGCACTGCAGGCTGCCTCATTCTCAGTATAGCTGCTCATATATATATTTTTTTAATTAAATTCAGTTTTATTGAGATATATTCACATACCATACAATCATCTATGGTATACAATCAACTGTTCACAGTACCATCATATAGTTATGCATCCATCACCCCAATCTATTTTTGTATATTTTCCTTACACCAGAAAGAATCAGAATAAAAAATAAAAGTGAAAAAAGAATGCCTAAAACATGCCCCCCTTCCCACCCTATTTTTCATTTAGTTTTTGTCCCCGTTTTTCTACTCATCCATCCATACACTGGATAAAGGGAGTGTGATCCACAAGATTTTCACGATCACAGTCACCCCTTATAAGCTACATTATTATACAGTCATCTTCAAGAGTCAAGGCTACTGGGTTGCAGTTTGATAGTTTCAGGTATTTACTTCTAGTTATTCCAATACATTAAAACCTAAAAAGTGTGATCTATATAGTGCGTAACAATGTCCACCAGAGTGACCTCTCGACTCTGAAATCTCTCAGCCACTGAAGCTTTATTTTGTTTCATTTCACATCCCCCTTTTGGTCAAGAAGACGTTCTCAATCCCACAATGCCAGGTCCATATTCATCCCTGGGAGTCATATCCTGCATTGCCAGGGAGATTTACACCCCTGGGAGTCAGGTCCCATGTAGGGGGGAGGGCAGTAAGATCACCTGCTGAGGTGGCTTAGTTAGAGAGAGAGAGGGCCACATCTGGGCTGCTTATAGTTTGAACCAGCCCTTGGGGTGCCCAGGGTTTTTCGTACTATTGGACAATGTAAGATCTGGGATGGGTGGGTAGTTAACGCTTTTCTTTAAGTGAGGGAAATGGGTGAGTTTCAGCGGGAGCTGGCAAAGGAAATCCTACAGGCAGACTCCCAGACAGTTCTGTTTAGCTGGAGAGAAGCTGTGGAAACTGAGCTGGAAATTTCTTTCCCTTATAAACTGCCTTTGTGTCCCTTGGAACATCTTCATGCCTTCCCCCAGGGATTCTCATTCCTCACCATGAACACCACCTGGAAGTACCTCATGGGCAAATATCTAACATCTTTTAACTTCTATTCCCTTACCTTTCAAATGGCAATAAATCAAAGAACTTATTTCTTGGGGTTGTTGTGCTGATCAGATGAGATCAAGGATGTCCCTGGCTCACAGGAATTACTCAAATGGTGTTTGCTTTCATACTCTAGTTCCTGTTGGCTCAGAAACTCCCCTTTCTAGACACTGCCTGAGTTTTCTCATCTGTGACCCAAGATGTTGTCAGCCCAGGAATGTGGGGGTGGGAAGTAATGTGAAAAAGGTTTTGTAATTCTCCCAGTAGATTCTCTGGAGCAGACATTTTCTTATTTTATAACAATCACAGTTAATGTCGAGTTCCTGCTTCTTAAGAGCTAGACCTTTTGCTGACTGTTTTATGTGTTCATTCAACAAACAATTTTTGAGGACCTTGTACTTGGCAGGCCCTGTTTTAGGTACCACTTTGGATGCGGTAATGCCCAGATTCTAGAAAGAGGCAGCTTACAAATAAACACATTAAATATATAATATGTCAGGTGGTAATAAGTTGGTAAATGCTATGAAGAAAAATGAAACAGTATGGAGAATAGAGAGTGAAGTGGGGTGGTATTTTCTATATTCAGAGACAGTCTCTGATAAGGTGACGGTTGGGTAGAGAAGAGAGTGAACCATGGGGCCCCCTGGTTCCATGTCGTGCAAACAGATGGGGCTGAGGTGGGAGTGTGCCCAGCATGGAGGCCAGGGTGCTGGAGGGGATCAAGGGGGACAGTGGCAGACGATTCTTGGAGAGGATACAGCCTGTGTCTATCACAAAGCCCTTGTAGGACCCCAGGAGGACTGGGATTTGACTTGGAGTGAGATGGGAGCCACTGGAGGGTTTTGAGCAGAGGGCTGGCATTTTTAAAGCATCACACTGGTTTCTGTGTTGTGAATAGACTGTCGGGGAGCACAGGCAGTGGCAGGGAAGTCATTTAGAGGCGACCACAGTACTCCTACAGGGGAGCATGGACCAGGGGTGTCTGGCCTGGTTGTGAGGGTGGGAGGTAGAGCTGGCAGGGTGTGCTGGTGGACAGGATGAAGATTGTGAGAGAGGAGCCAAGAGGACATCGGGGTTTTTGGCCTGAGCAACTAGAAGCGCCGTTTACACAAATGAGGTGGACCACAGTGACTGTGACATGGCACACACTGAGTTAGGGAGGATGAGGTGACCATGACTTATGCCACCTCTTTTAATCCTGACAAGGCCCCTGTGAGTAGTCATTATTAAGCCCATTTGAACCTCTAGGAAACAGAAGCTCTGAACGCTGAAGTAAATTGCCCAAGGCCGCAGCTAGTTAAGGGACAGAGCTGAGATCCAAACGTGCCGGTGGCCTGCGTACTGTATCGCAGGTGCCTCTAGGAGTTGGCTTTCCTGCATAAAGTCCAGCAGGGCGGTCTAGGCCAAACCACCTCCCCGCTCACTCATATAAGCTCCCTGGAAGGATGTTTTGTGCTCAAGTAGAGAAGAGAGACCTCGCCCTCCCTTCTCTTGGTGTTGGGAGGTGGGGGGGGCTGACCATCAACCCCTCCTCTTGTGGCTCCTTCCAGGTAATTGGCAGCTTGGACGAGGTGGTGGCTTAATAGGCTGAGCTAGATGGAGATAACTTTGACTCAGGGAGGTTTAAACAGCAACCTCTCACCAATAATGAAAGATTAGGACTGGGGAAACCGTATGTTAACTATTAACTGGAAAACAGTATGATTTGCAACCACCGGTTCCAGAAGAAAATAATTGGGTCCCAAGGCAGGGAATGACTTGTTTTCATGAATGATTACATTGATCATTGGAGCAAAATAGATATGTCCCCTTTGGAAAGCAAGTCAAAGGAAGTGTCCAGCTGGTCAGGCACACCCAGTGGGAGATCCTGGGAGGCTGCGAAGGAGGAAAGGAAGCTGCAGGCTAATGAGGAAGACGGGTCCTGGCCCCCTACAGCAGGGTGGGGGCTGTTGATGGCAGATGTGAAGCAATGGAACTTGCTTCCAACTTAAATCCTGAGCTCTCCCAAGGGAGAGGAGAGAGAGTGTCCATCCGCACCACAATCCCTTATTCTGTTTCACCCATTGGGTGTTTTGTTTGTTTCCTTTTTTTTTTTTCCAGGAGATACTTACTAGCAGCAAGTCTCCAGCCTCCCCTTTGCTGCTGAAGAGTGTGACCCCACGTGTTGCCCCTCCTCTTTCCCAGACTGATGCCTCATCTGCTTATGGAGTCATTCAGTCATTCACTCATTCAGTCATTCATTTAATGAATGGTTATGGAGCACTCACTCTAATAACAAAGAGGGAACACTGACTGAGTGCTTAGTGTATGCCAGGCACTATTCTAAGCCGTTTATATGTATATACTCATTTACTCTTCAGCAACTCAGAGAAGTAGGTGCCATTAGCTCCATTTTTTGGAAGAGGAAACTGAGTCATAGGGAGGTTAAGTGACTTGATAGTGTCTGTAAAAGTGACAGAGCCAGGATATGTGCCTGACACTACCCAGGGGTGTAAAATGGGCATGGCTCTTGACCTCACGGAGCTTCTTGTATCTACCATATTAAAGATAGTCACACAATCTAAAGTATAAACTGTGAAGGGCACAAGGGAGGGAGAGTAAACGAGTGGTGAGAGCTCTGGGACCTGATTTGTACTGGGGGGTTTGTTAGGGCCCCTCTGAAGAGCAGCTGGACTTGCTCCTTCATGGCTGTCAGGTCTTTGTTCAGAGAATCCTTCTGGTCTCTCGTTTAAAACAACACCCCCATCACTCTTAACACCCTTTCCACCTCATTTTCTTCATAGCACTTCACCACCACCACATGTACTCTGAGTTTTCTTATATCCCTCCTCACCATTCCACCTCCTACACTGGAGTGCAGGCTTGGTGAGGGCAGGGCCTCTTGTTTAGAACAGTGCCTGGTGTCTGATTAGCTGAAAGGATGAACATGGGAATAAATGAAGAGTTAACCAGGAGGAAAGTGTTCTGGGCAGAAGGAACAGCATATCCAGAGGCTCAGAGGTAGGAAAGAGCCTGCATGTTCTGCAACAGAAGGAAGGCCATGAGCACAGGTGTGGACAAGGAGTGACTGAGAGGATGGAGGGTTGGCAGTGGGCAGGTCACACCAGGCCTGGAGGCCTCTGAGGTGCTAGGAGGGAAAAGGCAGTGAGGGTTTAAGCAGGAGAGTGACATGATGAAGTGTTCACTTTAAGCCAGAGCAAGGCAGGGATATGAGGGTCAGGTCAGAGACTACTGCTGGTGGCTTAGATTAGCAGGGTGGACCCAGTGGAGTTAGAACTCAGGCAGACCACATGGGGAAGTTGAGCTATTAGTCTGGTGGCCTGTGAAGCAGCCCACTGTCATTTTTGCCTCAGAAAACTCCAGAAAAGACTGTTCTTCCCCAGGTATACTTCCTTGGTCTTCTTGGAGCCCAAGAGGTAAGAGCTGAAAAGGCAGTTTGAAGAAACTTAATGAGAAGGGCTCACTGTTTATGGGGCACAGTAGCATTTGATCCTCATCTCACCGATGTGGAAGCTCAGGCTAAGGAGACCCCAGAGGTCATAGCAGGTTTGGGGTGCGGATACCACTCTCTGACTCAGAAGTCTTTACCCTTTTCTTTACAGCACTGCCTTTCCATTAATGTAGAAAATGGGAGAAAAGAAAGGATTGGATGTGGCTCCTGCTGGAGCTGTCCCATCTTGGCCTTTGACTCCCTTGCCCGGGATTAGTTCCAGAATCCAGCTTCTTCTCTGTTACTGTGGGACTCAGTGTTCTCCTTGCTCCTTCAGCCAAGCTTTTGGTGTTGAGGAGGAAGATGTCTGGGCCACCAACAGTCATTTCTTTGGTTCACTGGCTGAGCTTTTATTGAGTGCTCCCGGGAGAGTGCTGAACCATGGAGGGAGGGAGAAAGCACCGGTGAGCCTCGGAGCCTCCTGCTGGGGCAGATGTTAGCCCTGGAGGTCCAGCCCCCTAGTTTGACAGGTGTGGAGGCAGGCTCAGAGGGGACGGCATTTGGGGATCAGCCGTTTCTCATTGATGGGGCACTTACGACCCTGGGCCAGGCTGGCAAGGAGGCATGCTGCAGTCACACGGTTTTACAGCAGGTGAGACTGGGACCCAGGCCTCTCAACTTCCAGTCCACAGCTTGCCATTTTGCAGGAGTTCTGGTGCCTGGCTGGCTGGGTTGCTAGGTCCCAACTGAGATTCAGATTCAGTAGATCTTGGGTGGAACCTGGGTATCTGTACCTTTTCTAAAGTTTCATAGGGAGTTTAGATCATCGCCAGGTTTAGGAGTTGCTGTGAGGTACCCACTGCCTCAGTGAAATGGCAGTGGAATGAAGGGCAATTGGAGCAGGTTCTGGAGGAAGATGACTTTTGAACCAGAGCTGGAAGAGGGTCACAAACACAGGTTATCAAAGGTTGTCGCCTCTCCGTGGGTGCCAGGAGAGGAGTTTCTGGAAAGGTCTAGGTGGGACTTAGAGGCAGCTTGGAACCTAAGTCTCCGTTTCCTCCTTGGTAAGCCTTGAGAGAACTATGGGCTCTTGCTTGCTACAGCCCCCAACCCTAGCAGCTACATGCCAGAGCACATATGTGCGAGTGGGAAAGCACCCTCCATACCCCCACTGGAGTCAGGTGAGTACCACGTGACCACTCTTGCTCACCTGCCAGTGCTCTGTTCTCAGCTGGTTTCATTGGTTACCGTCTGACTCTCCAACCTTCCTGAACCGCACTGCAGCATGCAGGGAGCTCAGTCGATGGTTAGTGAAGGAATGAGTTATGGAGAGGCTCAGTGGATGGGAACAGCTGTTATTTGTCCAGCCCCTTTAAGCCGGGGGCCCAGAGCCTCCCCAGGCCTGCGCTCCTCCGTCCCCTTGGCCTTCTTGATGAAGGCCCTGCAGCTGCTGGTCTGTCTCCACAGATGGTAATCCAAGGCACCAGGAAGGGAAGATATTCATTCGAGCCTAGAATTTACATCTCTGCTCTGGTTACTGTCCACAAGTCCTCCCACCCCCATTCTGTAGGAGGAAAACAATATAAAAAATCTCTTTAGCTCTGAATTGACTTGCCTACAGACATGTCCATCTTTCCTCATCTTCTCTCACTTGGTCTAAAGCCAAATTCATTTCATATTTCCTGAGGATAGTAAAGGCAGGGCCCACACGAGTCAGGGGCCCTGAGTCCACCTGGCTCTGCTGAGGGCTGCCCCTTCCCCTCGCTGATCTTCATTCTCCACAGCTGCAAATGAAGACTTAGACTCAATCCCAAACCCTGCTGCACATCAGAACTAGCTGGACACAGCTGAGTTAGTAAGTCCCAGGAGAGGGCCTGACGCTGACCCTGGCAGCGTTGGGTGACCAGGTGACAGCAGCTTGCATTCAGTGACAAGGGGTCAGTGCCCTGTGGAGAACCGGCCCTTGCCCCTTCCCTAGGCCCCGGCCTGTTCTCAAGTCAGCCCCCTTCCTGCAGACTCTGGTTGTTCAGTGAAAAAGCAGCAGATCCCTATTGCTTTAGGGACAGTGATACAGAGTTGGGATTTAAAACGCTGTTGTTGGGTTCTCCATTCCAGAGTTTTACCTAAGTGGACCAACTGTTTAAAAAATTCTGGACTACTGAACCCTATTCTTAACTCCTCTTTTTGTAAGCTAGAGGGGAGGCCATGTAGAGGCAACTCCGACTTCAGAGAGACTGAGGAGAAATGATTTTTAAATGGTTCAGTAACTTCACGAGGTCTACCCCCACTCCTGGCTTTCCTGGGCCTGGATGAGGGTTAACTAAGAGGATTTAAACTTCTAGGTTGATACCCCCCGCCAAGCCACCGACCCACTCAACCCACGTCTGAGCAGCTGTCACCCCGTCATTCGGTGTATCCTCAGGGGAGACACACTCACTTCAGCATGAGTTCGAGAAAAGTGTAATTAGGATAGTAAACCTGCTCTTTAACAAACAAACAAAAAAAGTTCTAGGACAGTTTTCAAGGTCCTGGAGAAGTAATTTGGCACCAAATTAAGGGTGGGAGTAGAGAGCTGACCTTCAAATTAATTTCTTCCTGCCTGAGGAAAAAAAAGTCCAAGACAGGGCAGCCCTGCTTCCCCCAGAAAATGCAACAAGACTTTCAACAGTCTATTGTGAGATAGCGGGAGGTTGCAGAGTGGGGACATAACTTCATGCCAGTTGTTTTTGTTTCTTTCTGTGCCTTGCAGTATAACCCCTGCATCTCCAGAAAGCACTCCTTGCTTAACAGCACCTGACCTTGTCGTTGCCTGCTCAGCACTTGGACTGCTAAATTTATACTGTTGGTTTACTTTACTTGTGAGTGTTTTTGAAAGAATACTGGATTTGATTGTGAAAACCTTGTGGATCATACTCCCTTTATCTGGTGTATGGATGGATGAGTAGAAAAATGGGTACAAAAACTAAATGACAAATAGGGTGGGATAGGGGGCATGGTTTGGGTGTTCTTTTTTTTTACTTTTATTTTTTATTCTTATTCTGATTCTTTCTGATGTAAGGAAAATGTTCAGAAATGGATTGTGGTGATGAATGCATAGCTATATGATCGTACTGTGAACAGTTGATTGTATACCATGGATGACTGTATGGCATGTGAATATATTTCAATAAAACTGAATTTAAAAAAAAAAAAAAAAAAAAGACTACTGGAGGCTTTTCCTGAAGGAATTTTCTGTCTGCAGGTAGACCCAAAGCTCTGCAAGCTCAGGGCTTGACTCCCTGGCCGGGCTGTATCTCCATCCCTTCCTCTGCCTCCCTCACCCTCTTGGTTTTGGCCCCAACCCTGATGAGGCCTACTCTTGTCTCACCAGCAGGTCCTTCCGGTCACTGACCGCCCCAGTCGGCTGAGCTTGCCTTATTCTCCAGTGAGTCCCAGATCCTGGTTGGGGGTCTCACTGGCCTCATTCTTTACTGGGCAAGATGTTCCTCGTGGGCCTGACGGGGGGCATTGCCTCGGGCAAGAGTTCAGTGATCCAGGTGTTCCAGCAGCTGGGCTGTGCAGTGATTGACGTTGACGTCATTGCGCGGCACGGTGAGTTGGGGCTTGCACACAGCAGCTCCCGGGGCTGCCTGACTTCTGTCGGGCCTCACCTTTATAAAATTCCCTTCAAGGCCAGAAAGGAGATAAAGGCTTTCCTGTCTGCCATGGTCTCATTTCCTGCTCTCTTCTCTGTTCTAATTACTCTCCCTCTCATTAGAAGTCTCCCACCTCTCCTTCCCTTTGTCCCATTTCCGCCATGAGGAGTTCCGTGCCCTCTGCTCTCCTTCCTCACTGCTTTCTCTCCCTTCATTTGGGGTGATGAAAGAAGCACTCCTTGTGTTCCCCCATTATTTTGCCTCTAGTCACTTGGGGTCCTCCTCCGGCTGGCCTTGAGGCTCTGGAGAGTGACCTTGCCGCCTCCTCATGCCACAGTGGTCCAGCCGGGGTACCCTGCCCACCAGCGCATCGTGGAGGCTTTCGGCACAGTGGTCTTGCTGGAGAATGGCGACATCAATCGCAAGGTCCTGGGGGACCTGATCTTTAACCAGCCCGACCTACGGCGGCTGCTCAACAGCATCACCCACCCCGAGATCCGCAAAGAAATGGTGAAGGAGACCTTCAAGTACTTTCTCCGGGGTAAGATCTGGGGCCTGGAATGGGGGCTGAGGACAAAGCCCTCTCCTTCCAGGGCCAGGACCCTTCTCCTCTGCAGGAAGTTTGGCTCACCCCACCCTATCCAGCTGATCAGTTCACACTGTTTGTGGGCATCCTCCCCCGATCCTACCCTCCAACACAGAGTCCTGTACCAGCCCCAGATGAAAGTCCCCCAACTCTTAAGGAGGTTGACAGTTTAGTGAGAAGAGATGCATGGGGCTTTTCACCCCTGATCCCCAGGAAGTAAGTTGATTTTTCTAATAGGGATGGGAATAATGAGAGCTGATGAATAATGGAGTCCTGACACCCAGGTTCAAGCCCTGGCCCTCACAGTTTCTAGCTATGTGACTTGGTGAAATGATCCAACCCCTCAACCTGTTCCATCATTGCACAGTGAGGGTAATCATTCCAACCTTGAGAAGTTCTTGAGAACGAAGAGTTCGTGTTAGTGGCTGTCAATTACTACATGAATAGTAAGTGCAGTCAGAGCCATCTGGGAAAGCAAGTTTGTAGATGGATGTGGGGAAGGATCAGGATGGGGAAGGACTGGGATGGCCAGGGCAGATCGGGGAGTTGTTCTAAGTAGAGGGTAATTTCAGGACTAGGATTCGGGGATGAGAGTTCACCTGGTGTGTGGAGCAGCCAAGTGGTGTGCCAAGGATGGAGGCGGGGAGAGTGTTCAGAAAGCAGGGCTGTGTGGTCAGTTGACAAGAGTCTTGCTTGTGTAAGGTCAGCAGCCTTTCCAAAGCCATACACCATGGTTCAAACCCTGCTTTTCAGGACGGTGTTGGGAGGGACGATGGGGTCAGTCTCCGGGAACACTGAGAGAGCAAAAGTAGTGGCTCCAGATCAGGTGAGAGGCTGGCCCAGGGCCCCTGCAGATCTGCCTGCCAGCCTTTGGCATACGTGGCCTCCAGCATGGGCTCTGGAGCTGAAGACCTGGCTTCTGCCTCCACCCTGTCACTCACAGTGCTGAGGCTTTCCTTCCTGGAGGCCACGGGGATGCCTTCCAGGGTCTCTTCGGCCATTGGTACTGTAACCCTAGCCAAATCCCTTTTTCTCCTATGCCTCAAGTTTTCACATCCAGAGTGGAAAACCTCCCCTGATGCTCTCCTACCTCCAGTCCTTCGATGGAGCTAGGGCGAGCTCCAGGCATCCCACCCCCACCCCTGCCAGATTGTCTGTCTCAGCACCTTGCTGCAGCCTCCCCCCGTCCCTCCTCTCTTGGAAGGGTCTTCGGTCTCTCTCTGCCTTTGTCCTGCCTCCCGTGTCTGTGCCAGTACCCCCTCCCATCCCCCACCCAGGAGTGGAGCCTTCTGCGTTTCATTCCTGCCCTTTTGCTTTTACTCCCAGGCCAGTTACAAGTACATCTGCAGGGCTTCAGGCGGCAGTGTCTCTCCCCTTCTGAAATTAAGCATCGGATAATGTCACCCGCTCCAAAGCTCTCCCACTGTGTCATCCACCCAGCTCCCACCCCCACCCCTTAAATAAAAGCCAAAAAGCTTTTTTCAGCTCGATAAGGTGAAAAACGGGGACGACAGCTGTGGCTTCCACAGTCCCAGTTTTTCCCTGATGAGTATAACAAATACAACTGTCAAAGTTGGTATAATCAAACGTCAGATAAGATCACCAGCTGTTGGGGAGGTCTCTGTGTAGGCAGACGGATGTCTTAATAGAGTGAGGAGAGTTTGCGGAGCTTATCAAGCAGGAGGGATGTGACAGCTGAATAGCCCTTTGCTGGTGAACCAAAGAGCTGGCTGCACAAGCTCCCGAGAGGGACCCTAGGAGAAAGGACAGTGAGGGAGAGGAAGCAATGGGAGAGGAGCAGGAAAGGGAGATAAGAGGCCCAGAGAGGATCTGGTCTCGGCTCTTACTCGGGGTGGGGGTGGGCAGCACTGCTGGCCACCCCTCTGCTTGAACAATAGTCATAATCGCCATCATTTAGGCAGCACTTGGAAGGGGCTGGCTGAGGGGGTGCTGAGTGGTTGGTGTGCATTTGCATTTACTCATTTAATCCCTACCATCATCCTGTGAGGTGGATGTTCCTTTTACTCACTTACCAGATGAGGTTCCTTAGCGAGCCTAGGGTTGCCTGGTGGGGAAGAGGGGGAGCAGGGCTGCAAACCAAGCTGTATCCTCTTGACCACCTCATTCAACTGAGGGGTTCTCTTGGGCAGCAGGTCCTGGGTGACAGGAAACCCAGCAGTTCCCTGCATCACCTCAAGTGCCATTTTCCCTGAGACACCCCTGGAATAGGTGCAAGGTGTGTCTGGTTCATTCTTTGGTTGAAAGTGTTTGGAGTGGGACATCATCCCAGGCCAGGGGTGCAGTCTCCTGCTCTGTCCAGCCCAGGGGTCTCAGGCAGAAGCAGTCCCCGTCCTGTACCCTTGTTTCTGTCACTGGCTGTGAGTGAACTGGGAGAGTGTGTGGAGCCCATGGTGTTTCTGGGCAGGTAGTCCAGGGGTCATGCCCACTCATGGTGGGTCAGGGTGCTGCTTTTTTGACTGGTTTTGGCTTGTAGTGGGAGGTCCAGCCCGTGCCTTTTGCCCCATGGGAACAAAACTACCCCCATCACCTTCAGACCCAGTCCCTACAGTCCCTGGCTAGAGGTCTGCCTCTGACACTGAGCCCAGAAGCAGCCCCTTTTCCTTTTGGGGCTGCTGATGCCACACCCCCCCCCACACACAAGCCCCTCCTGCCTCTTGTGGAGTGTTGGTAGTGACAGCCACCAACATGGCTGTGCACTCTTCTCCAGCAGGGGGCCAGCCTTGGGCCTGGGCTCAGTGGGGAAAACCTGTCCTTTTGTTTTTGTTGAGCAGAGGTGGGATGAAGTAGGGCAGGAAGGACCAGTTACTCTTGGCAACTCCCCCAGTCTCCTGCAACTCTGACTGTGTCATTTCCCTTCTCAAAAATATTAACTCTTTGGGTTCAGGATCAAGATAAACCCCTTTGTGCCTGCCCTGACCACCTTATTGGCTTCACCTCCACCCTGCTTGAGGCCCTTGCTTCAGCCAGAGCTGTAGACTCCTTGCTGCTCCCTGTGCTTTGCTGTTCCCATCCCACCCTCTAATTTTCAAGTGTCAGAAGTCTGCCTGCTTTTCAAGGCTAGTACAAATGCCAGCCCTTCCACAAGTCTTCCCTGATCAGCCAGCCCGAAATGATTTTCTGATGCCTTCCGTCCTGAATGGCCTTGGAACTGGCTGGCATTCAGGGTGTGCTTGTCCTTGGAAGACCTCCCCCACTGCCGGGAGCCCCCCATGGTGGGAGCTTGAGGCTGCATCTCTGTTCCCACGCCTGGCACATGATCGGTCCTGCAGAATTGAACATGTGGGTTTTCCGGCTTCTCCCCAGGATACCGCTATGTGATTCTGGATATCCCCTTGCTGTTTGAGACCAAGAAGCTGCTCAAGTACATGAAGCACACAGTGGTGGTGTACTGGTGAGTGTGTGGCACGGTCCAGGCCCACTGAGGCTGGGAAGGAGGGCCCTGGAGTAAGGCATGTTCCTACAAAGGCCCATGTCACTTTTCCCTTTTCCCTTGGGTAGTCAGGAGGCATAGGGGGTTGGGCAGCAGTGCCCAAAGCCGACAGAAACCAACGTCTGTTCCAGACCCAGATATGCCTAGGAGTAAGTGTGGGAAGTGGACCCTTTTATCTGCTCTGGTGGTGGGCCCCCAAGCTTCTGAAGTGCTTGAGAAGGGCTCCCTCTGCTGGCCGTTGGCGGTACTTCACCCCAGATGCCTGTCCTGCCCTGGGCTACCATGTTGTCATGCATAGTCACTGCATCCTTTTTCCTTCTTATAGCACTTCTTAACTTTCCAAACAGCTCCCACATATATTACTTCACAGCTTCACCTTTCAGCATGGGGTGATCAGAGCAAGGGTTGATCCTTCTGAGTTACAGAAAAGAAAACTGAAGGTGGAAGTTAAGGAATTTGTCCATATTATCCATTGGCAACACCTATAAACAAAAAACTGCATGGAGGGAACTGTCAGAGCCCAGCTAAGGAAGGAGCTTTGTTCTCAGAATCCCCCAGGACAAGAAGTAAACCAGAATCCAGGTTTGGCAAACAGAGGAGGATCAAACTGTTGGAGAAAATGAGTCACAGTTCCAGTGGGGTGACAGAGTAGATGTAGGGTGTCTCTGCCTCCTAGGAACTTCCTGGATGCCACCCACAAGTGCAGCAGACACATAGGTGAGTGCTTGGCTCTGAGGATATTTTAGGCCTACAATGACTCTTAAGAGACTGAGGTGTGGGAGACTCCTAGCACACGGAAGGTAGGGCCTGGAGTGCTAGTTCAGTGTCCCAGCAACACCCTCTCCACCCCCACCCCCACCCCCCATCTCCCCACCATGGCTCACATTTAAAGGATACCCCTGAGCTCAGGTATCCTTAGCTCTGCCATTGCCCGTGCATCCCCATGTAAACTTGCAACCTCTCTGGGTTCTTTGTCCCCTGTTTGTGTTTGTGAAAATTGATCAACTGAGGCCAAGTGTACCCCATGGAAGACCTGGGATCCTCTTTGTGTTGGAGTATTCATAACACAGTTGGAGCTTTGTACCATGGGATCCAAAAAAATGAGACTATAGGTAAGGAAACAGAACAGGGGCCGGTGATGAAATTTAGGAACATGTGGTACACCTGCCATCGCCAGATGACTCCATGCCGTCTTGCCTCCCTCTCTTCTTGTGCTGTCCTTTGAGGTTAGACTGTTTGCTAAGAGCAAAAATGGCTGTGACTTCTGGCAGATGAGTGGGGCTTGGTAGATTCTGCTGCTCTCCAAGAGACCCTCCTCAGCCCCAGTCACCAGCCAGAGGAGCCTTCGCCAGAATCCTAGGTGCCGGCATGTCCCACCTGGAGCACACACAGGCATATAGCTCTCCAAGATGCCAGAGAGATAGGAATGGGTGATTTGCATTTCACAAAAGGAATCTACACTTTACAAAAATAAGGATCCCTTCTTGGATTCTTTTAAATGTCAAGCTGGTACATTTGAAACAAGATGGGGCATTTACCAAAGTTTGATTATTTCAAAATGTGATTATTCACATTTTTTGAGGAAAATGCCAATTATGGACTGAGTGTTTGGGTAAAAATTCCATTGCCATGAATAGCGTCAAACCTTAAACTAATTATATGGGTCTATTTCTCAGTCCAGCCAAGGGCTGAAGGAGGATACTGTCCTCACTTCCCAGGAGGCCCCCTAGTCTTGGCTACGCCCTTGGAAGGCTGTGCACTCACAGATGGCCCTGAGCCATCTCCACTCTCACCCACATTTTCCCAGCCACAGATTTGTGCTATCCCTAACTGAGGTTGGATATAGTCCTATTCTCAGCCAAGCAGGGATTGGTCCCATGACTTCAACAGTACACGGTCCCCTGTAACAAAGGAAATCAGTGACCTCTTGCAGTTCGTTGTCATGGAGGGGTGAGCTGCCACCCCCATGTGTGTGCAGCCTTGCTTGGTCTGCTTTCCAGAGTCCCTAAGAGATGACCAAACTGCAGTGACCAAATACTCCCTTCTTAGATCTGGAGAAACTCAGGCCTAGTGGCAAAGCACAGAGACCCCAGATGGCAGAAAGCAGCCCTTCTCCCTTCTCTGTTCCCATTGAGGGGCTTAGGTAGCCCACAGAGCCAGAGGGTGTTAGAGATGACCCCATTCTAGAGGACTGACTGCAGCCAATGAAGCCGGGCAGCTCGTCCTGACAGAGGAGGAAGGACCCAGATGGTGAGGTCAGGGTGGGAGAAAGAGGTACTCTTTGAATTTCCTTTGGAATTGGGAGACTGGAGTTCAGCTTAATCTTCAGTACTTAGTCCTGCCCAAAGACTGAAGGGATCCATTCTCAAGTGCACAAGTCCTCCTTCCTGTTTGAAACACCTTAGGGTTTGCCCTTCCCACTTCATCAGTGGCATCAAGCACAGCAGCCCTCATCTCCGCAAGTCTGTTTGCTCTGGATGTGTGGGGGTAGGGGGCAAGGAGAGGGGTCTTGTGGAGGTCCAGGAAGCTATTCTTGATACAGCAGGTCTAAGCCCCAGGGGAACAGCAGGAAGTATTTAACTTACAGGCACAGGCCTTTCAGTGAAGGTCACCCATCCAAGGGCCCAGAATATAGCCGATTCCAGGTGATCAAATCCTCCCATCTTTTTCTTTTTTTCTTATTTCTTTTTTGTTTTATTGCTCCCCCGTTGGGATTTCGGTTTAATAAACACGTAGTGAGGTTTAATTACAAGTGAAGAAAAATGAAGGTACGTGACAAAACACGACACATTGGAAACACTTGTTCAAATGTTTTCTCCAAAACATGACAGTCCATTTTAACTTATTTTTATTTGGTGTGATTCAAAATGTATAAAAAATCTTAGCAACTACATGAGGACTGGATTTCATAAAAAAGAAAAGGAAGGAAACCAGCACAGCTTATCTTTACTGAATTTGCACATGGACTCTCAAGCTTAATTCTACTTGTCTACACAGCATCTTTGTTTATTCTACCGCATCGAGGGACCACATTGTATGCACTTGTACAGTTTAATGACAAAGTGGCATAGGTCTATCTTGGAATGGGGTTTTGCAAATCATAAGTTATAGCCCATTTGGTAAATGATTATGAGGAGGCATGCAACCATCCTCAGAGCCGTTGCCCTCAGTACTTACAACAATCAGCCTGGTGTCTTGCAGAGGGAGACCTTCCATTCTGCCCTTTGTGTCTGTCTTTGGGTTCATCAGGTTCCTCCCATCTTTTAACTGGGGAAGCTCAGGCCTCATGGCAAAGCACAGAGACCCCACATGGCAGAAAACAGCTGCTGCTGCCCTTTTCCCTGCTTGCTTATATTGAGGGGCTTTGGAAGCCTGTAGAGCACCAAGTGCTTCACCAAGAGCAAGGTGAGGTGGAAGGGAAGCCAGTTAGCTGCCCAAGCCTCTTTCCCTGAGAATGGAAATCTAAGTAGCCCAGAGCGGGTGGGATTTTAGCAATGGTCCAGGCCCTGGGCCTCACGCCTGTAATTTGCCAGTGGGAGGGAGACGGGCCCGCAGTGCTCGAGCACCTCTCTTGCCTTGTCCATAGTGACCGGGACACACAGCTGGCACGACTGATGCAGCGGAACAAGCTGAGCCACCAGGATGCAGAGGCCCGCATCGCATCCCAGCTACCCCTGATAGATAAGGCCCGCCTGGCCCACCATGTTTTGGATAACTCAGGCGAGTGGAGCATCACCGAACGCCAGGTCATCCTTCTGCACGCCAAGCTGGAGCGCTCCCTGGAGTACCTGCCACTGAGGCTCGGCGTCCTCACAGGGCTGGCCGGGATTGCCAGCCTCCTCTACCTGCTTATCCGCTGCCTCCTGCCTTCCCCCTAGCTGCATACCACAAGGAAGTCCCAGGCCTCATGTCCCTCAGAGGCTGGATCCAGGTCCAGACAACCTGCCCCCAGCCCCCTCAACATGCACATGGACACCTGGGATCTGGGCTGGGCCCCACCACTGGGCTGACTTTTTGTGCATCCTGCCTGAAGCACAGAAACAGCTACTGTCAGTCAGTGTTCTCCCCACCTTCCCCAGGGCCCTGTCCTCACACCACTTACAGAACAGTAGCCATGATGGTGCCTGAAAGCAGCCTTCAGAGGCTGTTCTGCATTTCTTGCAGGTGGGGGTAGGGGACATGTATATTTGACTCTCACCAGGGTGTAGAGCTGGGAGACCCAGGGTTCCCTGGGCTTGAACCCTCTTGAACAGGTGTCCCATCATGGCCAAAACCTTTTTAGAGGACCTTGGGAAATCATTTTGGACCAAGAACTGCCACCTTCAAAAGGGCTCTGCTCTACGTTGAAGCCCTTGGCCAGGATGCAGTGAGGATTGTTGTCGGTGATGCCTTCACCATAGGGTGGGCCTCTTCTGGAACGACCCTGCATCGGATCCTTCTAGCACTCACACCCCTGCACACCACCTCCCAGCCTTTCAGCCCTTCCCTTCTCCCCATTCCATGCCCTCCTAACCCTGAATTCTTGGGACTCCACAGGCACCAGCTGTTCCTCACCTCTGTGCCTTCGCCCCTGTTGCCTCCCTGCCCCCATCAGGGGTACCTTTCCTTTTCCCCCACAACTCTCAGCTCAAGCACCTCCAGGCTGGGTTAGGTGCTCTCAGATACCACTCTCCACCCCCACCCCCTCCCAAGTCCTACCTTAATCCATGATTTAGTAATCAGCCCTGGTTGGTTAGTTTCTTTCTGCAAACTGGCTGGTTTCCCTCTGAGGGCAGGGACTGCCTTGTTCATCTCTTGTGTTCCTAGCATGGATCCTGGCTGGTTGTTGGTACTTAATACAATGTGTTGATCTGAAATTCCCTGCACTGCCTTTTTTCCCCCAGCCCCATGGACTGAGGTTCCCAAATTTGGCTGATGCCATGTGGGCTTACATTTGGCCTCTTCCCACATTGGGACCCGGGACCCTCACTTCCCAGGCCCGGAACGTACAGTGGTCCTCTGACTTCTCCTCAGGCCCCAGTCAATTCCAGCCAAGTCGAGGTGTGCCTTTGTAGCACAGCACTCACTCACCCCACCACTCCATCTTCCTTCCCCAACCCAATTAGACCAATATAGACACCAGCCTTCCTCTGCCAGAACCAGCAGACCTGATGATGTGTTGGTCCCGTGGCCAGCAGCCTATTAAAGGCCAGAAATGAGCATGACAAATGTGAGTGCTGTGGCGACCATATTTAGTGCCTCCCTTACCAGAGTTGCTCATACCTCAGAGACCAGCTCATTAACTCACTGCAAACCCCCAAGGGGCAGAGAAGGGTTAGGTAAGGAGGTGGCAGCTACAGGGTGTGTGGGGGGTGAGGGCCAGGGCAAACTGGGTGGGATGAAAAGGACAGAAGTCTCTGCTTCTTCGATTTGGTGGAACCTGGCAGGAGGGAGCAGGAAGCAGGGGGTGCCAAGAACAGAAGGGGGAAGAAAGGTGGGCTCACCACAGTGCCCTGTGGCATGCTGAACACTGGGCTGGATGTGATGCCCTACAGGCCACAAAGCATCAGTTATTCCCATCCACAGAGGAGGAAATAGGCCCAGAGAGATGGAGGCATTTGATTCCAGCCATGGAGCCAGAACTCGGCTCCCTGAGCCCCTGAACTTCTCAGAAGAAGCAGGAGACCTGAGATTGGGTCCCAGCTCTGTCACCTACTTGCTGTGTGACCACCTGGCTTCACTTTCTTCTATAAAGTGGGTTCTGTGATGCTTAAGTCATAGGGCCTAATAAATGGAGGACTGTGTAAGACCCTTTGCAAACTGAAGTTCCAAAGGATTCTTTCCTTTCCTGGCCCAATCGCTAAGGTTAATATCAGAATGTCAGAGGACAGCCAGGCTGAAGGGTGTGGAGGAAACTCCTGATCTTACCCTAGGCCCGTCCCAGTTCTCACTCCCCCTTCTCGTGCCTCCCTCCTCCCGGATTCCCTTTCCAGGGCTTGGTGGTCTAAGGCGGCCTTCCAGCAGGGATTCTTTCCCGCGGGGCGTGAATTTGCGTATGTCGTAGGGAAACAGCGGGGGCCGGGCCCCCCGGGAGCCCCAGCCCGGCGCCCGAGCGGGCGGCCTCCCCTCCCGCCGGCAGGTGGCGGCACCGGCCCGGGTTGGGGTCGGGCCTCCGAGGCGGGCGCTCGCAGGAGCGCCAGCTTTCTTCCCGTTGCTTTCCCGCCACCTCTTCCCTGCCGCCGACTGCCCCCCGCCAAGCTGCCGGGGCGCCAAAGCGCCAATTAAAAGGCTGTGCCATACGTCCGGGTCCTCTTGCGCAGAGCTGCGAGGCCCGGGCAACTCGCGCTGGGCTGGCACCGCGGGAACGAAGGGATGTGTCCCCATCCCTACCACCCCTCTCCGCGGGGCGACGGGCACGGGACCCTGGGCCCCCAGTCTCCAGCTGCGCGCTCCCGTCCCCACTTTGGGCCTTACCAGCCCGGTGCGGAGCGATGAAGACATCAGCGAGGGTAAGACCTACGGGCTCCTGGCGGGGTTGGGGGCGGGGGGCAGACAGGCCCCTAAAACCACCACGGTCCCCGGGCTCAGGCTGGCCCTGGAGTAATTCGCAGAGCTTTACAGTTTACAAAGCACATATACACCATTATTTCCTTGAATTCTCCCAACCCGGTGAAGGAGTGAAGGAGGCAAGGCCAGATTGTTAGGGGGAAACCTGTTCAGAGGTTGAGAAACTTAGGCAAAAAATCTCCAAGCTTCCAGATTCCCGGTGCAGTGCTCCTCCCACTACCCACGCTGCTCCCATTAATCACATGTCGGCGCTTCACCCGGGAGTTAGTGTCTTCTCCTCTGCAGACATTCAGTCTCTCTTTCCTTGGGGAAGGGTTGGGACGCTCCATGACAAGCCTCCACGGCTAGAGATTGGGCGGGAGGGGGGACAGCCACGTCTTCTGAGCCTCCACATTTCTCACAAAGGTATTTGAAGTCAGAAGGAAGGAGTCCCAAGAGGCAGGAGAGGGAATGGAGTGGCAGTGATGACTCCAGGCCATGGGGGCACACAGTCACGGGCAGAGGAGACCCCCAGAGATGCCAGGAGAGAATGAGCAAGAGGGGAGAAGTGGTGAGGCCCCACAGATTGCTTTCCCGCTGCTTCCCTGAAAGGGGAGCTGAGGCTGCTGGCTCTGCATCCTACCCGGGGGCGCAGGGGAGCCCAGTGGGGGCTGAGGAGCCTCCTCTCTTTGCCCCCCCCTTCCTGTCATTCAGATTCCAATACAATTTCCAGCTAACCAGCATGTCGATAGAACAAGTCAGGCGGCTGGATTGCTGGCCAATTACAGGAAATCATTCTGCTCCACAGCTCAGCACCCAGGGAGAGGGAGGGAGGGAGCGGGAGAGGGAATGGAAGGAAGCAGGCCCCCTGGCCTGCAGGCTGGGAAGGGGCTTCCAGCAGCAGAAGGGGAGTGAGAGGAGTGTTACATGGTGGGGTGGGAGGCTCTTGGTGGGTGGGTGGGGGTGTCCAGCTGGGGATTCACACAAAGCTCTGGCTCCAGCTACTTGGCTGTGATGGAGAAACTGGTGCCCCAAGTCAGAAAGAGAGAGACCTGGGGGCTGAGGGCAGGTGAGGAGGGTCTAGAGGCATCTGCTTGGAGTCAAAGGGCAGAAGGAGGGGGATGGTGAGACCAGCCACCCCCACAGCCCTGAGCACTGAGGCACAGGGGTGCAGATGGGGCCGGTACCCAGCCCCCTCACCTAGAGCCAGGTCAGATCCCAGGAGTGGGGCCCCACAGATAAGACAAGTGCTGCCTCACCCACCCAGTCTGAGAGCCTCAGGGGTGGGGGTGGAGGAAGGGTATGAAGGGGAGGAGGAAGGAAAAGGGCTGCAGCCTGCAGCTGACTTCAGCAGCTGCAGCTGGGCTTGCTGAAGGGGCAAGTGGAAGCTGTCCTTCCACCTCAGAGGTGAAGTATAGCGGTGTCAGGAGGGGACAGGGCCCCCCTCACTTATCCTCCCCGCCCCTCCCCCTTATATCCCACCTCCAGCCCTCAAGAACCTCCCCCTCCCACTCAGGCAGAGAGGACCCCACCTCCCCTCCACTCCAGCTGTTTGAATCTACCCCCACCTTCCAGGCCTATCGGGCCTCTTTGACAGCCCCACATCCTCCATCCCGGATCACACCTCCCAGAACTGTCTCTGCCCCAGGCTGCCTCCCCTGAAGCCACTGAGCACCCCAGCACCATGGTTAGCTGCCTCGGGTCTCTCCCCCAAAGTAGTGGAAGATCCTTAGGGAACAGAAACTTCCCTGTGGACTAACTTAGTCAAGTGAATGACTACTGTCACAACGTTTGTCTTGAATTCCAAAAGAAGGAACTATGTCCCAATGATCCCTTTTCTGCGCCAGTCTGCAGCCACCTCGCCAGGAGCCCCTCCCCCCTTCCCCGGGATCTCACTGCTCCCTCCCCCAAACCCAAATCCACTCCTTCAGTGCTGCAGACCCTGGGGAGGAGATGACCTCGTAGCCCAGCTTTGCCCCTGGCACCCAGTGGCGCTTAGGAAAGGTGCCGAGTGGAAGATGCTGAACGCGAGGTGGCCTTCAAATTCCTTTGGTGGGTACATGGTCGGAAGGGGCTCAGCGGCCCGGGACCTCTTCGTCGGGGTCCCTGCTCAGTGCTCAGGCCTGTACTCTGGGGAGGAGGTGTGGGGACCAATCCTGAATGCGACCCTCGCCTGGCAAATAGGGGGCGCCTGTCGGCTTGGTCGAGCTCAGTGAGATGAATCCACCGCTCCCGGGCTCCTAGCGGTGCCCGCGGTCCCTCTCCCCGGCGCTCCTCTCGCGGGCCAGGCGCCCGGTGCTCGGCGATCCGGAACAGGGCGTCTGCCCGGCCCTCGTCCGCGGCGCCTCCCCGCCCAGCGCCGCGCTCCGCAACCCGCCATCGATCGGGCCGCGGGGACCCGCGCGCGCCACCCTCCACCCCTCGTTTTTCGCTTTTAATTGAAGTTTGTTTGAGCAGAGCGCAGAGCGAGCAGAGGCAGAAACCAAATATTTAGTTGCTGCAAATTGGCACCTCCAGATCAATTACCCGGCCCGTGTCGGGGCCTGCGCCGCCCCCCGCGCCCCGCGGAATCTCAATGCCACGCCGCCCCCGCCCGGGCCGCCCGCGCCGCCCGCCTCCATTCCCCTACACGTTTCTCATCAGCTCCTGTCATACATCACCCGTGGCCGCGAGGGGAACAGACTTTCAATGGGAAAAGTTCCCAGAGAGGGTTCTTTTTGCTGATTCCCTCAGCGCCCTGCTCTGTCTGGCCCCGCCCCCAGCCGGCCTTGACAGGGACAACCCCGGAGTGGTAAACCAGCAGCCACTCTTCTCCGCTGGGTGACCTTGGAGAAGCTGCTTATGCTCTCTGAGCCCCGGTTGCCCCATCTGTAATATGGGCTCAACCTGCACCTTGCAGAGGTGTTGTGGGGTCAACAACCTGGAGGGACAGCATCCTGCAAGGGGTTGGCAGAGGATGGCTCTCACAGATGTTATTCTCAGCCCTGCTAGGGGGAGAAAGGCCCCAGAATGAAGGGAGGGACACCGGGGGTGGGGGTGGGGATAACTCAATCAGGCCACTGGAAACTACTAAAGGCAGAGCAGGGGGCACCCAGCCCCCCAGAGTCCCTGACAGGCCCATTAGGAGGAGAAGCAGCAGCTCCAGTGCCAGTGATGGAGAGTTAGAGGACCTGGAGGAGAGCAGAGAGAGCCATGACTCCAAGGCTGGGGCCAGGGGAGGAGGCTGGAGGGGCTGAAGGAGATCGCCCAAGGCTCCTGGTCCACACTGGGCTAAGAACCAGGAGGCCACGCCTGTGAAGGAGGTGGGGAGGTGAGCCCTTCAGAGGGACCAGGGCAGCTGAGCTGAGTGGAAGCTCTGCCTTTTACCAGCTATGTGACTCTGGGCAAGTTCTCACTGAGCCTTAGTTTCCCCAGGTGTAAAGTGGGGCTGACTCCACCTCCCTCACCCCTCTCCCCACCCCAAGCATTTGTGAGGAATAAAAGAGATGATGTATGTGAGAAGGAAGGAAATTCACCAACAGTGCTGACTTTGTGTGCAAGTTGCCTTCCTTCCCATGCTCAGTGTTGCTTCCATTCGAAGAGTCCATTAAGGGAACTAGAGTCAAATAGTTTGGTATTTTTAAATGGCTGCTCTGCCAGACAGGATGACAGGGGCTCTGGGTGGGAGGAGAGGGGTGGGTGAAGGCTGGGGATCCAAGGCTCAGTGCTCAAAGGGCCCTTTCTTTCCCCAACTCACCTGCCCCCCTACCTGCTCTACCACCAGAGAGCACTTTCCCAGCCAGAGAGAACTTTGCTGCCCTCAGACCTGGAGGAAAGTTCTTTTCCCCTCAAGCCCAGAGTCCAATTGGGAAGACAAGACTGACACAGAGTCTGGAGTCCCAGTTCCCAGCCAGTGGGAACAAACTCACTCCACAGCCTCCTGGTTTTCTCAACCATGAAATGGGATCCTGAGTCACTAATTAGAAGGTGCAATTTAGACTGGTGGGTGATGTCTGGAAGTCACTGAACCCATTGCTCTGCCTTCCACAGACTCCTACCCACCTCTAGCCCACCTGCAATAAATAGGGTTATCTCTGCTTGTAGGACAGCTCCACCAGCCTCCTTGGGGGTGACAGCCATCATATACCAAGTCAGGGAGTCCTTCCTACAGTCTACCTTAAGTCTCTTGCTGCTTCCTTCTGGAAAGATTTAAAGGAAGAACACCAAAAAATACATGCTTATGGATAGGAGATGCCACACTATTTTTTTTTAAATACCCCCAAAGAGGGCAGGGGATAGGAATTACCTTCGGACACAATGCTCTTTACACTAAACATCTTGGCGATAAATATAGCTGTGTAATTCTTTTTCCTCCTTGGCAGAGAGAAAGGCTGAGGCTGGGCAGAAAGGCAGAGGGACCCGAAAATATAAATCAATATGTGACTTTAATATATGTGCTCTCGATGTCTTTGTGTGCTGGGGGATTATTAGTAACCTTGATTCCAGCTCAGTGTCCATGTGAGGTGGGGAGACGTGTGGCCCCCAGGGAGGAGAAGAGAAATTAGGAAGCCAAATTCTTCTCCTGATTGACACCTGGGTAAACATTATCCTGGCAGAAGGGGAAGAAAAAAAGATCAATGGTGGGTATTTTTATCACGTTCCAGGGACGGACAGTGGGGGGAAGTTAAAGAAACAGTCCTTAGCCTCATTGAATACATCTGAGGAGGAGGCAGGCAGGGTGGAACCCAGGCGGAGGGGGGAGCTGAGGGTCGTGAAAGGGAGGGAGAGTGGGAAAGTCCCAGGGTGTGCAGCCATGGCCTGTTTTGCCCTGGGGCACTTGTATGAGCGACAGTGGGTACAAAGGAGCCAGGCCTTTAACGACAGGGCAAAGGCATCCGCTTCAGTGGGGGAATCACAGGCCACTAGGTTTAATGTGGAATCAAATTCTGGCTTTAATGGACAGTCAAGAGGCCCTAATTTCAATGGGGTTGTCCAGGGTTTTTGTTTCCAGTGGGAGGTTCCCAGAGCACGGAGAGGGGGAGAGGCTTCGGCAGGGTGGGGGTGTGGTCCAGGGTGAGGCAACGCCAATGTGGGGAAGGGGCATCTCTCTGGGTCGTCTTGGAAAGTGGACCCAGACCTGGAGTCGGGACAACCTGGATTCACCCTTTCCTGGCTGTATGACCCTGGCAAGTCATTTGACCTCAGGGAATCTCACCTTCCTTATCTGTAAAATGGGGCCCAGCAACCCCCTCTCCGGTCATCTTGCAGAGTTTGTTAAATGAGATTATACAAAACACCTACAGGAATGAGCGGTTCTTGCTATCTAGTCCAGCAGATGGAATGCAAGCCACACAGGTAATTACAAGTGCTCAATAGCCACTTTAAAAAGGTAAAAAGAGACAGGTGAAATTAATCTTAATAGTTTTTATTCGACTCTGTGTGATTAAAATTTTGTCATTTCAACATGTGGCACTAGCCCCATGTCAAGGACTTGGCAGCCTCCTGCAGCAAGTAGCTGCCATGTTGGGCGGCACAGATCTAGAACAAGCTAACGGGTCCCTCCACCGGGTCGGGGCACATCTGACCCCTGTGGCAATGAGGAGGGGCCTCTGGAGGCAGAGGCCAAAGCACTCCTTCGGGAGGCTGATAGCAGTGGGGGCCAGGTCTCCCACAGTAGGCCCACCTTGGGTCCCCAATCCCTTAGGCAGGACCTAGGGCTGGGGGCAGACCCTGAGCCCCTCCACCCCAGCACCCGCAGTGCGTGGAGCAGCCTGATGCACAGGGACCTGGAGAACTTGGCTCACTCCTGGTGTCTCTGTTTTCTGGCTGAGGGGACTGAGGCAAGGATCCTCTTCTCTGAGCCTCAGCATCACCGTCTTTCAAACAGGATGGTCATGCTCAGCCCCATTTCAACAGAGGGAGGGGGGTTCTTACAAAAAGAACGCATGTATTTTGTAAGATGTGAAAATATGAGCGGAAAAGAGAAAATGAGCTCAGCAGGAGGGAAGGAGAGTCTCCTCCAAGGCTGCCCCTTCCTTGGGTGGCTGTTGCTGGACTTGTCCTCAGGGTCTGCACAAGATGTCCTGCCCCTGGGGCAGGCAGGCCCCACCTGGAGGGAGAGGGTGGGAGGGGTGACCCAGAGAGGATGTGATTCTCCAGGAGCAACACAGCAATTCTGGAAGAGGCTGAGCTGGAGCTCCCAGGTTTGGGGCCAGGACACCTGGATTCCCCTCTCAGCTGCTCTCCGCACCAGGGGCTGTTGGAAGAAGTGAACAGGGCTATTTCAGGACAATGCAGAGGGCTCTCAGTGCTGGCGCGGAATTAGCCCTCCTGGGTCTGGTCTGACATTTTCTGCTGATGCTGGAAGCCGGGAAGGGGGCCTGGGAGCCTGGAGCACTGAGGCCCCGGCTGGCGGGTCCTGCACTTGAGTATCTCCAACCCCCATTACCTGCCGGACTTCCCTGTCCTGGCTGCAGAATTGCCCTGCCAGGGGAAGGGTGTGGGCAGAGGTGCCAGGCCACCCCAGGATCAAGTGCCCCCAGTGTACTTGCTGGGTCCCAAGAGCCACAGTGGCCCCCAGTTATATCTTTTACATGACTGCAACTAAGGGAGAAAGTTGGGAATTTAAGAGTTCTCAACCCTAGGGGGTTCAGATAATGGGCTTCAGATCTGTGAACACTTCTCCCATCCCTCATCATTAAAGAAAAAACCTTGTGGCTATGTGTGCTTTTTTTCTAAGCTAAGGTCCAAGCTTTTGTCAAGGCTTAGAGGGATCTGTTATTCCTAAAATGGTAAGAACCACTGCTCCAGACACATGTGTACACACTCACAAATACACACATGTACACTCAGACACTCACACATAAATATATACACACACACACAACATGTACATATAACTATGTATACATGTGTTCACATATACGCATGCACACTCTGTCTCGTTCTGTTTCAGGTCTCTCCATCTTCTCCCAAAACTGCTTTAAGCCTATTCTTCTCATTTGGACTCTTTCAGTGATTCCCATTGTCTACCAAATTCAGTTTCAAAATCTTCAGTTTGGCCTTCAAAGCCCTCTACCTTATGGCCCGTTCTTCCTGACATAAACAGGAATCTTGTTTCCACCCCATATTCTGTACTAGCTAAACCTGCCTTTATAGTTCGCCCTCCCTACTTTTGCCCGGGCAGTTTTCTCCTCCTGCCATATCCTGCTTTCTGTCCACTCTCACTTCCATTGATTGGGGTCCCACACATTCTCTAAGGAAGACCTGGCTCGTGACCTCGTCTCTGAAGCCTTTCCTGCTTCATCAGAAATGCCTACTCTCCTCGGATCCATCTCCCATAGTCCTTTGCTTGTGGCAGGCTTTTGACCCTTACCTCTCACAGCCTCTGCCTCTGGGGACTGCACTTAGCATGTGTATATGTGGGAGATGGTAAGCCCCTAGAGGGCACGGTCTATGGGGGCATCCGCGAATCTTCTCTGAATCCTTTGCCACCGTCACACTTCCTGTCGTACTCACCCCCTGCCCCCAAGGTAATACCAAGGACAGATGTGAACAAAAATAGGTAAAACAACATTTCACAAATCACAGTGTACACTCCATTCAACTGCACCCCTCCTCCCAATATTCTTACTGGACTCCTGTCTGGCCTTGGCCCTGGTCCCTCCAGCCCCTCTCCCTTCACCCTGTCTGGATGTCCGGAGCCTGAACGACTCAATTCTCTCTCTAGCCAGCTCTCTCTATCTCTGATTCCCAGACTCTGTCTGTGTTCCCAGCAGACATCTGGTCTCTCCCATCAGACTGGGATTGCCAGGAAGGCAAGACCTACCTTTTTGTTTCTTTCTTTCCTTTTCCCACTCCATTCAAATAAGGATTTCAAACAGCTTTAAGAGACGTACGTGTGAAGATGAAAAATGAGAGAGGCAGCCAGGGATGGGAGAGGTTCTGTTTCCTCCTTCCTTAGGCTCAGTTTCTGGTACCCAGCAAAGGGCACCTTTCAGAGTGGCCCATCGTGGGCCTTGGCCGAGCCCGTTCCTCCTCCTTTCCAAGGACCTCAGACATGGACGGGGCCAGTGCCCCTCCTCCCTCGCCGGCCCGCCAGGCTCTCCTGCCAGCCCTGGCCCTGCCAGCCCCAGCGCACCCAACCCAGCCCCTTGTGCTCTGGCTCTTTCTCTCTCCCGCCCCCATCTGCAACCACAGCACATCCCAGCTGTCTGATTAACTCAATTGATTAATTAAGCTCTAACGAGAGCTGTGACTCACCCCTGCAGCTGCTGACCAGGAGGCCAGCTGTGCCAGGGAGGGCATGGGGCCACAGGCATGGGCTTAGGAGGGCCCCAGGGCCAAGAAGCTCAGGGGTTGGGAGGTAAAAAGCTTGTCCATGGCTGGGTCTCCTCCAGAGCCCTCCTGGTGAGAGGGGTGTCTGTGGGGTTGGGGGAGGGGCCATCTTCTTGGCCAGCTAGTTGGTTCCAGAATGGCACATCTGGCACCAACCCCACTGAAGGCAAGGAGAGTAGAACAGGTGCAGATTGGCTGAGAGCTGCAAGGAGGGCACTAGAGCCCCCCAGAGTCCCACTTTGACTCCCAGGGGCTGGAGTGTCCATGGTCGAGAGGGCTGGACGCTGGCCATAGAGGGGCCGGACTTAGCCCTGCCAGCAGCTGCCAATTTTGCAGTTTCTCCAGCTCCACGACTAACGTGTGCTCAGGGCAACATCTCTGTGTTCAAGACAATTTTCCCAGCCTCGCTGCTGGCTCCCAGGTAACCTAAAGGGCTCCGCAGAGCAAGCCTTAAATTCCAGTTCCTCCTACCTCCAGCATCCCCCACCAGCCTTGGCCACTGCGTTGATGGTGTCGTCTACCTACCTCTTCTCCAGACTCTGTCCCCTTGTCTGGGGATGGGGGCAGATTCCTCCATTAGCAACAAA
This sequence comes from Choloepus didactylus, assembly GCF_015220235.1. Classification (NCBI taxonomy): domain Eukaryota; kingdom Metazoa; phylum Chordata; class Mammalia; order Pilosa; family Megalonychidae; genus Choloepus; species Choloepus didactylus. The sequence goes on along the minus strand of NC_051324.1, from coordinate 54,129,055 downwards.
AATCAGTTGGATGGAGATTTCTTTCTCACAAAATACAACCATGTTTATCCTTCCCCAGAATCTTGTGAGACAAACAGGGTGGGGAGTCCATTCTAGAGATGAGGAAACTGAGGCCTCAATTTGCCCAAGATGACACCAGGCTCTTTCTTGCTTCCCAGGTTCTTTCTCCTCCCACTCTTCATCTGGCTAACTCCTCTTCAGCTCCAAGGCCTCAGCTTAGAGGTTACCTCCACCAGGAAGCCTCCCCACTCCCCCCAGCTGCAGGTCAGGGCTTCCTATGTCAACTTGTCCTTATCTCCCCCTGGGCCATGAGGGCAGCTGCCCACTCCGCCTTTCTCTACTCACCCCCAGCACTCTGCCCAGGGCCCCACATGCAGGAAGGACATAATGAATACTGCTGAATGAAGGAAGGAACAAATGAATGAAGAAATGAATGAGCTGCCACAGGGGGCAGATCTTGCGATTCCCAGTCTAGCGCTGGGAGGAAGGACGCTGTGAAGGACAGTTCTGGGCATTTTGGCCGCTGGTGTGCAGGGACCCCATTGCATGCATGGTCCATTGAGCCAAAGACCAAGGTTGGGGGGGACTGGCCCAGGGAATCATGGGAGATGTTGGGGGGAAATCAGCAGGTTGGGATGGGGTGGGTGGGGGGTGGCAATTGGGGCTTCCTTCAGGGGATACAGGAAACCTGGGCAGGGACAGAGCACTGGCCGGAGAGTCAGAGACCTGGGTTGGAGTCCTGGCTTTGCATGGCCTCTCCAGGTGACTGTGGGCATGTGGCCTCCCCAATCTGGACTGAATCGATCACGTCTGATGGTACGGGCTGTTCTTTCGTGGTCTGGGAGTCCGGCAGCCCCAAAGGATGTCTGTGGCCAGAGGAAATGAGAAAGATGGTGATGGATGGGGGTAGGGGTGGGGGTGTTGCGACCGCTGCCGGCGGTGGGAGGGGTGATCACAGCCAGGAAGCCTCTGATCCCCATGAAATTCCCCGCTCTCCCCCCAGTGACTCTACTGTCGCTGCCCCTCAGATTCAATTACCAACCCGGCATTGAAATCAGGCTCCAGCTAGTAACTTTACTGGAGAAAATGATTATGTGATTATTTCAACCTTGCTCCAAACACCGTTTTAATTGGATCTGGGAAAAGGCAATTTGGGCATCAGAGGGGCCGCGCGGGGGCGGGAGCAGCTCTGGAACGTCAGGCAGGGGACTGCCAGCCCCGAGCCTCAAAGGGCAGTAGGTGGGACAGCTTCTGAGACCCCCACAGCTCCCACCCTGTCCCTCAATGACCTCCCACCCCCTCCCTGATATTCATCCTGGATGCAGGGTGAGCTCCAGCAGGAAAGAAAATTGGGGCGGGTGGCTTCCCAGGCAAACGGATTGGGGTGGGGGTTGTGGAGATTGCAGAGTTAGGGACAAGATTCCAGCAGCCATATGTCCACTTTTCCTGCCCAAAGCAGTTTTCAACCACTTAGAAAACTACTTCTCTGCCAATCTCTTCCTCTGCCCCAGCCCCAGCCCACCTAGGAATAAACTTTTGCTCAAACACTAGCCCAAGGATGCAGAATTGGAAAGAACATTTGATTTTCCAGAATCCAGCAGAGCCTTCTAAAGGGATTTGGGATTATCTTCTCTGGGATCGCCCTGCCTGCCTTCTTCCTGCTAAACAGATAATTGAGATTGGACCACATGCTAATCTCTCTGAACCTCAGTTTCCCCTCTATCAAAGAAGGGATTGGTCCTAGGTGTCCCCCCAAGACCTCTCCTGGCTCTGAAGGAAGCCATTTCAGCTGATTCCTCGTGTGTGCTGTCTCTCCGTGAGCCTGGAGCTGCTCAGTGGCCCATTCTGCCTGGGCCTGGGGTCTCCAAGACCTGGAAGCCCATCTGCCCCAGCAGCTATGGATTTCCCTCCCCACCCCTGAGCCACAGCTCAGCTAGGTGCCAGATGGAGAGAGTGGGCCTAGGAGTGGGGCTGGAGGACAGAGCCAGGAGGAAAGGCTGAGGGGTCAGGAGGAAGGACCCAGGGAAAGGCCCCAATTTTGACTCCATCTCCTTGAGCTTTGAGGTCTGGCTTTCCCAGGGCCCCCCCTAACATTTGTCCCCTGTTACCTTTACAAACACTACAAAAACACTTCTTAAAAAAATTATTTTAAAGGTGCCATTTTGGAGAATGTGTTCTGAGGAGCTACCCAGAGCAGGCGTGCATGCACCCCCTGAACCGCCTCCCATCAAGACATGGGTGCTGGGGCTGCAGGAGCACTGGCCAGGCCCTGGTGGACCCCAGCATGTGCCAGTCACCAGGAAGTATTTTTCGGGCTCTTGGTGGATATGGCAGGGGGCAAGAAGCAGGCACAAAGGGAGTAGAAGGTGCTGGTTAAATTCATTCACCAGTTATTGAGCACCTACTGGATGACAGGCACAGGGTCAGTGCCACCCCAGGAAGCTGACAATCTGGTCTGGGAGACCGGATACCCTCTCCTAGGAATAACCTAGAACTCCAAGACATGGCAGAAAAGATGGTTCAAAAGCAAGGCCCCAAGCATTGAGGAGCCAGTCAGTTTTAGTGAGAGGAAACCCAGGCAGCCTTCCTGAAGGAGCTGGTGTCAGGAGGTTTGGGCGTGGTGTGGCCATGGGGAGGCTGGTGGGCATTCCAACAGACCAAACAGCAGAGACACAGAGGGAGAAGGGGGAAGGAAGCTAATCATCGTATGCTCACATTTTTGTGCCTCCGGAAGGGAATTATTACTTCCACTGGACAGACTAGAGTCCTGGGACGAGGACAGGGTCATACATAGCCAGGAGGGAGGGCAAGCAAGGTTTGTCTGTGCCCCACAACCTGTCCTTACCCCTACTTCTCATCACCCCGAGAGGGCCAGGGCACTAGCAGGCTGAAGCAGAGAGCTTGGTTGGGAATTAGGAGGCCAGTTCCTGGGAATTGCTCAGTCCTACAAGGATCCAGGAATAAGATCTGAGACTAACAGGACTCCAGCCCTCCAGGCAAGTTTCTGCTTGGAACTGGGGTTTCAAAGACCTGGATCACGGGGGAAAAATTATATTGTCAAGGAAGAAAATCAGCGCTGCCATGCCTCTTTCACTCGTTAATTTCTGGGGAAGTATTAGCTGTCAGCAGGCAGCGGCCCTCCAATTCAAATTACAGAATTTGAATTCTTAATTTCTCCTAATCCATCAGTGAGCTGCTGGCCTGGGCTAATATTAGCAGCGCTGGTGAGGCTTGTAGCAGTCATTGATGTTTCCCTCCCTCTGAAAAAAGCCCTAATCGATAGGGCTGGGCCTGGAGCATGGGCTCCTCGGAGGCAGGGGCCCTCCCTGCTCCCCACCCGCCTCTAGCCTCAGGAGGGAGTGTGGATTTTAGGGAGGCCCTTGGAGAGCCGGGACAGTTGAAGAGAAGGAGATGGAGGAAGAGCAACCAAAAGATGGGAAAGGGGAAATCAGAGCTGAGAGGGACTTGCAACAAGGAAGGGACCGAGGGAGGAGGGACCTGAGCAGACAGGAGCCTTGGGGGCAGAGAGTGATGGAGAGGCCAAGCCAGAGATGGAAAGAGATGGATGGAGGCCGAGGTGGGGAGGAGGGAGGGAGCCCTTCCAGAAGCCAGGGTCAAAGCAACCCAGGCGCTGACTGCACAGCAAAGCAAAACCCAAACCCCTCGGGACACCCCACCCCCACACCAGTGTCACGGGGAGTGCCGTATCCCAAGGATAACGTGGCGCCGGGGGCAGGTGGACCCACTGGTCCACTTTGTCAATGGGTGTTCTGGAGTCAGGCCGCTCCTCTCAAATCCCAGCTCCAAGGCCTCCTCTGCTAGGGAGCCTTCTTGCTTCGTGTTGGCAGCACCATCTCTTTATTTCAGGCAATGAAACCCTGTCCTGGGTCCTGAGGACGCACTGTGCATCTCTCTCCTTGCAGGTGGGGAGAATGTGAGAGAGGAGATAGAAGGGTCATTGCTGGTTAAGCACCATATAAGCATTTCTTATTTAATCTCTTCCACAAAGCTATGAGGTAAGGACTGATATTACCTCCATTTACCGGGTGAGGACAGGTATGTCACTTGCTCAAAGTCAAAGAGCAATGAGGTAGCAATGCCGGGATTCAAACCCAAGCAGGCTGAGTCCAAAGCAAAGAGCTTAACACTGTGAGGCAGAATTATGGGGACACCCCCCCCCCCGCCATGATTGCATATGGTGCAGGGGTTCGGGTATGGGGCTGTCCCTGCCCTTGTTGAAATACCAAAGGTTGAAGGACACACTGGGGAAGCCTCACGACTTCCTCATGTGACCCTGTTCACACCAGCCAGTTGCCTCACTAACCTCCACGTGTCCTTGCACACCTCAGTGCCGCCATCACCCCCATTCCCACATGCAGCTCCCACAGTAGTATCTCCCTCCTGCCTTGCCATCCCCCGAATCCACCTCCTCATCCAGGCAGGCCCAGTTCCAGTCGGGCCTTCAGCAGGAAGACTTCCTGCAGCCCCCATCCCTGACCCCCAGGCCTGCCCCTCCCCAGCTTGGTCCTCGCCCTTCCTGTGACCATCCTGTCTCCTTGGCAAGCTGTGTGCCTCCCTGTGCAGGGCCAGGTGCCCTCAGCTGTCCTAGGACCCAGCCTTGCCCGGGTGAGAGCTCAGTAAATATTTGTGGACTTATCAACTGATTGATTGGTGAGGTGAAGGCAGGAGACCAGGGACAAAGATGCCTGGGAACTGAGCAGTGTCCCTCTCACACTGGGCCCTGGAGAAGGGAAGCCAGACACCCGTAGGTGGGGACTCCGGCTTCAGCAGGCATCTGCAGTGTGAGCAGTGCAGCCCTCCAGCTTGATCTCCCAGCTGCCCCTCAGGGGACCCTGTCTCCCCAGGGTTGGAGTATTTGGGGATGTGAATGGGGTAGGGGTCAGGGGAGGGAACTTTCTTCCCCACTGGGAAGCTGTAAAGAGTCAGGGCCCCTCTGCTTGGGAAGGTACCCCTGCAGGCTTCTCTTGAAGCTCCCCCAATGGGTTCTGCCAGGCACAGGGTGGGGGGTGGGCAGGGAGGTGGACTCCAGAGCTTTCACCAGGGTTGAGGTCTCTGTGCCCCTCTCTTTGCTGCTCCTGCTACTCCTCCTTTCCCATCTGCAAGGCTGGGCCTGTGTTTCAGTTTGCTAAAGCTGCTGGAATGCAGTATACCAGAAATGGGTTGGCTTTTTCAATGAGAATTTATTAGGTTGCAAATTTACAGTTCTAAGGCCATGAAAATGTTCAAATTAAGGCATCAAGAGGTAGATACCTTCTCTGAGGAACGGTCGATGGCATTTGGGGTTCCTCTGTCACATGAGAAGGCACATGAGGACGTCTGCTGGTCCTTCTCCTGGGTTCTTGTTTCAAAATAGCTTTCTCGCAGTGCGTTTTCTTTCTAAACTCTCTCTCTCTCCATGAGCTCTCTTAAAGGACTCCAGTAAAGGATTAAGACCCACCTTGAATTGGGTGAGTCACATCTCCATGGAAACAACCTAATCAAAAGGTGCCACCCAATAACAGGTCTGCCCCCACAGGGATGGAATAAGAGAACATGGCCTTTTATGGGGTACATAACAGATTCAAACTAGCACAGCCTGAATAGAACTATTTTGGACCAAACCTCTGAATTGTGCATGGTCTGGTCAGCGAGCCTGCCTCTCCCGGCCACTGGTAGTGGGGGTTGGAGGAGCGCGCACCACGTTTTGGGTGTGAGTGCCTGCGTTTCTGCAGGTGCCAGGCGGAGTGTGGTGTGCTTGAAGGATTATATGTCCACAGGTAGGAGGTGCAGGGTCCCAGAGGCTTCCCTCCTCTATCTGAGGCTCCAGGATGGTGGGCCCAGCACCCTGAGGTCCCCAAATCTGTATGTCTGAGCAACAGCCAGGATGGATGGAGGTCTAGCTCCAGGTGGGATGATGATTCAGTGTCATCCTGCCCCCACTGCCTTGGCTGCCCATGGGATCCTCAGGACCAGATCCAGGAGAGGTGAAGGAGAGGCCACCAACTGCTGGAAAATAATAGCAATAATGGCCACCCTGAGTTAAGGACCTCCTCTGGGTTCAGCTACAACACCCCTATAGGGTAGGTACAGCTATCCCCATTTTACTGATGAGGAAACTATGATTCAGAAAGGTTAAGACACTTTCTGAAGATGACATAATATGGAACTAGTAAAATCAAGATTTAAACAACTAAGAAAATAAAAAAGCAAGCCATGGCCTGTGAGAAAATAATACATATATCTCACAAAGAACTTGTATCTGGTGAACTCTTACAACTCAATAATAATAAGGCTAACAATCAAATTTAAAAATGGTCAAAAGGAGATGTAGAATGGCCAGTGTACACAGGAGAAAGATATTGAACATCCTAGTTATCGGGAAACTCAAAACCACAATGAGATACTACTACACATCCATTAGAATGGCCAAAACTGAAGAGATTGACCATACTAAGTGTTAACGAGGTGGTAGAGCAACTGGAACTCTCCCACACTGCTCGTAGAAACATACACTGACACAACTTTCTTGGAAAAGAGTTTGTTGATTTCTTTACAAGTTAAACATATGATTACCATAGGACCCAGCAACTCTACTCTCAGGTGTTTACCCAAGAGAATGAAAACATATGTTCATACAAAGACTTGCACGCACATGTTCACAGCAACTTTATTCACAACAGCCAAAACCTGGAAACAACACAAATGTCCATCAACAGGTGAATGGATAAACAGATTGCCATATGTTCTAACAATGGTATGTTACTCAGCAATAAAAATGTGTAAGCTGCCAACGTAACAACAACTTGAATAAATCTCATAAACGTTATGCTCAATGAAAACAGCCAGACACGAAAGAGTACATATTACATGATTCTATTTATATGAAACTCTAGAAAAGACGAATCTAATCTGTAGCAACAGAAAGCAGATCAGTGATTGCCTGGGGCTGGGGGGCAGGGGGTGATGGACTGGGAAGGGGCTTCAGGGGGCTTTGAGGGATGATGAAAGGGTTCTATATCTTGATTGGAGTGGTGGTTATATGTGTGTATAAATTTGTCAAAACCCCCAAAATGAACACTTAAAATGTGTGCATTTTATTGGATGTAAATCGTACCTCAAAAAAGTTGAAAAAAGACACCCAAGCAAGCTGAGCTGAAACCCACACCTGTACTATTTTGCCCTGCGTTTCTCAAGGAAGTGGAAAGTGAGTAGTGGGCACCTCAGGTCCCTTTGGTGGGCTGTGGTTCCTTAGAGTCGTTTACCCGCCCCCACCCCTGCCCGGCAGGGAAACCTCCAGCTTCCTTCTACCTCCCACTCCGGCCACATCCATCTCATCAGCCTCCCCCCATCCCACCCCACCTCCCAACCTGAGGAACTGACCACTTCTGGGGAGGCGGGGGCGTCTGGTCTCCTGCTGGGGCCCTTCCCCAAGGCCTCCTTGGGAGGTATCTTACATCTTCCTCAAGCTTCCTGATTGGTGGGGCAAGAAGCCCCAGGGAGTAAAAGTTTTATCTCTCTCCACCACAAGCCCACCCCTGAGCACTCCCCTGAGAAGCAGGATTCCTTCCCCCAGACCCAGGGGCCTGGTGGAGGGCCCCCGTGCAGCAGGAGGGAACCTTGGGCTCATATCTCTGGGACAGGTGCCAGGTTCACCCACCCAGGGACACCAGGCGGAAGCCCAGTGTGCTGGGAATGTGCTCCTGGCCTTTGTCTCACCAGCTGTGATGGCCAATCATTTGTTGAAAGCCTACTAAGGGCTAGGCTTTGAGTTAAGCCCCTTTCTTGCATCTTCTCTGTTAATCCTCTAGACAACCTTATCTAAGGCCAGAGCCATTATTGCCGTCATTTAAAGACGAGGATGTGGAGGCACAGAGAAGGTGAGTAACTTATCCAAGATCACACAGCTAGCAGGTGGAAGGAAGGCTGAAAGCAGCCAGTGCTGTTAACTTCCCAGCAATCCTTGCACCAGTTCTAGTTGAATCCCTTGGAGAGTTATTTTTAAAATATAGACTCCTGGGTTGATGCTTTGCTTTGTCCTTTCTTCCTCTAGTTTCTCAGGGGTTTACCCAGGTAGAGGATAAGATCTTCCCTCCCCACAGAGGCTTCTGGGGTGTGACTCCTCCCACAGGTACTGAGCACCAGGCCCCAGGCAGCTGGGGACAGTGCCAGCCTGTCTGATTAGGGCACGGAGTGGGGCAAGGCCAAATTTGGTCAGGGCCGGCTGGGGTTGGGGTGCCAGCAGGGAAATGAGATCTACAAATAGCAGCAAATTGCTCACTGATTTCTGTCCTGTTGTGGGGAGCCCTGGGACCAGCAGGAATGGGACTGGGTTTTAACTAGGGAAGTGGAGAGGCTGGTCGGCTTGGGGCAGGGGGCAAGGTCAGGAGGCAGGAGACCCAGGGCCCCCGTGGCCTCACCAGGTACCAGGGCCATGGCTGTGTCCTGGGGAAGGGATACCCCACCATCACCCATTCCCGGGGCTGCAGATTCTTGGAAGATGGCCCCAGAATCTAACTGGTGGAGAAGGGCTGGGAAAATGCAGGAGAATATGGTTCTACTGCCCAAATGCCTGCTGCTTTTATTTATTTATTTATTTATTTTTTGCCTGCACTGCTATCACAAATGCCACAAAAGCCACATTTTGGCTTAATGACAGAAATTTATTTATAGTTTTGAGGCCAAAAGAAGTCCAAAATCAAGATATCAGCAAGTCTTTCTCTCTCCCAGAGTCTGTACATACTGGTGCTGGCTGAAAGCAATCCTTGGGGTTCCTTGGCTTGTAATTCTGCCTCCTGTCACATGGCATTGTCTTCTCCTTTCTCTGCCGACTTCTGGCCTCTGGCTCCCCTGGCCTTCTCTAACTTGTGGCTTCCAGTTTCTTCTCTTAATAAGGCCTCCTGTCATATAGATTAAGACCCATCCTCATTCAGTTGGGTCACAATTTAACCAAAAATAACATCTTCAAGAGGTCCTATTTATAATGGGTTCACACCCACAGAAACATGGTTTAAATTAAGAACAAGTCTAAATTGGGGTACATAATTCAATCTACCACAATGGCTAACATTTCAATATTTCAAACATCCTGTCTCATCAGGCCCTTGAGCACACACAACCAATCATACCATATGTTCCAGTTTGGAGATCAGAAAATAATCTTCATTCCTTGAAAGGGCATTTGAGAGGCCCCAATTCCCAGCCTCTTCAGCTTCCTCTACATCCTGCCTGCAATCCAGGCTCCATGGAGTTGCCTGCATGTTCCCTATGTCCATACCAGCCCTCTGGGCCTTTGCAAGGCTGTTCCCTCTGCCTGGAATTCCTTCTCCATCTCCTCTCCACAAATCTGTGTCCTGTGCCATCCTGAAGACCCAGAGGAACTCCTGCCTCCCACTGAAAACTTCCTAGCTGTCTGCAGCCTCCTGGAGTTCTTTCTTCTTTGAATTCCTGTGGTCTGACCCACACATACTCAACTCTGCCATCTCCTTTGAAAGAGTGTGTGTGTGTGTGTGTGTTTGGATGTGTGCATAAAAGATACTTGTACAGGTTCGGTGAGCACCGCACTTCTGTGGTTTCTTGGGCACAAGTCCTGTCTCCTCCATTGGACATTAAGGGCCTTACTTGCTGTCAGGAGCTACTGCTTAACCATCCCCATTATCCCCACCCCTTGCCATAGACAGCCCAGTCCAGAGACTCCTGTAGCGGGAAGGAACTGCAGTGGGATCTTGTCTCCTCCCTATAGGTCAGAAAGTTCTCAAGATGGAGGGTCCTTACATCCCTCCAGGAGTTTCTGCCCCATCTGCAGGTGTCAGGTAGAAGAGTGACAGGCATCTTGACTTATGATCTGTCTTCCATCTCCTCCTTCAGCTCCCAAAGCACTTCTTACTGCCTCTCTCCACATTTGGCTTCTGTCCTGAGCCAGTCAGCTCTGGGCCCCAGAACCAGGGCAAAGTCATTGCCATTGGCTCAGCCTTTCATCTCCAGACAAGTTTCAGGGGCCTGTGGCAGTGCCCAGGAGAGGAAGGGGCGACCAGAGATCACCACTCAGGGCAGCTGGGGGCAGCACTACTCTTTGAAGGAGCAACTGACCCTCCTCATTGGAATGATGGGGAAACCGAGGCCTTGGAATGGGACATGTCTTGGCCATGGTCCCACAGCATGTCAGTCTACTCCAGGAGCTAGTCGCCCATCCCAGGGGTTTCCTGGGCCCTGGCTCCAAGGTTGGCAGCAGGCAGGGGCTCCCAGTCGGCACATGGAGGTCCCCGGATGGGCCCCACAGAGGATGAGGGTGGAGAGGCAGCCTCCTGACCCCACAGCCAGGGCTGGGCCAGAGCTTCCACAAACAAAGTGATTTCCTGTCACTCGGCCCCTGGGCCCAGAGCAGCTGCTCCCTCGTCTAATTAATGACTCTGGTTCTGAGTCCTTGGTGAAGGGGATCATGAGCTGTCACTTCGCACAAGCCTCAGTGGAGCTTTCCATTAAGCATGGGCAGCCAGGAAGAGTCAACGGGGTGGGACATGCAGAGGGCGGCTGCACTGAGAACTGCCTCCCTGTTTGCCTCTCAGCCTCCTTTTTGCCCTTGCCATTTCTGAGCTCCTGGCTTCCTTCTCCTCTTGCCCCAGGCCACTGCCCCTTGCCTGCCCTTACAGGCCTCCTCTGCCTCCTCCCTCACCTGGCCCATCCCCTTTTCTGTCCCCTTCTCAGAGCCTTCCACTGACCCCTCCACCTGGAGGCTACCCAGCTCCCTGGCAGCCTGGCTCCAGGATGGGAGTGGGCAGGGAAACTGCCTCCTCCATCTACAGCTCACATCAAGGGCAGCAGTCCTGGGGCTTGCCCTGTGAGATCTGCCTAGCCCAGAGCCACAACACTCCCAAGACAGTTACTCTTAGAAATGGACACCTGGCCCGGAGAGGAGGTGTGTGGAGGTGACAGTGAGCAGCAGCCGGACTTCTAGAAGGCAGCCTTGGGGTGGTGAGGAAAACCTTCCCACCCAAACTCCATGGCAGCTGGTCAGTGCTGGCTGGTAGAGGTCCCTAGGGGCTGGGTTAGAGACCAAACAGCTCCACTGCTGGCCAAATGGACAGGTCCCAGGAGCTGAAGGATGAGTGCCCAGTAAGGGTCAGGGAAGTCCAGCTGGGACCAGCAGACATCTGAAAGGTTCCTACAAAGCACAAGGGCCCAGCAGAAAGCAACAGGTGATGGTCGAGGATGGGGAGTCCTTGTTGGATAGTCTTAGATTGTCAGTGGAAGGTGGTTTGGGATGATTACTTTGGGGTGGTCAGTTTGAAGGGATATTATAGGATGTTGGGTGTAGAGACATTGGCAATGGGTAGTCATGTTGGACAACTGGTGTTGGGAGGTTGTATTAGAGACTAATATTGAGCCATCAGGGGTGGCTAGTCAGTGACGGATGGTTGATATTGGATAGTCAGTTGAGCATGTGCCATCAGTATTGGGAGGTTGGGGCTGGGTCATGAGTGGCCAGTACTGGTGGTCATTGTTGAGCAGTCAATGCTGGTGATAGTCTTGGTTGCCAGAGTTAAGAAGTAATGTTGGGCAGTCTGTACTCGGAGTTTGGGATTAGGTGATCAGTTTCCATGCCCTTAAGTGATGACACCCCCCTCCCACTCCACATGGTGCCTGATGAGGGTTCAAGTAGCACTAAGATCATTCCCAGGTCCCCAAGCCACACCATGCTCTTTGCTTAGCCCAAGCAAATGTTCCTGATGCCCTGGGGCTAGGCTGGGGGCTTGATCTCCTGGGATCATGGTAGGCCATGGGAAGGTGGGTAAAGTCCTAAGCGATGCATAGACTGTGGGGGCTAGAGTGGACAGAGAGCTGAAGTGCTTATGGATGCAGCAGAGCTCCACAGGGGACTGGGGGCAGTGAAGCAAAGATGCTCATTGATGAATCGATTCCCATTATTGATGCTGCTTGGAGAATTTTTGAAAGAGGGAGCTGAGGGAAAGGATGGGGTTCTCACAGAGAGTCAAGGCACAGCCTGGCCACTCAGAATACAAATGAGGCCATCTGCTGTCCTGGACCTTCACAGCTTCCCCCTGTGGTGCTGACGGGATGTGGGGGCATGCACCCCAGACATTCAATGAGCTGCAGATGTGGATGTGGGGGACCCTGGGTAGGCAGTGAGCTGCAGCTCTTGAATGGAGCACACCAGCACTGGGCAAGCTGCAGACTGCAGGCAGATGTGCAGAGAGCATCAGGGTTGCAGGGGACAGTCACTGGGAGTTGGATCGGGGCTTCCTGTGAAGACAGTTTCCCAGAGAGCAGATTGTTTCCCACAAGAGCAAGTGGCCCTCCTTCAAGGGGCAGTGGGCTCCCTGTGCTAGAAGTGTCCAAGCTGAGTCTGGAAGACCCACTCTCAAGAAAGATGACCTCTGGGCACTCCCTCCCACCAGCCTTGCTACTACATTGTCATGAGGGGTCCCATTGGTCACATGAATGGTAGAAATTGACCATAACCGAACAGTGGTGTACGCATACTCACCAAGGGGACCCCAGGGTGTAGCTGCTGCATTACCATAACTAAGAGGCCAGGCAGGGGCAGAAGTTCCCACTTGGACAGAGCTGCAGCCATCCTGGAGCAGGTCACAGCAAGGAAAGTCCAGGATGACTCACTACTGTGAGGCAGGGACAGTGGGCTCAGGGCGGGGCCAATGCTAGAGCTTCCGGCACCATCAGATCACAGGGGCAAAGGCTGGACAGGGGTATTCTGATGGGGAGGCATGAACTCTGCCTCAGGTGGATGTCCAGTCTGATGGGGGAGACTCAAACCCTGCCCTGGAAGCCCCAGTCTGATGAGACAGACATAGTCTCTGCCTTGGGGAGACCCCTACTCTAAAGGGGTGATAGTGCCTGCCCCCAGAGTGTCCATTCCTTGGGAGGAAAACAAGAAGCAGATTGTCCCAGACCTGAAATAGGAGGCGGGAATATGGAGGCCACCACAGATCCAAGTCTGCTGCTGAGATGGGCTCAGGACCCAGGCATGCTGACAGCATCTCCAACTTCCCAGTGCTGGTCTAAATTCACCCACACTTGCGGTGACACTCCCCACCCCACCTTCTCCTGCCCGCTGCTCCAGGCTCCGCTCTGTCCCTGATGAATTATTGAGGATACTCAAACCAGCAGGAAGCCACGGCTGCTGCTCCCTGGCAGAGAGGCGGCCTTCTCCAGGTGGGCCTCCCTCCACCGTGCACACGTGCACACCACGACGCTAGGCTCCAGCCCCTTGTCCCAGGGAAAGCCGCACCTCGCCCAAGCACCCCATCCACAGAGAGTCTCCAAGGCGACTTGGGCTCAGAAGAAGAGCAAATCCCTCCACATCAATCGTGGGTTCTCTGCCCAGTTGTGGCATCAAATTGCTGTGTGATTTTAGACAAGTCCCTTTCCAAAGGCCAGACAAGCCCCAGGTCCCGGCAAGCACGGACCCCCTCTGAGCAGAAGGAGGGATCCAGAGCAGTCTCTGCTTGAATCACGACCGTTTAGCAGCCTGTGACCTTGGGCAACGACTCAACCTCCTAGGGCCTCGGTTTCCTGTAAAATGGGCAGAAGAGCTGAGCCTGCCTTCTGCGACTGTTGCAAAGATCAGTGAGATAAAGCCAGTATGGTGCTTGGCACACAGTTAATGCTTGGTCAATGTTATCTATGGCTTTCGTTGTTACATATGTATATATATGTATTATCTTCCTCCCAGCAGTGGTGACATCTTTGAGAGCCTCTCTCTGGACCCCGTTCCCTCTTTCCCAGGCAACTCTTCCACAGCTGGGCCTTCTGCCCAATTCTCGTCCCATATGGTCAGCTCCCACACAGCCTACCACCCCACTTCTGTACGCGCCACCCACCCTTGACCCCCTATTCCAGAGACAAGGCTGCTCAGCCCCCTCCCTACCCCCCTCTCCTGCAATTATGTAGAGCAAACAAGAGCAGCTGATGGGGAAGGAGCTGCTATTAGCTTAACCTTTCGGGATTGGAGCTGCTGGGAGGAGATGGGAGGTCCATGGGGAGGGGGCTTCCGAAGCAGGTGGGTCTGGGAGAAGGAAGAGGAAGGGAGATGGGGGGATGGAAGCCTGCTCTGAGCTATTAAGGGAAGGGTGCAGGCCCCGAAGAAGCAAGAAAAGGTCAATGAATGAAAAGAAGACACAGAAATGGAATTGAGGAGACTGGAACAAAGAAATAGGTAGGGAAGAGAGGGGAGACAGAGGAAATGTTGGCAAAATAAAGCCCCAGGTGGTGGTGCTGAGGGCTCCTTGTCATCCTCACCACGACACCCCTAGCTCCTCGCATGAAGTAGGCTGGGACGTTACACGTATAGACAGGTTCCCTTGGTCTGACACTATGGAGAGTCATAGAAGTAGTATTGCCAAAGCCACAGGGGACCTCAGACACCACGCTGCCCACTGGCCCAGCTCTCTCATTTTACAGATGGACAAACTGAGACCTAGGAAGGACTTTTACCTTTCCCAGGGTCATGGTGCAAGTTGGCAGAAACCAGGGTTAACTTTCAGGCCCCTGACTCCTGACCCTGGGCTCTTCCCTCCATGTCACCTCCCATCTATTCATCCATCCACCTATCCATCCGTCCATCTATCCATCCATCCATCCATCCATCCATCCATCCATCCATCACTTTGGGGATATGAGCTCTTGTTTAGCTGGAGTTGTATGGACAAACCACATTCCCACACTGAAAGAGCTCAGATCTTGTGGACATGACACATGTAAGTAAGGAAAAAAAACACAGGGTGGAAAGTGTGCTATAGGAAAACAAAGCTCCCACTGGACAGGACACATGATTGCCTCTCCATAAATTTATAGTTATCATTAGAGTGTGTCAATATGTTCAGTGAGAAAATACCTCCTTTGGGGTAAATCAGGAAGGCTTCAAGGAAGAGGTGACTTTGATCCGGGGCTTAAAGGAGGAACTGAAGGGAGCTTTGACAATTGGAATTTTCCCTGCAGAGCCAGGTGCTAGTAGAAACTGGGGGTGCAGGAAGGCTCTAACTTTCCTTCTTCCTTTATCCTCTAAAGTTTTGGGAGGGAGAATGAAGCTGGGGTGCAAGGAGGTGGAGAGGGGAGACCTTGGCTACATGCAGGCCTTTCCCTTCAGAGGTGGGAGGGATGACGGATGGGGCTGGCCCTGTGAAATTGGTCAGGAGCTAGGGAGGGGGTTGCCGAGGTGCTTGGGTACCAGAGCGGGGCTTCTGCCTTTCCTCCTGGGTCTTGCCTGCTTCCTTCATCCCCTGCTCAGGTGAGCTAGTGGGGGCGGGCAGGAGGGGTGCGGGAGGGAGGCAGAGATCTTCAGGAGGCCTGGGCAAGATCTTCTTCCTGACCTCGGCTTGGCCAAGCACCAAGACTCCCCATGACCCTTCATCCTCCAGCCTGCTCAGGGGGCTGAGGGAGGCAACGGGGGGTGGGGGGGCTGCGGAGGGGAGACCTGACTCACGCTTAGCCCACAGCCTCGGCGAGACAGCAAGGAATATTTTTAGGAGCTCATTAAACAGGGAAGAAAGAAAAGGAAGGGAAGGAAGGAAGACGAGGATTATGCATTATTTTTCATCCAAGTGACAGCTCAGAGCATCTCCACTGGAACTGTCATGCAAAAGAAATGGCATGTCTAATATTATTACAGAACGGGAGTGTGCGTGCGTGCATGTGCGCACACGAGTGCGTGTGCCACCGGCGTGCAACGCTGCAGGGTGGGGGCCCTCAGGTGAGCAAGGGTGAGTCTGTGTGTGTGGCCCTGGGAGAGGTCAGTGTGCCTGAGAGCAGCAGTGGGGGGCGGGGGGCCGCGTGGGTATGAAGTAGCTGGCGTGCAACTGCGTGTGAGGAGCTGTGTGACTGTAACTACGGGAGAAACTCTACGAAACTGTGCGTAATGGGGCGTGCAGACTGTGTACAACTCTGGGTAATTGAGTGTGTATAACTCTGGGTGCGTGAGGCATGGCTGGAAAGCGCGTGCCCCCGGAGCTGTGAGGGGCGGGCGTGGGGGTGAGGGGTACCTGGGAGGGATAATCACAGGTGAGGGAGCAGCAGATCATGTGGCTGTGTCTGGTGCCCAAGTAGGGTGGGGGAGAGTGGGTGCCGAGGTGAGTCAGCCTCAACACCCAGGAGGCGACGGGGCAATGGGAGAGGGCGAGGGGCCCTGGGCCCACCTGCCCTTGCCCTGAAGGGAAGGGGAGCAGTGGCAAGAGGTGCCCCCAGCTCACACCTGCACTGTCCCTTGCCTGCCGGGCTGACCATGGGGCCAGAAGGACACTGCCCCACAACGTGAGTTCAAAGATCTCGTCACTTAGCCCCAGCTCTTTTGTAGGCACGTCACAAAGATCATCTCACAGGATTTTCAGAGCGGCAATTTCAAGTGGTAGGTGCCATCGTTATTCCCATTTTATGAGTAAAGTTCTCAGGAGGCTCAGGGAGGTTAAGAAACTTCCCTGACAAACAGAAGCCTGTAGAAGCCAAGCTCAGATTTGAATCTCTGCTGAGTCTCCATGGGACATCTTAGGGTTGATGAGCTGAGTGGAGGGTGTCAGGGTTAGGGGTGGGGTTAGTCAGATGCTCAACTGCAAGAGCTTGGGAGGACTTCCCAGGGCTTCTTTTGGGTCCCGTGGGGATCTGTCTAGATGGGAGGTGCCCAGAGAGTGTGGTGGAGAAGGGAGACCCTGGAGAGCTGGTGGGATGGGAGCGGGCCCAGCCACATCGGGTAAAGAGATTCGCTTCTGTCAGCGGCTGAGTTGTGGCGTGGGCCCGACTCGGTAACTAAAGCCAACCTCGTAAGTGGCTAATTGATTTCTGTTCCCTGATTAAATGTGCAGCACTTTACATGGCAGCAGAAGGAGGTCAGTGCTCCCCCCACTCCTCTAGCGCTGTGTGTGGAGAGACAAAGAAATTGATTTTCCAATCGATGCTCTGAGCAATGATTAAATGTTCTCTGCACAGCAGGCCTAATGAGTCCCCGAGGGGCGTGCCGGCCCTTTAATTAGAGGCTCCCACGGGGGTCTGGGGTAGGGGCTGCCCTGGAGTGAGGGGGTCCTGCCAGGGAGGGGGCCTCATCCCCAGGGATCAGTGGGCTAGGCCTCTGGGGGAGAACTCTGGCCTGAGAGATGCCATCTCTAGGGGCCCCTGGGTGGAGACCCTGTGGATGGGTCCCTGGGCAGAGCCTCCACGGAGGGCTCCTCGGGTGGGGAGACCTCTAACGGACCCCGGGAGGGAACCCTGAACTGAGTTTTCTTGGTGGGGCCTGGGCTAGACTAGCAGGGTTGGAAGCTAGAGGCCCCCAAGTGCAGGCACAGACCCGGCCATGTGACCTGAGCCAGGGCCCCCACCCGTTCCTGGCCTCCCTCCCCAAGGCCCCCAGCATCCAGGTGGCCAGCGGTTCTCCCCTCGGTCAGCCCCGCTCCTCCCTAGACGGAGACTCGGACAGGAAATGAATCCCGTCTAAGGGCTGCGTTTTCATTACCCAGCTGCCCCATTGGAGGAGCCGACTAAAGACTTTAGAAATTCAAATGAGGCTCTCGGGGGAGAGCGGGGCTTAAACATTCCCCTGCGCAGGCGGCTTTATTGAAGGAATAAACTATATTTGCAAAGTAAGATATTGAGGCTGTCAGTTTCTCTTAGGGATATAATGAGATCCTGGGAGGGAGGGAGGGAGAGAGGGAGGGAGGCTGACAGGACAGGCCTCCCAGAGGATGGGAGCCCCAGCCAGGAGCGATGGTGAGTTGCCCAGCAGGGGAGGCAGAGGCCCCCCTTTCGTGACCTCAGGCCAGGACTCGTCCCCTCCCCCACGCCCACTCCTTTGGGTCCAAAGGAGTCCCAGCTCCTTTGCCAGAGCTCCTGAGAGAGGAGGGGGCTGGTGTGGAGGCAGGCAGATCCGCATGGCTAGGCCCAGGAAACCCCAAGACAGCTGAATCCCCCAAAGCCCCTCACCCATATTTACCCGCTAGCTCTCCTCCCGAGCAGAGCTCTGCTCAGGAGGCAGCACCAGAGGCCCCAGTCAAGTACCCGGACCGGTGTCAGACAGGACCGTGGCTGCATCTAGGCTTTGCTATTTGCTAGATGTATATAACCTTGGACGAGTTACTTAACCTCTCTGTGCTTCCGGTTCCTCATTTCTAAAAAGGGGGTGATAATTATACCGACTTCATAGGGTTGTTACAAGGATTAAATGAATTATTACATCTAAAATATTCAGCATGTACCTGTTTTATTAAAAAGTGGGGGAAGAGGTAAAGGAAGGTAGTGGCAACCTCCTTCCCCCAAGGAAGCACTACCCTACTCTGACCATCCAAGATCCATCACCTCCACCTCTACCATGATCACCATCACAGACAGTACAAACACCACCATCCACTCCACTGTCTGTGGCCACCATCACCATCATCACAACCACAATCGCTACAACAAATACCACCTCCATCACCACCACCGCCATCACCACCCCCGTTGCCAACATCATCACCATCACCACTGCCATCATCATCACCATGACTCAGACACATAGCCTCCAGATTGAAGGAATGGTGCAGAGGGGTCAGAGGGAGTGGAACCGGGTGAGATGGGTCCCAGATGGCTTCCTGGGGGAGGAAGTCCTGGGCAATGCCTGGGCATAGCACTCTCTCTCCTCTTCCCTCACTAATCCCTGGTGAATCAGGCTGGGGTACCATTTTCCTGAGCAGGAAACTAAGGTCTAGGACCAGAAAAGGGCCAGGAGAGTAAGATGCCTGGACCACCAAGTTAGCCACCTCAGAGCTTAGACGGGGATGCATGTAAAGGGGTGCCAGTCCCTGTCCCTCCACCTCAATGCCAATCAGTCGCTGCAACATGGTTCCTGGGCCCAGGGAGGCCCACAGTCAGATCTGGAGGAGGAGGTATCAAGTGCGATGGGTCAGCTGGCAGCTGCGCCGTCTGTCACTCTCACTCTGAGGCAGGAGGGGGAGATTGGAGCTGACAATGTGCAGGGTCAGGAGGACAGCAGAGCCAGAACCGGCCTCCTGGGGCCTGAGGAAATCTTAGTTCTGGGCTTCTGCTCAGGGCCGTGAAGAGCAATGTGCTCGTGGTCCTTCAGTCCTCCTCACGGATGCCCTGGCTCTGGTGGAGGGCAGGCTGCTGAGGCCCAGGTGTGCAGGGGAACAGCCAGGCTCTGCTTCTAACTGCTGTGTGCCCTTGGGCAAATCACTTGACCCCCCTGGATCTCCAGTTCCCCTACTGTGAAATGTGAGTGGCATTATGATGGCATAGAGAAGGAACATGGGGCTAGGAGAGGAAGTACCCAGGGTTTAATACCTCTCCACACCTTATGAGCTATGAGTCTGTAGCCAGGTCACTTCCAATTTCTGTCCTCAGTATCCTATGACAATGAAGTGAGCGTCACAGAGCCTGGCACTTAGGAGACCCTCAGTGGATCAACTGAAACAGAGGCTCTGATCACACTGATCACCACTTCCACCACCTCTACCACCACTGCCACTGCCACCACTACAACTATCGCTACCACCATGACCTCCAGGTCCATCACCTACCACCGTCTCCACTACCACCACCACCTTCCCACCACTGCATACACAAACATAATAATTTAAAAAATGAGCACTAGAGAGAGGGGGGACAGGATGAAGAGACGGGCTGTTTCTCTGGAGTGCTCAAGTGGTCCAGGAGGCAAATCCAGGCTTCTCTACCCCCCACCCCACCCCCAGATAAGAGGCCTACCTCAGAGCGCAACAGACTGCTTGGGAGGGAGGCATGAGGCATGGAATCATGGTGCATGGAACGTTGGGTCCTCCTGCACTTCCCAACAACCCCTAAGCTCCCCCCACTGTGGGGAGGAAACAGGGACGAGATACCACTGGGGAAGGGACAAACAAAGGGTCTGGCATATATACTTCAACTTGATGCTAATGGTACCCCCAAGACAGGTGTTAACCACTGCATTTTACAGAGCAAGAAAGTGTGCCTCGGAGAGATGAAGTGATTTGTCCCAGGTCACCCAGCTACTGAGTGTCCAAGCCGAGATACAGTCCCACATCAATGCTCTCTGTACATTCCCAGATGGCCTGGCTGCCCGGGAGAACATCTTCCGTTTCTTCTTCTGCAGAGGGAGGATGTTGCTCCTTGGATGAGAGAAACATTCTCAAGGGTTCAGCTGGAAGAGTAGGACGCCTGGGTCTCCAGGATGGGCAGTCAGATGCTGCTCCCTAGTTCCCTGGGGGAATCACAGTTTCTCGTACAGGTTGGATTCTTCTATCAGCTCTAACCCCAGCATAGGCAAGAACCTTGTCTGGCTTTTTCACTGGGTCTCCGGTCCCAGCACAGGGCCTGGCACCCAGATGAGTAATGGTTGTTGAGTAAATAGATGAATGAACCCATGAAAGCATGAATCAATCAGGACGTCAGAGCCTGGGTGGAAAGCTGCACTGACGATTGAAAAATAGGCTCCCGGAAAACAGCAGGCAACTCAACTTTCCCTGCTATATATATATTTGCCTTTCTGATTTTATAGAAATGGTTGTTCCCAGATCTCAGAGCACAAACTGACTGATTGATGCCCTAGAACTAATACCCTGAGACAGACCCGAGGCGAGAAGGACAATTATTTAACACAGCACCCAGGGGCATGGTGTGTGGGAACATCATTCTTGTGCATGGGAAAGGAGACGAAAGAAAAAGTTAATGCCAAAACAATGTCTGGTTCCTCGTAGTGACTGTCTTCCCCACCCCCATCCCCTTGGCTGGAAGGTTCTGGATGCCAGGAGCAGAGAGTCGGCCCTTGTATCCCATGCCTGGCATCAGGGGCCAGGAGCCTGGTCAGCACTGCCCACCTTTCGAGGGGAAGGGTGTCCAGTTGCACTCTCCCCCTGCTGTGGCCCTGGAAGGTAAGGGCAGCCAGGCTGATCACTGGTCTCATCTGGGTCCCTGTGGGTGATGAGATGGGCACTGATGGGTGAGCTGGCAGCCGGGCCAGAGTGGTACAGCCAGCAGCCCTGGGCACTGTCTTTTCTGCTTGTCACCACTCCCGGCTGCCCAAGCAGCAAAGCAAAGCCACAGTGACAAGATCCAGAGGGGAGAGGCTCCAGCTGGGGGGTGGTGCTGGTTTCAGAGGCCACTGGATCAGCAATGTGACAGCTTCTTATCTGGGGGGAGGGGGCCTTCTGTCCCCAGCTCCTGCCCCCTCTGCCTCAGCTCTTGTCAGTCTCCATTTCTCCAGCTCACCTTTACCTCTGTCTTGCTTTCTTTCTGGGCCGATATCAGCTCCGAATGGCCCTTGGTGCATACCTCCACCTCCTCGTCCTCTTCCTCACCCCCGACATCAGAATCCATTTCCTCCTGCTGTGCACACACACACACACACACACACACACCATCACCACCACCATTACCAACACCACCACCATCACCACCACCACCATCCCAGACAGGAAATAGGAGGTTTCCTCCCAAAACCTGTGATTAAGACCTGTGGGGAGTTGGGGGAATGGCTGGGATCTGGGCCTCCAGTGGGCTGTGAGTGTGAACGGGTGTGTGTGCAAAGATGTAAGCATGTGTATATGAGTGTGCACATGAAAGTGAATATCAGTGTGGATGTGGGGGGTAGAAGATGTGCATGCACATTCATGAGCATGACAGTGAATGTACATGAGTGTTGAAAGCATGTGTGTGACCGTGGGGGTCAGCATGCAGGTGAGTGGGGGTGACAGTGGAAGGATCTGAGTGGCTCTGGGTGTGGAAGCAGAGCCCAGGGACAGAAGGTCCAAGGCATCCTTTGAGCTTGCATTTTTGAATGTGGAGGCTGATGGCCCCATGCCTTACTTTCTCACCCCTCTTTGTCATCCTGGGCTCCCTCAAATCAGGTCAGAGTGTGAGGAGGGGGGAGCGAAGCTGCTGAGCTCCAGGAAGGGCCCCTGCCCACTCCTCGGGCCTGTCAGCCACTGATCTGTTCCATGTTCCTATAAATATTTACAAATCCCAGCTGCTGAGGAGCAAGACATCCTCTGCCAGCTGGGGCTCCCAGCCTGGAAGCTGTCGGGGAGGGAAACAGCAAGCACGGAATGTGGAGGAGGGGAAGGTGGAGCTGCACTGGGGGCAGTGGGGATCCAGGATTCCTGGTTTTGCTGGAGGTTAGCCTGGGTGCCCCACTTTGTCCACCTCAGGAACTGTGGGACCAGAAATCTCATCCAATCCTCTGCCTCAGGAAGCCCACACTCTCCTACTGAAGAAGAGAGGGGCGTCCCTCCTTTACAGCCAACCTCCTGCCTCCTATTCATGACTCTCAATTTGGGGTTAAGGGGGGTCTTCTTACTTCTTCACCCTGAGTCACTGAAGGGTATTGTCTCTCTGAACTCTATCTTCCCTAGGACACCCTGATAAACCTGTCTGGGTCCTTCTAGATTGGAGACTGAAAGATATTCAGCTCAGTGAACCCCTCTTGCAGTCCCTAACAGGAGCTAAGGCATTTTCATCTGGCCTCACCCCACCCTCAGCCCTGTCACTTCTGGAGCTGGGCTGGTTGTGGGCACCTAGAGGAGAGGGAGGTAGACAGCACCTGTGGAGAGGATGCAGTCCATCGACATCAGGGCCCAGGCTGGTGGTCAGGCCCCCTGCTCAGGCAGGGATTAACAACTGATTACTGACCCTTTGTACCCAGTGTCCAGTGCAGTGTCGGGCACATCACAGGCCCTGGGACATTTGTGTGGAGTCATTGGTCTTATGTCTGGATCTCCAAGTCAAGCTTTTCTAGTAGCATTTGGTGGCAAATTCCAATCCCTAGTCCCAGAAGGTACATGCCCGAGGGGTGGGACCAGGAATCCTGCATGCCCTGGACCTCCCAGCTTGGACAAGCCCAGTACAGGTACAGGAACACCTGACACTGAGTGGAATGGCAACTCTTCCCCTGCCTTGGGTAGAAAATTCAGATTTATTCATGTTGGCCCCTCCTGGCACCTGTGGGACTCCTCTTGGCCTTGCCCAGGTAATGTCCATACTGTGGCCTAGGTGTGTCCAAGAAGTCAGAAACTGGAAAGGCCCTGGGATGGCCCAAGGGAACCCTAAGACATTACAGAGCTCCAGTCTGAGTGAGACACCCAGATGGGCACCAAAATCAGGCAGGCAGGGGCTACTGCTCTCTCAAAGGGTGGAGGAAGATGCCCAAGCCAGCTATTTTCATTAGGATGGGGGGGGTCTAACCATCCCACTTTCATAAGATGAGAAGAAAAGGCTCGGGGTGTCACTCAAATCAGTCAATTTCCTTGGTCCAAAGCTGTGAGGAGGTGGAGGGGGAGAAGGCACTGGGCAGGGCAAAGAAAGGGGCTCAGGGGCCAGAAGCAGGAGCTTTCTTTGGCAAAAGTCAACTCACCCCACCACTGAGGAAACCATGACCTTCTCAGCTGCCAGGGTGGAAGAGCAGGGACTGGGGAGGAGGGAGAAAGTGGAGGACAGTCTGGAGCTGGCGGGCACTCAGCAAGGGTTAATCAGATTCCTAAAATAGCCAAGCAGGAGCCTAAGCCAGCTGGCTAGTGCCGCTCCCAGAGAGTGGATCTATAGCGGGGAAAAGTCAGCCCTCTCTGGCCCACTGCCTGCTGCCTGGCTCTGGCTGCTAATTAAGCCTCCCGCCCCACCCTCCACCAGCCCCCCTGCCCTAGCGGGGGTGGAAGAGGGCAGCTAGGACCGGGAGTCCTCTGGCCAGACATGCCCCTGGCCTGGCTCAGAGATGGGCACAGAGATGGACAGATTGGCAAAGTGCAGGCCTTGAGGATGAGATCAAGGCTGGCAGGACAGATCAGTCAAGGCCCCCCAATTCCACACAGGCATGGTCAGCCATTGTAGGGCAGGGACCCCCAGGAAGCTCATCAAATGACAGCTTCTCCTGGCTCTGTCCTCCTCCACTTTGGGCATCCTGGGGTAAGTTTAGAGCAAGGGAGCCCCTCCAAGAACAAACCACAGCTGTTTCAGGGGCAGGACCAGCTTCATAATTTGCAGGGCTCAGTGCAAAATGAAATGTGGAGCCCCTTATTTAAAAACTTATTAAGAATTTCAAGACGGGGACAGCAGAGCATTAAACCAAGGGGTGGGCCCTTCTGAGTTCAGGTTACATGCCCATGGAGCTGGCCGGCCCTGTTCAGAGGCTCAGTTTAATGACTATTTACTAAGAACTTACTGCGGACCAACCCCAGGCAGGGCTCTGCCACCTCAAAGATCCCCACGGAGTCACCCCTGTCCTCAGATATGTGGAGATGAGGGGCCCAAAGACTCCTGTCTGAACACGGAAGCGGGGCTGGGCCACCCCCAACCCTACCTTCTAGGGGTTCTCCAAGGATATTGCTGCAGCCACAGATCTGACCCCTACTCTCAGGTGTCAGCCTCTTTGAGCCCCACTCTCCACTCCCAACCTCAGGGGGGCTGAGGGGACCACTCAGGAGAGAGGCAAGTGGTCAGCCCCTCCTCCCTCCCCTCTTCCCCCTGACCCCCACCAGTAGAGTCCTAGAAAGAGCTCCAGGCAGTTCCCACCTGGCTCCACCTCCTAGAATGGGAATGAAGGAAGAGGTTTCTCTAAGAAGGGGCAGGGCTCCCAAAGAGGAAGCTTTCCCCAATCATCCCGGGGAGCGGGAGCCTTTTTCCTTGCTGTCCTCATCCTCAGACCAGGGAGGTGTCTCCCTCAGAACCCGGGAAAGCCAGCTGCTCCTCACCAGCACCTCTTCCCCCTCTGCCTCCCTGCCTTCCCCCTTGTGCCTGGGAGCTGGGGTGGGGTGGGGGGCGGAGCATGGGTCTGGAAGGTTCCAGGCTGTGGGAGGGGGCAGGGGCGGGGGCACGAGGACCTTGCTGGCCTGGCCAGGCCTTCTCCCTGCTGCCTTTGCAGGAGGCTCAGCATAATTGCACTGCCTGTCACTCCCGCGTCCTGCTATCTGTCTCTCCGGCTGACCCCGTGCACCCGCCATTATATTGGTTCCTGTTGGGGCTGCAGAGCCTCATTACTTATACATGCAGCTGGGAGACGCAGCCTGGGCGGAGGGGAGACTGCCCGTCCAGTCAGTTCTCCCCCACCGCAGCCAGGGCCGTTTTCGGAGCGGCTTCCCTGTGGTGGGAGGCAGGCGGCTGCCTGTCGGGGGGTAAGGGGGAGGCCCAGGCCCCGCAGGTCCCTGGAACCCCCCAGGCACAAGGCCCGGAGTTTTCTGGTGAGGGAGAAATGAGGAAACCTGCCTATGACCTGGGTGCTGGGCTCTGCCCCCTCAATCCCACATTCTCCTCCTCAGGAGACGGGGCTGGGGGAGGGGCTCCTGGGGAAGGTCCCCTCACCACCCTCTGAGACCCAGCCTGGTTCAGCCCACTGAGGTGTGACACCCCTACCCCAAAGCACAACTCAACCCCCGTTCTCCCCCTCTTTCTGAAACAATGTCCTCCTTCCAAAGGGGGGTGGAAAATTATGGGGGCTTTCCCTATGGAGGATGTGGAAGTGTCCAAGTTAAAATGTCATGATGGGGTTTTAAATATTTCAATGGATGTCAATGGGGAATTGTCTTCACGGGAGAATCACAGCCTCTCGGAGCTGCCCAGGACAGTGGCCCAGCCCAGAAGAGGAAATGGAAGCCCCAAGACTTGATGAGACCCCCCAAATTCATGAGGCAAGTGGGTGGGCTGACTGGGCCTTGAGAGCCCATTTTGCCTGGTGGAGTCCAGCAGCCCCATCCTGCCCAAGCCAGGGCTGTAGACAAGTGGCTTCAAAACAGAGACCAAAAATATGCCTTTTATCCTTCTGTCCCTGTATCTGAGCTGGTCTTCCTCCGTGACGTTCCTTTCCATGCTTTCCCCACCAGGGGACCGTTGAGCCCAGTGGCCTGGTGTAAAGCCCCTACCCGGAGTCAGACAGACCTGCATTCAAATCCTCACTTTCCCTTTTTTACCAGCAGTGTGATCCCAGGCAGGTTAACCTCTCCCAGCCTCGGGGTCCTCATCTACAACATGGAAATGATAATGTTTATTCCTTAGACTTCTGGTGAGGGCTAAATGAAATAGAGTATATAAAGCATCTAGCACAAATCAGGTATCCAGTTAACGGCAACAACATTCATCCACCCTTCATGCATTTAATAACGTTTCAAGAGCCTTCCAGAAACCTCTCCCCCTTCTACCCCATCCCATCTGTCAAGTCTGCCAGTTCTGCCTCCTGCCTTCCCAGGTGAGGCCACCGTCAGGCCACCTGGACCACTGCGACTGCCTCCTACCTAATGTCCCTACTGCCACACCACTGTTATTCTGTTTTATTCCTTCCTTCACACAGCAGAGTGATCCCTCTAATCTGAAAAGCCTGATATAATCACTCACTCACTTAAAACCCTTCAATACTTTCCTATTACCCATACTATGAGGTATCACTCCCTCCTCCACCTCTGGTGGCCATCCTCTTCACCTTGCTGACTCTTCTTCTTTCATCAGGGTTTAATGCAAATATCACCTCCTCCAGGAAGCTTCCCATGATTTTCTGTCTCCAAATGAGTTTAGGCTACACTGCCGCACATAGCACCCCATACACCCCACACATTCCCAGGCAGTGCAGGTGTCAGGCTGGATATCAATTGCTTATTTAGTTGTCCAGCATCCTGTGATACGCTGTAAACTCCATGAAGTCAGAGCCTTTTCTTGCTCATCACTATCCTGTGCTAACAAGAGGTGTGGTGAGCAGTCAATTGATATGGGTTTGTTGAATGAGTGGAGGATGGATGGATGAATGGATGGATGGATGGACAGACAGGAGAAATGACACCTCCTCTGTAAAGTCTTCCTGGACTCCCCTGGGAAGGGAGTTCTTTGTGCTTCGTAACACAGAGTACAAACCTCTACCCAAGCCTTAGTTTCCTCAGCTATAAAATGGGGGAAATAATAGTACCTACCTCTCCAGGTTATTAATATTAAATGATATAAGCCATGTATATTATATGATATAAGCCATATAATAGTTCTTAATCCATGATAATAGGTTGTTAAATTCAAATGGGATAATCCAGGTAAAGTGCTTAGAACAGGACTTTGCACTTAGTAAGTGCTCAATGTTAGCTACAAAGATTATCATAGCATTTATCACTTCTTTCGCCTGTCCCTTGCTAAACAGTAAGCTTGGGATTACTGCTCAGGCCTTCCTCATTTTTGGGCACACCTCATAGTGCCTAGCTTGGTGTTTTCAGTAAATGTTTTCTAAATGAGCAAGTGAATAAATGAATGCAGATTTGCCAGCCAGTGAGTTAGGGCATGCCCCACCCCCCCATCACTCACAAACCCAGATACACATCAACACAAACACAGTCTCTTACACATTCACACCCACTCATACTCATTCAAAGAACCTCCAAATGCCACAGAACAGCCACCCCGTTTTCTGAAGTCAGCCATGCATAAATAGCCTTACCTACTTCCTTGCATCCTCCACACACCACCCCAACACCGACCATCCCTTCCCCACCCCTAGAATGATGGGGGCCGTAGGAGTCTGTCAGCCACACAAAGGGAGCTCTCATCCTCAGGAAAGAAAGCAAAGCCAAACCTTCAGCCCCCACCCCGGCGGCCTCCCACCTACTGAAAACTTGGGTCCCTGGTTTTGGCAGGTGATTGCAAAGAGGTCTGGGAGCCAGGAGTTCTGGGAGTTCCTTCCTCACTCATCTAGTTCCCTCTCTGAACCCGGAAGCCGTCTCTTAGCCGTCATTTACTGGGGGCATAATGAGAGTGAGATACTGATCCCAGGGTTTTACGTACATTACAGTTCATTGAATCCTCACAAAAACCTTTTCTTACAGAACAGGACAGTGAGGCACCCTGAGGTTGGGTGAATTCCCTAAAAATTGAAATGCAGGTCTCTAATTCCAGAATCTTCAACCACTAGGCTTTACAGAGTTTGGGGTGGGGGTGATTTGGGGGTCTAAGGCAGCACCAGCCTCCCAATTAGCCAGGCCTTCATCTCCCGGGGAAAGGGGGTTCCTGAGCCCCAAGGGGGCCCACACAGGGTGGTGGTCTTGGGAGGGTTGTCTGTCTCCTTCTGAGCCTGGGCGTGGCGGGGCCAGGGGCCGGGGCCTGGAGAGCCCGGGGCCTGGAGAGCCCGGGGAGGTGCGAAGCCGGTGGCCCAGGCTCGCGGGCCAAGATGGCTGTTAATTAAAGTGCTGGCACCAGCTCCTCTCTGCAAAGTTTGAAGCCGTTATTTTCCACTCCAGCGAAGCGGGGAGAATCCGGCTGGGCTGACAGAGACGCCACATCGCGCCAGGGGAGCGGGCGCTCTTTTGGGGCGGGAGGCGGCGCCTCGCTGTACAGCGCGAGCCTCTCGGACGCGCGGGGCGCGTGCTCCCGCCTCCTCCTCGGCCTGGGGCTGCCAGCTGCTGTTTCCCCGGAGGCCTCAGGAAAGGCTGCGGGTGGCCGACGAGCCCCCAAGGCGTAACGGAGGAGGGGCCCGGGTGCGAGCGTACCAGGCAGAGGGAGTCTATACAAATTACTATGCACGCGTCCCTCGGGTCACCTGCCCCGTCGCTCTTAGGGGGAAACACGTACTGGGGAGACCGGAAGCCTGCCTGAGCCGAGAACCCAGACTGCTCTTACTGAGCCTGGGGAGATCTGCGGCTTGAGCCCGTCCCCCTGCACTTAACACCTTTCTCCCTTTGGGAGTAAACCGAACCTAGAGACCTCAGTCGCACTGAGGTTGGAAGAGCTAGGAGCCAGGCTGCCGGTTTGAATCCTGGCTCCACTAATTATTAGTTGTGCAAATTCCTTAAAAACTTCCCAGAGCCTCAGTTCTCCATCTGCAAAATGAGAATGGGAGGTGGGTTTTACCTCTTTGGATTGTTGTAAAGATCAAGGGTGATCAGGTATGTAAAAGATTCAACACAGGGCCTGGGACACAGTAAGCCCTGGATAAATGTTATTTATTGCACTTTTTTTCCTGCTCCCTCCTTGGTAGTGGTGAGCAGTCTCTATCCTGGTCTCGGGTGTCAGCGCTTGGAGGGTTTTTTCTCACAGCCCCCCATTTGATGCACCTTTCCTCTTTCCAGCTGTTGGAAAGGCTAAGCCATCTCGATGGTGGGTAGAGAATGCCAGAGAATTCTATGGACTGTCCTATGGGTCAGCAGGGGGACAGTGTGAGCACGGTAGAGGCTTCTAGGAGAAGGAGACCAGGCCTGGCTCGGAATGGCAGAGCCCTCCCTGGTGGACTGGTTAAAAGGAAGTGGAGAAGGAGCAGTGGAGCTGCATGAGCTGGGCCTCAAATAGTGTGACAAATATTTTGATGGAAGCAGACACATTTCAGTTTATGCAACCTAAACACTTTACTGCACTTGAGGAAGAAGAAAGCCTCACACAACCTGATGAGAAGAGTTAGGGGGCTGCCTAGGCAGGGAATAAGGGGAGTAGCTGAGGAGTTTGGCTAGATCAACCCCTCCTGGAGGTTGGGAAAAGGAGCCACCACCCGGAAACAGCTTCTTACTGGTCAGAATGGAGAAATAACATGGGGATGCCCACCTTCTGAAGATCACCAATTTTCCCTCGTCTATAAATAGGGATAAAGGGGGTGATAAGAGGAAGATGGAGGAAAGGGACCCCAGGAAAAAGCTGCCTGGGCCTAGCCTGGAGTTCGGTGGGGAAGGGGCTGAGGGGAAAAGGCGGTGGAAGATCTTGCCCCTCCGAGGGGAAGGCAGGTCCCAGGAGCAGTCCAGAGCCAGAAAGGAGGAGGGAGTGGCTGGGGGCTGCTCAAGTACCACAGCCCAGGCCTATGCTCCCGGTCTGCTCTGCGAGGCCTGAGTGCGGCTTGGCCCCCCTCCCCTATCCTCCTTTTGCCTTCCCCTCTTGCCTTTCATAACCCTCTTCTTTGTCCTTCCTTCTCGCTCGCTTTCTGTCCTCCCCTCAATAGCTCTCTGTCCCCTGCAGACCCGGGCACCTCCACTCCTCCCCTCCGCCTCCAGGCCCCTCGTGCCTCCCTCTGTCCTGCTCGGTTTTCCTCGTGACCGATCCTCGAGGCCTCTCCTCTCCCGGTCGCCCTCGGCACTCTCTCGCTTTCCCAATGGCCCTTTCTTCCGTCCGCTCTTTGGTCTCTACTCTTCCCTTCCCTCTGGGTGCCTCTGCCTGTTTTTCAGCCTGTAACCCCCTCCCCATTTCCGTATGTCTGTCGCTCCTTCAGTCTCCCTTTCCTCTCGGAGCTCCCGCCCCGCCTCCTCCCCCTCCTTTCCTGCGATGGGCGGGGCCCTACCTCCCGCGGCCCAATTAGGCGTCTGACCCGCCCACAGCCCCACCCCTCGCGCGCGCTGAGCGGGCGGGGCGGGGCCGAGCCGAGGGGGCGGTGGCTCCGGCTCTGGGAGGCGGGGAAAGCGAGGCTGGAGGCTGCGGCCGAGGCGCTCAGTCCGGCCGCGCAGTGGGAGGGAGGCGCGAGGCGGGAGCCGGCGGCTGGGCTTGGCAGCGCAGCTAGTGCAGCGCAGCGCGGCACCCCGGCCCGGCCCCATGCCCGCAGCCCCGCCGGACCGCCCCTGAGCGCGGGCGCCCCACCCGCGCCCCCTGCCCGCCGGCACCATTGCCCCGACGGCGCGGCCGGGCGGCCCGGCGCTCCCCAGGCTCCGCGCCGGCCGCAAGACCCTGTTGGCGGCCGCCGCGGGCGTGGTGATGCTGTTGGTGCTGGTGGTGCTCATCCCGGTGCTGGTGAGCTCGGGCGGTCCGGAAGGCCACTATGAGATGCTGGGCACTTGCCGCATGGTGTGCGACCCTTACCCCGCGCGGGGCCCCGGCGCCGGCGCTCGGCCCGACGGCGGCGACGCCCTAAGCGAGCAGAGCGGCGCGCCCCCGCCCTCAACGCTGGTGCAGGGCCCCCAGGGGAAGCCAGGCCGCACCGGCAAGCCGGGGCCTCCCGGACCTCCCGGGGACCCAGGTCCTCCCGGCCCCGTGGGGCCGCCCGGTAAGAAGGGCGATCCGGGCAAGCCGGGTCCCCCCGGGTTGCCGGGCGCCGGGGGCAGCGGTGCCATCAGCACGGCCACCTACACTACGGTGCCGCGCGTGGCCTTTTACGCTGGCCTCAAGAACCCCCACGAGGGTTACGAGGTGCTCAAGTTCGACGACGTGGTCACCAATCTAGGCAACAACTACGACGCAGCCAGCGGCAAGTTTACGTGCAACATTCCCGGCACCTACTTTTTCACCTACCACGTCCTCATGCGCGGCGGCGACGGCACCAGTATGTGGGCGGACCTCTGCAAGAATGGACAGGTGGGCCCGGTGGGGGGATGGGGCCGACCTGGGGGCAGCGCACCCAGAGAATCACGGGCAGATGGGCACGCGGGCTGTCAGAGGATATGCCAGGCGAGCTCAGGTGGAGACCCCACTTGGCCCCCCTTGGGCATCATATGCGGGGTTGGTCGGAACCAGCGGGCACCCCTAACTTCTCAGTTCCTGAGCGTCGGTTCTAAGGTAGAAGCTACTGGTCACAGCTGGCATGGAAATGCAGGACATAAGCCCAACAAAATTCGGACCGCAGAGCTCCCGGGCGCGCGGACTGGCCTTTGGGGGCTTGGCCCTTGGCAGGCGGCATCTGGGAGCTGGGATTCAGGGTGATACAGAAGGGTGATTAGGGCAGGGCCAGGATGGGCTCTGGGGCACAGGGTGGGGAGGAGCAGACTGGCGCCCGCGGGCGCCCAGGCGCGTGGTTGTGCGCGCAAGCAGAGACTGCAAGCGGCAGGAGACGTCTTGGGCACAAAGGCAAAGGGAACCCGGCGGCCAGAGACTTAGCTGCAGCACATCTCCCGTCGTCGGGAAGGGGCCACTGGGCGAATCTGACAACCAGGACTACGCGGCCCCTCTCTACCATGTCAGAGCTATCCCGCGCAAACGGGCTGCCTCGGGGGAAAAGTTTTTCCTTCTGAGGCGGGGCGAAGAGATGGAATCTCCCCCTCCTCTTGGTCTCTCAGCTCCAGCCCCTCTTGACTCCAGGAGCATGGGGGATCCTCTCCGTTCCCTGCCCCCATCCCAG
This sequence comes from Choloepus didactylus, assembly GCF_015220235.1. Classification (NCBI taxonomy): domain Eukaryota; kingdom Metazoa; phylum Chordata; class Mammalia; order Pilosa; family Megalonychidae; genus Choloepus; species Choloepus didactylus. Next base: position 54,097,080 of record NC_051324.1, on the reverse strand, counting down.
GGACTGGAGCTAGCAGGCGCCGAGAGAAGGCTCTGGTGCGGGGACCCGCGAGTGCGCTGCTCGCCCCTTGGAGCGGCCAGCCCGGGACCAACCCCGATCCAACCCCACTCCAGGGCGACAAGTGTCTGGCTCCCTCTCTCCCCAGGGTTCTAAGCCCACCTTGGCCTGGGGCTCTGGGGGCGTGGTCAGGTAGTGCCTTCTCTTGGAAGAAGGGGCGACCTCCGCGGATCAGAACTCAGGCTGGGCTGGTGGGAGTTAGAAGGAATCTCGAGGTGACTGAGACCCTGCACCCTGTTGGAACCCCTCCCCAAGGGAGCGCTGCCCTGAAGCCCTGCTGGTCTAAGAGTCTGCAAGAAGTGAAGGGGGTGGCGGGTGGACAGGCATGGGAGGTCATCAGAAAGCTTCCAGGTGCTTGTGGGTCTGCCCCTCTTCTCTCTTGCCCTGCCTGCTGTTCTCTGTCTCTTCTCTCTCTCCCCCTCTCTCTCTTTCTCTTTCTCTGTCTCTCTCTCCTCTTTGGTCTGCCATTCCTGTCGTCTCTCCCACAGTTTCTGAGCTCTCTCCCCTGGGTCTAACACACACACAAACCCTTCTCTTTTCCTCCTGTCTCTCTCCCATTGTGTCTGTCAGATTTTCCTGTGTCTCCTCTTTGTCCTTGGTTCTTGACCAAATGGGAGGCCCCAGTATCCGGTGAGGGCCCTTTCTGCAGACAGCCCCACGATTCCCTTATTAATCATCAGTAAGGGATGCAGCAAAGTCACCTTCGTCAATGGAATTTCTTAGTCTCCCTAAGAAAGTTGGGGCTGGCACCACACTGAGGATTCAGGGGTCTGGGAGCCCAGTTTGCCTGGCTGGTGAGGTAGTCGCCAGACCACTGTTGGGTCCTGGACCCTGTACCACCTCAGGAGGTCACAGCAGGACCTGAGAGACAAGCAAGAGGAGGCCCCAAAGATGGGGGTCAGCACTTGCTTCAGTCACTGGAAGGTGGAAAAGTCTTAAGAGCTCCTTCTTTCCCTTCCTGCAGGGGTGGGACATGGGCAGAACCTGACTAGGAGGTGCTCCCTGGAGGTCGGAGCACAGGCTAGCAGGGACAAGAAGTGGCTTTGACTGGGAGTTTCAAAGACCCAGCATTTTAATACAGTTACTTGGATCATTTAAGTCCCCCACCCACCCCTTTCAAAAAAAAAAAAAAAGAGAGAGAGAAACAGTAGGGCCTGTGCCTCCCTCCCCCATGTCCTTTGTGACTTCTCCTTCCAGACTTTCCTAGAGACTCATTTAATCTCACTAGTCTTCCAACACATTTGTTTTGAGCCCCTACTGGGAACCAGGTTTGGGCTTGGTACGAGGAAGTCTATCCACTCGCCCTCCAGGAACTCATGGTCTGTGCAGAGGAGACAGTGGTAACTGGACAATGACATGCCCAGTAGGGACCATGTTGAAGGTGGGCTGGAGCTTCACAGGTGACTCCTATCCTCCAATGTGTTGGCTTGAGGGGAGCAATTCAATGCATCCTGCCCTGGCTTCCTGTACATGAGCATGAGGTGGGGCAGAGCATGGTGAACCTTGGTCCCCAAGGTGAGGAGACAGGGCTAGGGAGAAAACAAAAGGTCAAATGTAGGGAAAGCTTGGCCCAGAGGTGGGAGAGGACATTCAAGTAGACAGAGGAAAAAGGACAGGGCTGTGCAATGGATGGGAACAGAGGAGAGGGGCTTGTACCTCCCATGCTTTCTGGACCAGGGGCAGCCTGGGTGCTGTGCTTTTCCTCTGTGGCTTCCTGCCTGCACAGAGGTTCCCAGAATTTCTGCAGGAGGGCAGAGCTGAATCTTCCCTGGGCAGGATGGTGGAGGGACCACCAGCTTTGTGCCTGGTGCTAAGGCAGCCTCGCCTTGTCTGAGGCTCAACCTATCCTCTCCCTAGGAGTCTTTTTGAGTACCAAGTCCTGGTCATTAGGTTTTGGGGAGCCCCAGGGGGCTGAGGAAGGGATGCTAGGTTGGGGGCGGTGCCCTGGGCAAGGTAAGCTGCCTGCAGTTGTTTCTGAAATCTAATTGAGGTGGGTGAAGGGGGGGCACAGGATCAGTGAACTGGGCTGGGAGTGGGCTGGAGATGGGCTGGGGCCTTGGCCAGGATGCTATTTGTCCATGGAATGGGGCTCTGGAACGGCAAGGATTACCATATGACCCGGCAATTCCATTCCCAGGCATGTACGTGGTTTCAAAGGATTGAAACCAGGGACTCAGATATTGTACACCAATATTCAGAGCAGCATCATTCACAATAGCCAAAAGGTGGAAGCAACCTAATTGTCCATCAACAGATGATGGATAAACAAAATGTGGCATACATGCAATTAAATGTTATTCAGCCATAAAAAGGAATGAAGTTCTGATACATGCTACAACATCGATGAGCCTTAAAAATATTATGCTAAGTGAACTAAGCTATACACAGAAGGACATGTTTTGTATGAGTCCACTTATGAGTAATGTCTAGAATAGGCAAATTAATAGAAACAGAAAGTAAATTAGCGGTTACCCAGGTTCTGGAGGGAGGGGGAATGCGGAGTTACTGCCTAATGGGGACAGGATTTCTGTTTGGAGTGATGAAAAGGTTTTGGTAATGGCTGGTAGTAATGGTGGCACAACATTGTAAATGTGATTAATGCCACTGAATTTTACACTTAAAATGGCAAATTTTATATTATATGTATGTTACTATAATACAATTTTTTTAAAAAAGGGTGGGAAGCAAGGTCCTAGAGAGCAGAGGCTGAGTAAGGTGAGGAGTAATGGTGTATAAATTGAGGGCTGTGGTATAAAGACCTAACTGGGAGTCAACCTCTCCCCTGGTGATCAGCATCTCCCAGAGCACAGTGGCAAAGTCAGACTCAGTGAATGTGTGCAAGTGCAGTGTCCCCCGTGGGCCAGGCTGGCTGTCCGTGGGAGCCAGGCTAGCACATCCGAGACTCCGGCATTGATCCGGGGTGGGGGCAGTTTTCTTGTGCTCTCTCCCCATTCCAGGCCCTTGCCAGACTTCTGCCTCAGTTTCCCCTCCGGACAGCCTTGCAGGGGATGACTACATCGCCCCATTGTGACAAGTCCCAGACCTGCTTTCTGCATCCATGGCAACTTCAATTTCCCAAACCTCCCCGTAGCCCCCAGGAGGAGCTGGATGCCTCAACCACTTCCAGTCTAGGGCAGAGAATCAGGACCCCTGGGTTCCATTCCCAAATCCCCCACTGTATAAGGATGGAAGGGCATAAATTCTCCCTGCCTCCATGGCTAATTAGAATAATTACAGCAACAATCATGGTGATGAATAAATAATAAACATAATCATAACAGTTCTGATGCCTGTCACATAACCAGGAGATTCCTGATGACAGATGACTGTATTCTAATGGCTTTGGCTATTAAAGAACACACTGTTTTAATGAGTCAAGGCTAAATTACTCTTGGTAATAAAAATAATTGTTATTAGTAGTAATTTATTAGCAAAGATAATGAAATGCATGTGTAATAATAAATACTACCAGGATTAGGGCCCAGGGAACAATACAGAAGTTGGCTGCTTGCTTTCTGCTCTTTCCTAGTATCTCAAAGCCCCATCAAGATTAAATTTTTTTTTCCTTCACCAACAAAAGACTTTCACAAAGGAGGCAATAGCGAGGTAAAGTCTTCTCATCCATTTTTCAGAAGGAGAAACTGAACTTCTTGACAGACAGCATTTTCCCCTCATTTTATTCCTTCACCCCACCCTCAGCTAGACCAGGAGTTTTCTCAGCCAAGCATCCCAAAGAGTTCCTTCCCAGGCTGGGGAAAAAGAGGCTGAGGGGCAAGAGGAGGGGTTTGGGCTTTAAGTGGCAACTGAATGATTGCATGCAAATGGGTGGGGTCCTCTTCCTTGCAGCGTTGCTGCCGAGTCAGCAGCTTTCGTAGGGACGATGGGCCCTTCTGCTAATTTGGCTTGGTCGAGCTCAGAATATCAGCCCAGGAGGGAGCTCCTTCTGGGTAGGAGCAGGTTGGAGAGGGGCCCTTGAGGAACCTGGCTGAGAGAACCTGGTTCAGTGCACCCTCCCCACTACAAGACGGAACCCTGGAGATGGCTCCTCCCCTCCCACTCTCCACCCAGATACTAAGGCTGAGGATTTGGGATGTTTCAGCTGTTAGAGAACGCTGGGAGGGAATTCATCCCTGAGAGATCTTAATAGATGCTACAAAGCCATGCTAATAAAAATTGATGGATTTCACTGAAGGGCACCAAAAGCACCACCCCCACCCCTCCAATATCTTAGATTATCACTGGAGCTCCCAAAAGTGACGGCTGGCTTTGAGCCCAAATGCTGGTGCTTCCTTGCACCATTGCACCATTGGCCTGCCTGTCTCTCAGATCAGACCCAGGATCACAGAAGACCCAGATGCACTTTTCCCACCAGTCCCTTTCTACCCCCCTGGGGTGAGATGGGCATCATGGTACAGCTACAGCTCCTTGGTGGCCAATGCCCAGGGCCAATCTAAGGCTCGGGGAAGGGAGAGAATTACCAGGCCTTCCTCTCACAGCTGCTGCGTGGAGACTCTGGAAGGAGCTTCAGACAAGGAGCCAAAGGCCGGGTCCTGGTTCTGGGCGATTGCTTACTCACGTCCTGGCCTGGGTGCACCCACCTGACCTATGCACCCATAGTGCACCCTTGTGCCCATCCATTGATGCAGAACAGGCCTGTGTGGCTGAAACGTAAGGTGTCATTGTTGTTACTAAAGCAGAGAGGAAGTGAACGAGGAGGAGAGGGGCTGGCCCTCGGTCCCCTCTACTGCCAGGACAGTTCCATGCTGGAGGAGTTGAGGTCCTCACACAGGGCCAGGTGGAAAGACCTAGATGAGGTGAGGAGAAAGCTCTCAGCTCCACTCCAAATTCAGGCCAGGATGGGACCTGCCCTGGAAATCTAGGTCTCCTAGATTTGGGAAAGGGGTGAGGGTGTGGTGGGGCAGGAAGGGGGGGAGACGGGAGAGAAGCGGGTTGAGAGCCTCGATGATGGGGCTGGTGGCCGGGCTTTAGGGCCTCCAGATCCTTCCGGGGTGGCGCCTCGCCTCTGACCGCCCATCCCCGCCCTCCCCACCCACTCCCGTACCCGCCCCCGCAGGTGCGGGCCAGCGCCATCGCCCAGGACGCGGACCAGAACTACGACTACGCCAGCAACAGCGTGATCCTGCACCTGGACGCGGGCGACGAGGTCTTCATCAAGCTCGACGGGGGCAAAGCGCACGGCGGCAACAGCAACAAGTACAGCACCTTCTCCGGCTTCATCATCTACTCCGACTGAGCTCCCCGCGTGCGTCCCGCTGCAGCCCCTGTGCCCCCGGGGCTGTCCTCCCGGGCGGGGCAGAAAATGACCCGGCCCCGGCCCACCCCCTCGCTGCCCGGCTCCGGCTGCCGGCCCTCCCCGGCTATGACGCCCCGGCCCTCTCTCTCCACCGCCCGGGCCGCAGTTTGACCCTCCCGCCGGCTCGCTGCAGAGCCGGGGCGCGGTGTGGACCGCCTCCGCCCGCCCCGCGCTGTATATTTGTACAATAGGACTGTTTACTGCCCGCCCGCCGGCCCCCCCCCCAGCCCGGGGAGAGGTCGCAGCGCAGTCCGATCCCGCGCTGGGAAGCGCTGCTCCCCTCCGCGGTGGGGTGGCGCCGCCTGCGGAGGGCTGGGGTGGGAGCTGGCTAGCTGCTTCCCAGCACCCCCAGAGCCCCGGCCCGGCCCCATCGCGCCCTGTCTGACCAAAGCTATAATAAAACACTTTCACCCCTTGGGGTTTCGGTCTGTGCCCTAGGGAGGGCTGCAGGAGGGGCCGTGGACTCCTTCGGACTGGGAAGGGGTGGAAGCAAGGGATGAAATGACAACAAAGCAGCAAGCCTCTTCTTGGGCCTGAGGTAGGACCCCAGTCGTTGGAGTGGGGTTGGTGGTTAAAAAACAAACAAACAAAAGATCTGGTGTGGAACCTGAGCCCCCACCCTGAGACTGTGTAGTCTCCTGTTGAGCCTTCCTGTTGCCCTGTCTTCTGGTCCTCCCAGCCTCTTTCCCCTCCACTCCCTTCTTAACTGGGTCCCTGACACTTTTACATATAGCCCAAGTGACTGAGAAACTAGTACGGACATCCAGGTCACCAAAAGCCCCTGCCAGGTGAGGCCCAGAGGCCCATGAGGCCTCTGCAACCGTTGGCGCCCTGTCAGCATCAGCAGCAGGCCCAGCTGACTGCAGGCCCGTCCGCTCCATCCATGTCAGTCCGTGGGTTTCTTATGCCAAGGAAGGAGGTCCGTTGGCCCCTTAGCCGAGCAGAGCATCACTCCCAGCCTTGCACAGTGGCTGGCACTGGCCCAGTTAAGGGGTGGGCACTGGGCCCTGTCCAAGAGTACCCGAAGAAAAGGCCAGGTTTGGGGTGGAAAGAGAGGCTTCCTGGGACTAGTGGAGAGCAGATGTGGAGGGGGTAAAGTCTTGAAGGGGGTGTTTTCAGGAGCAGGGGGAAGGGACAGAGAGCTCAGCTGTTGTTATGTCTGAGCGCCTTAGCTGACTGAGATCCTTTCTCTCCAGGATGCAGATTTGTCCCAGGAAGGGAAGTCATTTTTCAGCTCAAAAAGCAATGGAAGTCTCTGCAATGTAGACATCAAGATGCAAGATGTAAATAAGTAAACATCCTTGGTTCTCAGTTAGCCACCTTGGGTGGGGCCAGGGCTGGGGGCCAGGGAGGTAATCTACAATCCCAGCTAACTCCCAAAAGATGTCTGCTGCTGTTGAAAAGTGGGCAATATTTTGTTTCAAAACTCCCTGTCCATATTCAGTTTGTCCAGACTAACAGTAAAGTGCATTTGCAGCCCCTGAATTCACTACGACAGCAAGAGGTTTCACTACAGATTGAAGAATTTGCAGGGGAATAATTCACTCCCTGGATGTGAAATGGATAAGAGAGAGGATGAAGTGTGACTGGTATTCAGGTACTGGCTGAGGCCTGCTCCTTAGAATCCCAGACTGTCCCCTTGTAATGAACCTTGGTGCTTGTACTCCAACTGCCCCAATGTTCAGGGTGAGAAGTGCGACCCAGAGAGGGGCAGTGGCTTGCTAAAGGTCTCACAGCCTTCCCCACTGAGCCAAGGTCTGGTGGAAGATTCCCATGGATCTGGGGGAAGCCAGGTGCCAGAGTCAGAGCTGCTTTATGAGGAGGTAGGACAGCGAGCCCAAAGCCCACCAGGGCCCAAGTGGGCCTGGGAAGCTGGAATGGAAAGCATCCCAATTATGTCATCTTCTTCCATGGTGGAAAAGTTCCATTTTTGCATCCCTGAAAGTGACTTCTGTATTTGAAAGGCTCGGCAAGCTTTTAACTAGGAGGCCTAGATTTTTGTCCCAGCACCACTGGGTGTAATCTTGGGCAAGGCACCCCTCCCAGATGCAGTTCTGGGTTAGTGGCAGCATTAAAAGGAACAAGCTTTGCACCACAGGCTGGGTTGACCTTTGTCCAAGCACTTCACCTCTGGGCCTCAGTTTTCTCACCTATAAAATGTAGGTAATGAGACCTATTCCACTTGATAGGGATTAAAGAGATAGAATGTATATGCTCAATAAACACAGCTCTCATTATTTATAAATTACTTTAAAGTTTGCTTTCGGGTATGTGATCTCATTCAAGTCTGCCAGTGGCTGGGAGAGCAGATGGGTGGATTTTCTTCTTCTTCAAGGGAGGCTAAATAGCTTACTTAATGTGACACAGATGCTAAATTCTGTGGTTGCACTGGAATCCAAGAAGCACTTGATCCTTGGAGACAACACACTAAGTCTCCTTGCCCTGCACTGCTTCCCTCACCTCCCATAACTGGAGCCTTGACAGTCACCAGTTAGAGTTTTCCTAAATAATAGCTAACATTTAGAGAGCACCCATTGTAGGCCAGACACCACATAAGAGCTTTATACATATTATCTCATGTGTGTGTGTGGTGGAAGGAGGTGAGGAATTTGCAGGAAATGCTCTCATGCCCTTTATCATGGTTACTGTTATTCTCTCCATCTTAGATGAGGAAAATAAGGCTCAGAGAGGTTAAGTAACTTGCCCAAGGTCACAGAGCTAGGCAGAGGCAAATGACAGTATTTGAACCAAAGTTCCTGCTTTTACCCAGTACACTGTATTTTGTAAAGGTTTGGAATTTCCAAAGCAGAACTGAGGAAGGACAGTTTTGGAACAGCTCAGCTTCCCTCATGGCCCAAGCTCAGCCCCTCCACTCCCGTCCAGCCCTGCAGAGGCCTGGTGCATTTACAAGCCTCTGCCCTGGGCAGCAGCCACGGGTGAGCCTCTTGGAGAATCCCAGTGCTCTCCAGTAAGGAAAGGTCCCATCTGGCCTCCCCTCCCCAGTCCGGCTCAGCTGGAGAGACAGGAAGGAGGGGTGGCCGCCCTCCTGGCCAGGCCCCATGTGTGGACCCTTGCCATGGCTGGCAGGCTTGAATGACTTTCTTTATCCTCCCTCCTCTTCCCCACTTCCCGCCACTGCCATCTGTGGCCATTTAATAAAATTAACTTAATGCTTGTTCCTTCCCTGTGGGGTCTGGAGATTGAAATCTGCGGGTCCCCACAAACCCAATAAAATCTCTGGCAAGTCTGGCTGAAACTAGAGACTCAGCGGGAAGAGTGATTAGATTAGAAGGCCCTTCCCCTCTGCCCCCAGTCCGCCCTCCCCCCAACAGCCCCCTGTGATTCTTTAATGGCTACCCTGGCATGGAATTATCCAGCCACCACACCTGGGGGCAGGGGCTCCCCCAGCCCTCCCAAGAGACCCAGGGACTGGTCCAGGACCTCTGTTACAATAAAGAAATGTTAATAATTTCTGTAATGAGGGCCCAGTTCTTTTTCTTCCTTCCTTCCTTCCATCTACCCTTCCCTCCCCTTCCCTTCCCTTCCCTTCCCTTCCCTTCCCTTTTTCATCTTCCTCTTCTCCTCCTCCTACTTTTTTTTGGTGATCTGACAATCTTCATACCACTTGGAGGATGGGACTAAAATCCCCATTTTGCAGATAAGGAAATCAGAGTCCAGAGAAAATTCATGACTTGCCCATGGCCATGCAGCAAGTTTGTGGCACAGCTGGGACTGACTGAAGCCAAAGGCTTTTTCTCCCTTTGAAGGGCACCAGGAGTGGTCTGCAGTGCTGGCTGCCAGCTGCTTGTCACTCAGGCAGCAACAGCTGCAGGGGAACTTGCTGAGGAAGTGTTTCCTTATCAGAACAGGGGCTCCCCGAGGGCAAAGGCTGTGTTTTTTCCTCCTCAGACTTGGAACTCCCCGAGGGCAAAGAGCTGTGTCTCCATCATGAGATTAGGAAGCTTCCTGAAGGCAAGACCTGTGTCTCCTTTGGGGCCCCCCACAGACAAAGACAGTTTTCTCCCCAGACTGTCAACTCCTGGAGGGTCTGTAGCTGTCCTGAGACCAGGGATTTGGGGATTTCCTAGATGAGAGACTGTGGCTTCTGCTCAGTGGCTCTGAGGGTAGACACTGGGCTTTTCCTGTTAAACTCAGGAGCTGAGGCCAGGGGCTGGGCCTCCCCCTCAGACTGGCAGCGCCCTGAAGGCAGGTCCTGGGTGTCCCCCCTGTCAGGAGGCTTTCCCAGCACAGGCACATTCCCTAGGGGCAGAGCCGGCTGGGTGGGGGAAGACAGGCAGAGGGACAGGTCTACTCGGAAGGAAGGAAGCAGAAGGCTCCCCAGGCCACCTCCCCTTTAGGAAGATGTGTGATTAATTAACGAATAATGTCCCTGTCAGGAGGGGTGTGAAGAAGGAGGGGCCCCTGGAGCTCAACCCCATGAGGAATGGCAGGCCGTCCTGTGCCCGGGCAGCTGCCAGCCCTAGGGGTGGGGGCTGCCCTGATCTCTGGGGTTATGGGGAAAGGAGGGGAAAACGGGGGCCCACCGCTGGGGGCTGCCTTAATTGGATGACTTTGCAGGAAGGCCAGGCAGGTGCACCCGGCCCTCCACTTCAGCTTGCTACAAACACATCTGCCAGGGGGAGGTCCAGGGGTTAATTGCCTCTCGCCTCACTCCTGGTAACCAATATTTCATTTACCGCTCGGAGGGGGAGCTGCCCAGAGAATCAATCCCGGACAAGCGTCCAGGGGACAGGGAAGCTAGGGAGGTGTGAGAGCTGTTACCTAGAGGATCTCTGGGTGTCGGAGGAGGAGGCAGGAGGCAGGGACCCCGAGAAGGCAGCCAACTGCTAAGGCGACGCTGGGCCTCGCCTACATTCTGCTGACCCTGACAATGGCTCTGGGACCCCCAAAGGCTGGGAGAAAAATCCAGGGGTTCAGAGGCTGCTCTACCCCGGCTAGCTATGCTATTTCTCCTGCCCTGGTTCCCTCTGCATTTATTTATCTGGGTGCCCCCACAGCTGTAGCAGGTTAGATGCTGTTAATAAGGTTATTTTCACAAGTGATGGAGGTATATTTGAAAGGCGGAACTGGAGGTGTGACTCCTCACTCCCTTCCAGGTAACAAACCTTAAAATCTTACAAATTAGGTGATAATAAAGTGGAAGTGAAAAGTCTACACATGTTTGGAACCAGGAGGATGTGCAAGGGTTACTGAGAGGGGGCAGCTGGGGGCTGGAGGAGAAAGAGATCAGAGGGCTATCCCCCTGCGCTTTCCACATGCTACCCCCCTGCCCCATCCTCCAAAACTGAGGATCGACCACAGAATGGCAACCCTCCCCCCAATACACTGTTGGGAAAACTGAGGCCCAGAGTGGAAGCCAACATTGCCTGGATGGGGTGGGGCAGAGCTGGAGTTAGGACCAGTAGAGACACAGCAATTGGAGACAGAACTGGGCTCAAGTCCTGGTTCCACCATTTCCATGCTCAGTGTTTTGGGGAAAAAAACTTCACCTCTCCAAGCCTCAGTTTCCCCATCTATAAAATGAGGCTGGATAATAATATGTTTGAAGGGCTGTTGTGAGGCCATGGGTGAGAACCTGTTTTGGATGTTATGGAGCAAAGTGCAAATACATTGCTTTTATTACAACCCAAGTTTTCTGAGCCCCATGACCTAAAGTTCTTTTGACGTCTCTTCAGTGGCTGGGCTGGAGATGATGGTCTTCAACGAAAATGACACCTGGGTTGGCCTTTCACCCTGGTAACCCCAGAGTGAGGAGGGGGCCCCAGGGGAGGGCGTAGTTGCAGTACCCAGGATGGGGGGCTAAGTATTGAGAATGGAGTGCCCTGAGTCCTCTGGTCTCCAATGGGGTCTCCCCCACCTTTCTGCTCTGTGGCCTCCAATTTGGAGCAAGAGTGCTGGATACCCAACTCCCCTCCCAAAGCCCTGGCCCATCCATCACCTCCCATTTCTACTTTCTCTGCTTGGTTCAGCAGACATTACTGAACACTGCCCTGGCTGGTGGTGAGCCTCCAGAAATGGATATGAAACCACTCAGACCCTGCATAAGAGTCCTGCAGATGGGTGGCAGCGACTACAGCTGTGATGGTGACAGTGATGACAGCTGCTGAGGCCTCTCGCAGCCAGGGCAGCCCATGGGCGGTGAATGCCAGTAAGCCTCGCTGCAAAGGAGCCCCCGGGGCTCCGAGGCCACGGCCGGCAGCGTCAACAGGGAGGCTCTTGGTGGGAGAGTGGTCTGCACCTCCGCCTGCCCTGCCAGCCCATGTCCTGGGCCACAGAGGGCCTCGTAGGACCCTCCTGTTGAGATCATATTTGGAGCAATGTAAGGAATATTTCTGCCCAGGAAAAAAAAAAGAAACCAGCCAGAGCTTCAAGACACTTACAGGGATCATACATCATACAGATACATCTGAGACTATATGGCACGGTGGCATGAAAGAGGAAGAGAGAGACAGGGAAGGCTTCACAAACTGTTGGACTAAGTGGGAGCTTATGGTTTTTACTTATATAATGTTTGGAAAGGTTTTAAAGCAAGCATATACCCCTCCAAAATCTGAGCCCCCTCTCACCAGAGTTGTTGCTGAAGCTGTTCCTTTGGGGCTGGGGCTGCAGGGCCAGGATTCAGGCAGCTGGGGGTTTCCTCCTCCCTTGTCCAGGGGCCTGGGGAACATCAGAGGCCAGGTGACAACATACACCCTCATTTCTGTGTTAACAGCTAAGTTATGGTAGCAGTTTACATACCATGCACTGTTCTAAGAATTTAGTATGCATTCATTCATTTAAGCCTCACAGCGATTCCACCAGGTAGTTACTATCATGACTCCCATTTGTTGGATGACAAAACTGAGGCACAGAGAGGTAAAGTAACTTGCCCAAGGTCGCACAGCTTACCCTTTCCAGGCACAGCCCTCTTGACTGGCCATTCTGTACCTATGACCCTTGAGTAGGGGAAGGGTTAAATCTCATTCCCTTGCAGCCAGAGTGGGCTTTCCTCCCCTAAATCACCGGACACCCCTCCCCACAATGCCTGCTGACTGCACAGCTTATATTGGGCCCAGGCTCCTGTCTTTTCCTAGATGGTGAAGGGCAAATGTGAGGGCACAGGCCCCTTTACTTCTGAGTGAGGGACCCTAGCCGGGGCCAGCACAATTGCTTAGACCAGGAAGTTACAGACCCAGAGCCAGGGATGGATCTGCTAAGCTTGTGGCTACTTCAGCCGCCTGCAGAATACCTGCTCATTATTCAAATTCCAGGTCCATTGCCTCTGCTGTGAAGACTTCCTGGATTCCCTAGATGTTATCTGCCTGTCTCCAAAGCCAGACTGAGAGCGTCTTCCAGGAAGGACATCCTCTCCCTCAGCACCCAGCACTGTGCCTGCCACATAATAACCATTTCCACTTGTAATAGCAGCTGTGCCAAATGCCCCTCACTCTCCTTAAAGTTCCACCTTTACCTCTTGTGACAGATGCTGTGTGTGATGGGCTCCTTCAGTGTAAGAAAGGAATAAGTTTCGTTTTCACATAGAGACAGCATGGAATAAGGGAAATGGAGGGAAAACCAGTTTAAACAAGCCCCAGACAAAGAGAAGAGAGAATCTGCCTGATGTAAAGAGACATGAGGTAGTATCAGAGGCGGGAACTCACAGCAAAAAAAATAAAAATTTGGGGGGGGATTGGCTAATCAGTTCAAAATCTAAATAATGAGCTAGTTGGCTCTCTGGGATTGGCTGTACAAATTAAAATCTCAAAAGATGAATTAGTTAGTGTTCTCGGATAGGCTGTAACCTCTGTAGTACCCAGTCAATGGGGAAACAGGGGAGGGACTTGCGAATTAGGAGTAGGAGATTTAAACATCGCCATTCTCTTCCTCGGGCGCGCCAGCCTTCCTTCCATGTGTTTGGCTGGACGCCCTATCTTGCAAGATAGTAAATAAATTCTTTTCTCCTCCAGAACCGAGAGAGCGTTTATTCCCTTACAGGTACCACTTTATTTCCGACAACTTGGGGGCTCGTCCGGGATCCAAAGCTTCGGAGGGGGACCCCCGAGGTGGACAAAGGGAAGGCGCGCCCCGCTGATTGAGCGGTCTCAGACTCCGCCATTGGGGGCCCATCTCCGGCAGCTAAAGGGCCCGAGACCAGATGCTTGAATCTGCCGGTTGTGGATGAGAAAAGGGGGAAATGAAAAGGCCTGCCTCTGGTTAACCAGGCAACTCCGTGCACGGACCAAGGTAAGGAAAGAAATATTATATTACCTTGGTGGTTAAAGCATTCTGAGAGTCTAGGGCTGATCCTGAGGGAAAGATGCCCAAACAAGACTCAGAATGGGGACATTCTGATGAGCCTAGAGCTGATCCTAAGGGAAAGATGCTCAGGCAAGACTCAGAATGGGGAATAGAGGCAGTCAGCCGGCTGGGAATAAAGGGAAGGGGGTACCTTTAGGGTCCCTGGGGAACATTCCTCTAAATAATCCATTGGGAAACATGTTAAAACATTGGGCTAAAAGTAATTGGACCAAGGGAAAGGGTAAAGAAAATGATCAAATATTATTGTTATGTTTAGACAAAAAAAAAAAAAAAAAGGCATTTTGCTGCCAAATATATTCTGGCCAAAATATAAAGCAGATAAGAGTTGGCTTTGTGCTGACCTCGTGTGTCATGTTAATAAAAATAAACCTTTTTCCAAGGCAGAATTGAACTGTGCCATGTGGTGGCTGCAGAAAAAAAAAAAAGAAACTAAAACCTGGGATAAGCATTCCCCCACCTTATGGTTTCCCCTCCCCCACTGGGGCGGGAACCATTAAAGCCTGGGGTTTTAGTGGAAGCAGTCTATGCCCCCAGGCAATTGGAGAGCCAGTTAATGCTGACTGCTCCAGTAATTACAACCCACCAAAAGTTAAGAAAAAGAAAAAAAAAAAACGGAGAGATTTCCAAAAGTTTCTGTTTCTAAAGGCTCTTAAAGAAAGAAAGGTAAGAATCATTAATAAAAAGCCTAGCAAGGCTAGCTGAATAACAATTAACTTAATTCTTAAACTCTGGTTTATGTAAATATCCCTTTCTTGGGAGAAGAAAGGGAAATGGGAAAGAGGGCGGCTATGAGAGAAAGAGAGAGACTGCATCCACCTAAAATAAAATTGGCTGTACCCATATCCCCAAAGAACGATGAAAGTTGAGGTCTGAAGTCAAGTGGTCTCAGGCTGGGAGAGTGGAGTGGCCCACATGCATGAAAAGGGTGAGTTTGCCCTGGGGGTTGAGGGTGGGCCTTCCGCCTCAATGCTCTAGAAAAGTTTTGCCGCCTCAGGACCCAGAGGGTGGAGCACATTCCCAGGGGAATGCGAAAAGCCTGGCTGCCACCCCACTGTTCAGAGAAGGTAGAGCCTTTACCCCGAAGAGGCAGAGTCTGGGTGGCACCCCGATGTTTAAGAAGGGTGGGGCCAAAAAGGTAATCTCCCCAACATCACCCCAGACTTTGAAAAGAAAAGGGCTGCCACAAAAGCCTCTAAAAAGGGTTGGACTCCCACTCCCTCAAGCCCCAAGAATACAATGTCATTCTGTTAATAACTCAGACTTTAAAAGGTCAGCTATATAAAGGAATTTTAGCCTAATATTCAGAGAAGATCCAAAAATCAATGAATGGCTGAATAAGCCATTAGAGGAAATATTCAGAGAGTCAACAAGCCAGGGAGGAAACAGACAAAAGTGAGATAGAGAAGTAATTGGAGCAGTTTAAAAAAAAAAAAAAAAAAAAAGGAGGAAGGAAATTTGTAGCATGGGGTTTGTGTGATTCTCTATTCATATACTTATGTGGGGCTAAACAGGTATTAATAAATACATTTACATATTTTAGTGTGCTGTGTAATTAAGTCTAAGGCATGTGGAAGCTACATTTAAAGTCCCTTAATGTGTGTATCAGGGTATATAGAAAGTTATATGCACATTTTTTAGGACTGTGTTTGGGTGTTTGGATGCATTCTGAGAGTTAAAACTTCATGAATCTAATGGGAGTTTAAGTTGTATGTTTACACAGGAATGTGGGATAGTTGTATTTGTATGTAATAAAAGCATGTAATATAATTACGTAGGAGTCTTTCAAACTGTGAAAGTTTGTCAGTGTGTAATTTAAAACTTGGCAAAAATTTCCTGTGTACTCATCTATAGTAAACTGAAGCTATTTCTTTGTGTTTTTATAGCGTATACTAGTTTGTGTGTACTCTAAAGCTGGGCAATTGTGTGCAGTTTCACAATAGTGTGAAAAATGAAAAAAAGTGAGAAAAACTGTGTAAAAGTTTTCTATGTATGTGTAACAGTAGTGTATTGGCTATACATGCTTGTAAATGGGAATGTATGTCTGTTTTGTATGGTTATGAGTGTGTATATAAGTTATATGTGTCTGTATTCCAGATATATGAGACTGTGTATTCTTGTAAAAAGCAGAATAATTTTTCTGATATATTTTGGGCAAAAGCAAAAGGTCCATACTCAAAGTGCAAGTAAATGTTCCTATAAAAGGGTTTAAGGTTCACTAAAGCTGAATTAAACAAACTTAGAACAGTGAATGGTTCATATCTCTTCCCAGGTCTCCATTTGGTAATGCCAGGTTGCTATCTTAACATTAAGTCTAATAGGAATAAAGACACCACATATATTGTCAAATACTACACACCAAGGCTTGTCCTCCTCTCCCTGGAGAGTGGGTTTTTACTCATCTAACAGCAAAACTTGTGTGTATGTTCAGGGTATGCATATATGTGAATCACGTATATTCAAGCATCACTAAACTAGATGTACTAAAAACTGAATTTTAAGTTAGCATTTAAGAGTGGTAAGCCTTTTTATGTTCATTAATCTTAGGTTATTGTAAATTATAGTTGTCCTTTAGTCTAATTGTTCCAGCCCGAAATGTTGGTAAGTTCTTGCTGCTCTTCATGCACATGACTTCAGGAGTGTCTGTACCTAAAGCAGGTATTAGCAGTTTTACACTAGGGGAGTCATTAGAGGGGTGCAAGCCATGTGTAATTTAGTACTTAGGCAATTATAAGGTGTAGGCCTTTGGTTTTTTGGTTTGCCTTTCCCCAGGAGGACTGGAGAGCTCCCCTCCCTAGACACAAAGGATCTTTTTCTTAAGAATTATATACTGGCCTTGTCTTCTACTTTATCATCTCTCAGGCACCGTGGACTGTTGGCTCAGACCCCGCCTCTTGAATTTGCTGCCCATCGACATCAGCCTGGCAGCTGGGTTCTGATCCAGTCGTGGAAAGAATCCAAACTTCAACCGATCTGGGAAGGACCCTATCAAGTCTTGCTGACAACTAAGACGGCAGTCCGAACGGCAGAAAGAGGCTGGACTCATTACACAGGAGTGAAGGGACCGGTGCCTGAACCAGACGATAAGTATCCAGCAACTCAACCTGAATCCTGGAAAGTGACTCCTACCTCAGATCCCCTAAGGATCACCTTAAATAGGCAACAGTTGAAAGAACATACTAGGAGGGAGGAAGGGCTGGATTAAACCCTATGTTTGCATTGTGCTCTGTGTATAGCTTAATGATGAAATTGCTTATACTGATCATAATGTTCTATATTCAAGGAGTAACAGGTTCTGCTAAGCTGGTTATAAGTGTAGTCAAAGGCTTAAAGTCTCAAACTGTACAATTTGATGTCTGTCAAGTAATGAGCTGTAAAAATCTAAAACATCAGCAACAACTGAGGAAGGAATATAAGCATTTATGAAAGCAGACTGTTCAAGTAGAAAGCAAGATTGTTGGGGAGCAAACATTTGAGAGTATAACTTATGAGACACCTAACCCCTGTTATTCTTGGAACACTGCTTGGTGGACCACACAGTATGAGGGATGGGTCTTAACCCAGGTTGAAGGAAAAACCATTAAGGAAAACTTGGCTGGAATTTAACTCTCCAGTACAAACTGACCCCAAGGTCATTAGAATACTTAAGGCCAAAGACTTAAAGCAAACCACAGAAATAGAGACAGGTTATGGAAATACAAATGCCTGGGTAGAATGGGGCAAACATACCATCCAGAGTCTAAACAGAAGTAACTGTTTGCTTGTACAACCAAACAACCCACTGTTCAGATTATGCCCTTCCCCTTGGGGATGAAAAAGCATGAAAGGGAGTTTAAATGTATAACACTCCTCTTTCAAAATGCTACTCCTGGTGAAAGTTGTAGTACGTTGTCCTCCCTTTTCCCTCCAGTCCAGGAGGGAAGTGTCAAAGCCATACCAGCATCTCACCTTGGTCCCGGAAACCACTCTGCCTGTCTCTCCAGATGGGAAGAAGGGCTCCAGAATCTTGGTACCATGGCTTTGTGTACACAGGTGTGGAATGTGAGCAAGGATAGTACTGGCAACTTCTCCAGCCTAACTATACCCCGAGCAGACCTCTGGTGGTACTGTGGGAAGGGCATCCTCTGGCCAACACTACCTGAAAGGTGGGGAGGAACCTGTGCTCTGGTTCAATTGGCTATCTCATTTACCCTGGCATTTGAAAGTAATAAAGTACCAACCCAAGGCAAAGGAGAAAAGAAAAATGTACAAAGTGTACCTAGTTCCTTCAATAAAAAATGTTTGTAAATAGTATAGGGGTTCCCCAGAAAGTTCCTAAAGAGTTTAAAGCTAAAAATCAATTAGCTGCAGAATTTAAATCATCCTTATTCTGGTGGGTCACCATCAATAAAAATGTCAATCATCAGCTAAAATTTATCAACTATACCAGGAATGTCATTAAAAAATAGCAGAACAGTTAGATGCCACTAGCCGAATGGCATGGGAGAACAGAATGGCCCTAGACATAACGCTAGCTGAAAAAGGAGGCATCTGTGCTATAGTTGGGGGAAATTGTCGCACATTCATCCCCAATAATACTGCACCTAATGGAACTATCACCAAAGCCCTACAAGGCTTAACAGCCTTATTTCAAAAACTAGAAAAGAATTCTAGCATTAACAACCCACTCATAGAATGGTTGGAAAATTGGTTCGAGAAATGGAAAGGAATTGCAACATCTATTTTAATTTTCCTTGTCATTCCAGCCAAAATGTTTATAACAGATGGGTGCTACATAATCCCGTGTGCTCAAAGGCTAGTTCAAAAACCCATCAAAACCACTAGAATCAAAAATAAAAAAAAAGATCCCTATGATAAAAAATGTGAAAAAGCCCTTAGCAAATTTGAGAATCTAAAATGTGAAAACTAAAAGTGTTTAAAAAGAAAGGAGGGAATCTGTAAGAAAGGAATAAGTTTCGTTTTCACATAGAGACAGCATGGAATAAGGGAAATGGAGGGAAAACCAGTTTAAACAAGCCCCAGACAAAGAGAAGAGAGAATCTGCCTGATGTAAAGAGACATGAGGTAGTATCAGAGGCGGGAACTCACAGCAAAAAAAATAGAAATTTGGGGGGGGATTGGCTAATCAGTTCAAAATCTAAATAATGAGCTAGTTGGCTCTCTGGGATTGGCTGTACAAATTAAAATCTCAAAAGATGAATTAGTTAGTGTTCTCGGATAGGCTGTAACCTCTGTAGTACCCAGTCAATGGGGAAACAGGGGAGGGACTTGCGAATTAGGAGTAGGAGATTTAAACATCGCCATTCTCTTCCTCGGGCGCGCCAGCCTTCCTTCCATGTGTTTGGCTGGACGCCCTATCTTGCAAGATAGTAAATAAATTCTTTTCTCCTCCAGAACCGAGAGAGCGTTTATTCCCTTACAGGTACCACTTTATTTCCGACATTCAGGACCGAAGAATATATTCTCCCAGCTGTTGGGAGTCTGCCAGCAGATGCTCTCAGCTGCCAGCCTCCTTCAGGAATTGCTTCCGCTGAGGTGAGCTGCTTTGCCCCACATCATTTGTCAAGGTAGCCTGCTTCCAATGACTGATCAGTATGGGGGTTGAAAGGCCCCACCCCCTGGTCCCTACTCAGGACAACTCTGAAGGATCTTCCCAGTTTCAGGGCTCCCAGCTCAGCTCCTCCAAACCCTTCTTCCTTCTTCTTCTCTTCCCCAGGTGTTGATTCTAAAAGCACTCCCTAATACATTTCCTGCACACTAATCCCTGTCTTGGAGTCTGCTCTGAGGGGTATCCAACCTTCAACACTTACCGCCATCTCATTCATTCACTGATTCTTTCAACTAATATTTACTAAGCACCTATTATGTGCCAGGTCTGGTAACAAGGGCTGGCGATAGAGCATGAAGTCCACTATCCAATGGGTGAGCAAATCTCTGACCTCACAGAGAAGTCAGAACTCACAAGAACACTTCATCAACTTTCCATCATCAAATCCACAAACTTCCCTGCATCTGTGCCCTTCCTTTCCTCCTTCTTTCTTGCCTCAAGAGCTGTCCCCACTCCCAGGGCCCAGCCCGCCATTGTGCTCTGCATCCCATTCTTCCCCCCAGGTCATCCACCAGCCCCTGTTTGCTCTGGGCTGCCCTTGTTTTAAAACCAAAAGTCCTGCATCCTGGGAAATCTCTCAGTCCTGGGCAAACAAGGACGGTTGTTATCCTACCCCCCACCTTCTTGAGAACCTCACTTTATTGATAACCACACCTCTCTACTGGTCTTCAGCTGCTCACTCTACACCAGCTCCTTCTCTCTCAGCCTTAAAAATCCTCCCTCCACCTCTCATCCCCCTCCAGCTACTACCCTGTTTCTCTGCTCCCATTGAAGGCCAAATGCCTAAAAGAGTTGCTACTACTTCCTCACCTCCCACTCTGATCTGGCTGTCACCATTCCTCTGAAACTCCTGTCGAGGCCACCCATGCTCTCATTGTTGATAAACACAGACACTTTTCAGTCCTCATCTTGGTTGGCTTTTGTGCGAGGCCAGTTGCCCAAGTCAGGCCTAGGTTTAAGGATGGGCAAGAAGACACCTGGGACTTGGTTCAAGGACCTTTTTAGATTGGTCTATATCGGAAGCAGCTAATGCCACACTTAAGTATAAAGGATGTATTGATAAGGGTGCAGGTGGGAGGACACACTTCCCTTCTGTCTCCTCTGAGTACCCAAGGCTGGTGGTCTTGGCAGTCATAGATAGTGAGATGTCCACACCTCTCCCAAGAGCACAGAGCATGTTGCCTTTAGCACTTTTCAGCCACATCATCCCAGAAACACCTTCTGCCACCAAACAAGGCAAAAAAAAATTCTGCCCTATTGTCCAGATTCTGGGCCTTGAGATTCTTGTTGGGTCAGTGCCAGTCAATCTCCCTGTATGGGCTTCTGTAGACCCAGGAGCTTTCCATTTGTGCCCACTAAAGTGAGCCGGGCCAGGGCTTACCAAGTCCTCTCAGCATCATTCAACCCAGGTGACGATCCCACCTGCAAACCTTCTCTTCCCTTGGCTTCTGGGATCCAAGGAACAGCCCCCTTTGCTGGGCCAGCTCCTACTCCTCCTTCAGACCTCAGTTTGCATGCCACTCCCCCTGATGCCCTACATATTCCCTGTGGGGAGACTGTATCTCACCTCATTGTTAGCACGTGTTGAATTGCCTAATTATTTCCATAGACTGCAAGCTCCATGAGAGTAGGAAGTGAGTGTTTATTGCTGTATCTGCTAGAGTAGGAAGTGAGTGTTTATTGCTGTATCTGCTGTGTCCACCTGTCTCATAGTAGGGGCTTAGTAAATACATTACTTATTGAATGAATGAATAAAAGAACACTCATTAGCAGAGGAAGATTATGGGAAGATAGCAGAGTAGGAAGCTCCAGGTATCAGTCCCTCCATCAAAACAATTATGGAACTGGCAGGAACTGTGTTAATCAACTATTCGGAAACATCCAGAGAAGAACTGGAGGAATCCAACAGATATTAAAAGGATTATATACCATGACCAAGTGGGATTTAGTCCAGGAATGCAAGATGGTTTAACATAAGAAACTCAATCAAGATAATATACCACATTAATAGAATGAAGAAAAAAAACTCATGGTCATCCCAATTGGTGCAGAAAAGGCATTTGACAAACTCCAACACCATTTCATGATAAAAATTCATAGAAAACTAGGAATAGAAGGGAACTTTCTCAACATAACACAGGTCATTCATGAAAAACCCACAGCAAATATACATAATGCTGAAAGACTGAAAGATTTCCCCCTAAGATCAGGAATAAGACAAGTATGCCCACTGTCACCACTGTTATTCAACATTGTACTAGAGGTTCTAGCCAGAGCAATCAGGCAAAAGAAAGAAATAAAAAGCATCCAAATTGGAAGTCACATTATCCCTATTCACAGATGACATGATCCCATATATAGGAAATCCCAAAGAATCCCATAAGAAAGCTACTAGAACTAATAAACAAATTCAGCAAAGTTGCAGGATACCAGATAACACGCAGGAGTCAGACAGGTTTCTATACATTGGTAATGAACAATCTGAAGAGGAAATCAAGAAAACAATTCCATTTACAATAGCATCTAAAAGAATAAAATACCTAGGAATAAATATAACCAAGGAGGTGAAAGACTTGTACACTGAAAACAACAAACCATTGCTGAAAGAAATTGAAGAAGATCTAAATAAATGTAAAGACATCCCATTTTCATGGATTTGAAGACTTAGTGTTGTTAAGATGCCAATACCTGCCTAAAGCAATCTACAAATCCAATGCAATTCCAATCAAAATTCCAGCATCATTTTTTTTTTTTTTTGCAGAAATGGAAAAGCCAATCTTTAAATTCATATGGAATTGCAAGGGGCCCCAAAGAGCCAAAACAATCTTGAAACAGAATGAAGTCGGAGGACTCATACCTTCTGATTTCAAAACTTCATACAAAGCTACAATGATTTAAAAAGTACCGGGATGAGAACAGATATAGAAACCAGTGGAATAGAATTGTGAGTCCAGTGATAAATCCACATTATCTATGGCCAGTTGGTTTTGACAAGGGTGCTTTTTCTAGTTTGCTAATGCTGCTAGAAAGCAAAACACCAGAAATGGATTGGCTTTTATAAAAGGGGGGTTCATTTGGTAACACACTTACAGTCTTAAGGCTATAAAGTGTCCAAGGTAACGCATCAACAATCGGGTACCTTCACTGGAGGATGGCCAATGGCATCCAGAAAACCTCTGTTACCTGGGAAGGCACTTGGCTGGCATCTGCTCCTGAGTTCTGGTTTCAAAATGGCTTTCTCCTGGGGTGTTCCTCTCTAGGCTTCAGCTTCTCTCCAAAATGTCACTCTGTTGCTCTTGGGGCATTTGTCCTCTCTTAGCTTCTCCAGAGCAAGTCTACTTTCAAAGACAGTCTTCAAAATGTCTCTGTAAGCTTCAGCTCCTCTCTCAGCTTAAGCGCATTCTTCAAAGTGTCCCTCTTGGCTGTAGCAAGCTTGTACCTTCTGTCTGAGCTTATATAGTGCTCCAGTAATTTAATTCAGACCCACCCTGAATGGGCAGGGCCACACCTCCATGGAAATTATCCAATCAGAGTTATCACCCACAGTTGGGTGGGGCACGTTTCCATGGAAACCACCTAATCCAAATGTTCCAACTTAATCCCCACTAATATGTCTGCCCCCACAAGATTGCATCAAAGAACATGGGTTTTTCTTAGGGACATAATATATACAAACTGGTATAGTGCTATTCAATGGCTATTCAATTGGGAAATAATGGCCTCTTCAACAAATGGTTCTGGGACAACTGGAAATTCACATCAATATACCTCTCACCGTACACAAACATTAATTAAAAATGGATCAACAATCTAAATATAAGTGCTCATACTGTAAAAATTTTACAAGAAACATACGGAAATATCTTCAGGACCTTGTAGTAGGCAATGGATTTTTAGGCTTTACACCGGAAGCACACACAAAAAAAGAAAAAATAGATAAAATGGACTTCATAAAAATTAAAACCTTTTGAGCATCAAAGGACACTATGAAGAAAGTGAAAAGACAACCTATAGAAGGGGAGGAAAATATTTGGAAGCCATATATCTGAGAAGCGTTTAATATGCACAATATATAAAGAGCTCCTACAAGTCAACAACAAAAAGACAACCCAATTTAAAAATGGGCCAAGGACTTGAATAGACATTTCTACAAAGAAGATACACAAACACCAATTAAGCACATGAAAAGATGATCAAACGTCATTAGCCATTAGAGAAAAGCAAATTAAAACTACAATGAGATACAGCTTCACATCCACTATTATTTTTAAAACTGAAAATAACAAGTGTTGATGAGAATGCAGAGAAATAGGAACACTAGTACATTGTTGGGTGGGAATGTAACATGATGCAGCCAAAAGAATTGAAAGCAGATACTCGAAGAGATATTTGTACACCAATGTTCATTGCAGTGTTACTCACAGTAGCCAAAGGGTGGAAGCAACCAAAGAGTACATCAACAGATGAATAGATAAAATATGGCATATCCATACAAAGGAATATTATTCAGCCATAAAAAGGAATTAAGTGCTGGGACATGCTACAACATGGATGAAACTTGAAGACATCAAGTTGAATGAAATAAGCTGGACACAAAATGACAAATGCTGTATGATATCTCTCATGTGAAATACTTAGAATAAGCAAATCCATAGTGACAGAAAACAGAATAGTGGTTACCAGGGATGGTGGGAGGGGTGAATGGGGGTTATTACTAAATGAGTATGAGTTTTGGTTTGGGATGATGAAACTAGTCTGAGAATAGATAATGGTGAAAATTACAAAATATTGTCAGTGTACTTAATGTCAAAGAATTGTCTGTTTAAAATGATTAAAATTATTTTTATATGATGTATATTTTACCACAATTAAATTATTTTTAAAAACCTCAGTATCTGGCTGATGTTCATAATGATCCTTGATCTTTAAGAAAATGTGTTATTATTTTCATTGTATACAGTGTCAGAAGCCTGAATTGTAAGCAATACATTGATGACATCTTCTGATCCAAATGGTTAAATTTTTTAAAATTGACAATTAAAAAAGAGAAGCATATGATACAAAAAAGAATACCCTTTACCATTTCATTGAATATCTGTAAGGTGCTCTTATACATTATTTCTAATCTTTGTAACAAGCTAAGTATTACTTTCTTCCCTATTTTATAACTGCAGAAATTGAGGCTCTGAGAGCTGACTTACGCAAGATTATCCAGCAATTAAGTGTCTCTTCCCCCTGCCTCTGCCCTTTGCTTCACCCTAGCTCTCCTCACCTTTGCCAGCTAATTGAGCCAGAATAAGACCAAGGCAAGACCTGGCTTATTGGAGCGAGAGGCACCTGCTCCCCTGGTGGCTCCTGGGAACCCCAATCCCTTCACCTCATCCCAAACCTCATTAAACTACACATCCCTGTGAGAGGGAAGGGGACCCCCAAACTGTAAGCCATCCTTTAACAGATTTATTTCCCTTGGGTAATGGAGATGGTAAAAGTATCAGTTTTCTTGTAGCTTTACAGTGACAGCACCTTTGCATAGTTTTCTAGTTTTATCCTCACTGAACCAGTAGTTTCTATCCCCATTGTACAGAGGGCAATTGAGGTCTAAGGAGGTGAATGAAGAGTTTGGGCCAAATCAGGCAGGTGTTAATTACTCAATCTACTAGCAGGTCTGCGAGGGAATTCTACTCCCACTTTGCCCCACCCGCTCCACAGCTGCTCACAGTCCAAGTGTAGGGACAGGTCAAGTTTCCAGAAAGTGGTGAGCAACTGGCTCCTTGCAGCCCTCATTTGCGTTGCCCCAGTCGGACTCAGAAAACTATCCCCTTACACAGGCTGAGGCTCTGGAGGGCTTTCACATCCATACTCTCCTACATGAATAGGGAGGGCAGGATATTTGCCCCATTTTTCAGATGAGGAAACTGACGCTCAAAGAGCCGAAATGACTTGTGTATTCTCACCACCAGTCAGTGATGGAGCCTGCCCTGGAAATCCAAGCCTTCTGAGCCCAGTGCATCAGAGATCAGTATGAGTCTGGCCCACCGGAACCCAAGCCGCGGGCGGCTGGGGAGGCTGGAGGCAGCGCTGCTCACCAGTGCGGTAAGGAGCCCTGTTGTACAAAATCCTGATGCCCCGATACTGTCACGGTCAAGCGGGTGGAATGGAATTGCCATTGTCGGCCCGCGCCAGCTTTTCCTCCTCAAGGCTGCCCTTCAAGTTCATTCTCGGGAGGTTGCGGATCGGGAAGGGAACCGGACAGCGGTGAAGAATCCCCTCTTGGATAAGCGGGTGTCGGCTTAGCCCACAAACAAGCAGGAATGAAAACCTGGTGGGTTCCTGGTTGCTGTAACTGATGATGCACCCAGACCAAGGGACGACAGATACAGACCGTGGCCCTGCTTTCTCCAACCCCATGCCGGTTTCCGCGGGTCACTATAGTTCTTGGAGCCTGGGAGACGCAGCCTCAAATCTCCAGCAAGCAGGAAGGGAGCGCGCGCAAGCGCACTGTTGACGGCGTGGGCCACTTCGGAACTTACTTTGTTACTTAGGAAAGGGCCAATGAGCGCCCGGTCGGTGACCAATGGGGATCGCGGATGCACCGCCGCAGCTCATTTGAACTCTCGGCGCCGGGCTGGGGTTGGCGCGGGTGGAGAAGGGCGTGGGACGAGCTTTCCTGTGATCGGCGGCTGGAGCGACGCGGGAGAGAGCGGCGACCTCGGCGGCGGGGAACCTTCGAAGGGTAAGCCTTGGGTCACGGCGGAGTCGGCCTGCGGGCTCTCGCGTTCCGGTACCGCACGCGCGGACCCGGTTGCTCCCGGGAGGAGCCCGAGCCCGACCTCCTCTGTACCGGATGTGACCGTGGAGCGCCGAGGCCGAGCCCTGGGGCCGCGCCCGCAGGGCCTGGGCGGCCCCCTCTGATCAAGGCGGGAGGCGGTGCGGGGAGCAGGGAGCTTCCTTACACATGTGCACCGCAGACCATCTGTTCAGGGCCCAGGCCCGGCGCGCACATCGGCCCCGGGCCTTTGGCCCTCATCGGTCCCGTGAAAGGGAACTGTCTTCCTGTCCATGTGTAAGGAAGAATTGGGTTCTCCCGCACACTTGAACTGGAAAGCTGGGACCCGGTACACGTCTGTATGGAGTAGCTAGGCACCGCTCCAAACATCTGTATTGATGTGCTTATCACTGATCCTCTTGCAGAGTTCTTTCTGCCAACGGCTCTAACTTAGGTATTGGGGCACTCAATAAGCATTTGAATGAATGAAGGAATAACACAGCATCTTCATGACAGAAAAACCAGGCCTTCTATTACAGCTCCTAGAATGCCTCTTCTCTTAGCTGTGGCCCCTCAGGGTACGGAAGTGGCATGGAAAAGATAAAGCCTGGTCTGTGCCACAGAATCTTAGGGGATTTTATTAAAGACATTGGTTCTTCTGGCATCATGGGAAAATGATAACTGTCATATTAATTCTAATAATAGTGGTTAACATTTTTTAAGTCCTTATCAGGCTTGAATGAACTCTTTAATCCTCACAGCAATCCTATGAGGTAGATACTAATATTATTTACATTTCATGGGCTGGGAAACTGAGGCACAGAGAAGTTAAGCCTAGCTCAGAGAGGGGAATGTACAATTTTTTTCTGAATGAGCTCAATGTTCCACTGTCTTCTCCAGGCTTGACCCTATTCTATTTCCTCTCCTATGACTGCATCCCAGGTTTAACAGCTGCCAAGTATCCAGGCCCTTCTTTGCCGATTTCATTATTTAATTTCCTATCCCCCAAAGAGGTATTTTAAGGTATCCCAGTTTGTTGGCCTTCATATTATCCAATCCAGCTCTTCCATTTGTTCCTTTTAAAAACATTATACAAGTAGCAAATTCTTAGAGACATTTACAAAAATTTTCCCTGTACCTGGTCACAAAGAAAAATCTAAGCAATTATCAGAGAATCAGTATTGTACAAACCATGTTTTCTTTCTACAAGCAATTAAGTTAAAAATACAAAAGAAAATTAAAACAAAACCACATTTGGAAAATTTTTTTAAAAACTTAAATAACTTATTGGTCAAATAGGAATTTATAATTGTAATAATTGTAATTGAAAGATATTTAGCATGCAACAGTGATAAAAATACTATATATAAAACTTATGGGATGCAACCAAAGCAATACCTAGAGTGTAATTTATAGTCTTAAATGCTTACATTAGAACATTTTTTTAAAAGCTGAAAGTTATTAAATATCCAGCTTTAATAAGATGGAAGAGAAAAACAGAATAAAAGAATAGAAAATAAAAGGAAGAAGATAATAAGACAGGAGCAGAAATTAATGAAATGGAATTTTACTATATAACAAAGATGATTAGTTTAGCCAAAAGCTGTGTCTTTGTAAAGACTAATAAAAAAAGCCATACCTCTGGCAATATTGATCAAGAAATAGAGAATTGTAACCTATACTATTCTTTGAAATTTACTGTCTATCTACTTGTTAAATTGCACTTGGAAAGTTATTGCTTTTATGTATATATGTTATATTCTACAATAAAAAATATGAGGAAAAAAAAGCTACATAGATCAAGCTATCCAGAAAACTGGAAAAAATAAAAAGAAATAAAGAGAAGAAACACACACAGACAAATATTAAGAGTGAAATGAAAACAGGGACATAACTTCAATTACAGGTAGATTAATATGTAGAGAGAGACACACTTCAATGGAACACCTCTTTTGCCAATGCTTTTGGCCAGTTTTCTAGGAAAAAGACAATTCACCCAAACTGACTCAAGAAGTTATGGAAATTCTGAATATACCTAGGACTATTGAGGAATTGAGTTAGTTTAAAATCTACCCCCACATACACCAGACTCTACTAGAAATTTATAGGCAATTGAAAAAGACAATTCTAATCTTGTACAAACTCCTTAAAAAGAGAGAAAGCATTTCTAGCCTATTTTATGACAAAGAAAATTTGTGACACCAGACAAAATTACAGGTCAATCTCTTTTGTGAATGTAGTTGCAAATATCATAAGTAAAATATGAACAATCGGAAGCCAGTAAAGCCTAAAAAAAATATGTTGCAACCAATTTGGGTTTACCCCAGGAATGCAAAAATGGTTTAACAATGGAAAATCTATTAACACAATTTACACATTTACAGATTAAAGGGGAAATCATATCCCGTTAGATTTGAAATAGGATTCAATAAAATTCAGTACTCGTTCCTGATTTTTTTTTAATGGTAAACTAGAAAGAGAAGTAAATGTCCTTAAACTGACAAAGGGGATCTATGCTAAAAACCAACAACAAACATCACAGTTAATGGTGAAATAAATAACAGCATTCCCTATAAAATCAGGAAAGAGACAAGACTACATTCTACTGCTACTTCTATTTGATATTGTATCAGAAGTCCTAGCCAGAACCATAAGACAAGAAAAATAAATAAAAAGTATAAGATTAGAAAGGAAGAAACAAACCATCATCAGTTATAGACCATATAATTGTCCATTTAAAAATACAAAAGAACCTATAAATTATTAGATTTTATTAAATTATTAGAATTAATAGCATTCAGCAGGCTTATTAGGTATAAGATCATTATATAAAAACCAGTTGCATTTTTATACACTGGCAACAATCAGGAGTCATAATAAAAACACATAGTCATAAAACATTTGGGTGTAGGTTCAGTGCTAGGTTATGGGGACATAAGGATGAAGGCAATCCCTGTCCTCAAGGAGCCTCCATAATGGACGTCTCTATGGAGGAAAATTGGGGTGGGGGGATTTTGCCTGCTTTGCACATTCAGATGCAGAGGATGAGGACAGGATGGCTTCCTCTGCCTGTTCCGTGGGGAGAATGATGTGTGGGGGATATACCTCCTTCCTCTGCAGGACCAAATGGGAAGAACCAGCAGTACTCTGACACTGTTCTTCCATGGGTACCAAGGTGAGGGGAGGTGGGAGCTGGGAAAGCCCCACTGCAGGGCAGGATAGCCTGGGGATGATGAGCAGTGCCTCTCGGTGCCAGGCAGAACAAGATCAAGTTCCTGCCTTCTGTGTGGCCATGAGCCTCAGTGTCCTTTGTGAAGTAGGGATATGACAAATCAATATCTGTGTCATGAGGTTATTGTGAAAATTAAATGTTCCTGTTTGTTAAGCACTTAGCATAGTGCCTGGTACATAATAATCGCTCAATAAATGTGAGCATAATAACCCCTGGCAACGCAGAATGTGACTCCTGGGGATGAATCTGGACTCGGTATCCTGGGATTGAGAAGAACTTCTTGACCAAAAGGGGGACGCGAAATGAAACAAAATAAAGTTTCAGTGGCTGAGAGAATTCAAATGAAGTTGAGAGGTCACTCTGGCGGATATTTTTACACACTATATAGATAACACTTTTTAGGTTTTAATGCATTGGAAAAGCTAGAAGTAAATACCTGAAACTATCAAATTTCAGCCCAGTGGCCTTGATTCTTGAAGATAATTGTATGACAATATAGCTTACAAGGGGTGACAGGGTAATTTTGAAAACCTTTTGGATTGTACTTTTATCCAATGTTGGATGGATGAGTAGAAAAATGGGGGCAAAAAACTAAAGAAAAAATAGGGCGGTGGGGGGGGACGATTTGGGTGTTCTTTTTTCACTGTTATTTTCTTATTCTTATTATCACTTTTTCTGGTACAAGGAAAATGTTAAAACAATAGATCGGGGTGATCAAAGAACAACTATATGATGGTAATTTGATCAATTGATTGTATATTTTGGATGATTGCACGGTGTGTGAATAAATCTTAATTAAAAAAAAGATGGAAGGAGACATTGACCTAAGGAATTCTCTAGAACCTGGGAAATGCAAGGAAAACAAGTATTTCCTTAGAGACTTTACAATGTATCACACAGTGATTTTTTTAAAATTCATTTTTATTTCGATATATTCACATACCATGCAGTCATACAAAGCGTACATTCAGTTGTTCACAGTACCATTATATAGTTGTGCATCCATCACCAAAATTAATTTTTGAACATTTTCATTACCACACACACAAAAATAATAAGAATAAAAATTAAAGTGAAAAAGAATAATTAAAGTAAAAAAGAACACTGGGTGCCTCCCCCCCCCCCATTTTTCTATTCATCCATCCATCCATACGCTGGACAAAGGGGAGTGTGGTCCATATGGCTTTCCCAATCACATTGTTACCCCTCATAAGCTACATTTTTATACAATCATCTTCAAGATTCATGGGTTCTGGGTTGCAGTTTGATAGTTTCAGGTGTTTACTTCTAGCTATTTCAATTCATTAGAACCTAAAAAGGGTTGTCTATATTGTGCGTAAGAGTGCCCATCAGAGTGACCTCTCAGCTCCTTTTGGAATCTCTGCCACTGAAGCTTATTTCATTTCCTTTCACATCCCCCTTTTGGTCAAGAAGATGTTCTCCATCCCACAATGCCGGGTCTACATTCCTCCCCGGGAGTCATATTCCACATTGCCAGGGAGTTTTACTCCCCTGGACTGACACAGTGATTTTAGACCAACTCAACCCACTTTGGATTTTTCACCTCCAGAACTGGAAGAAAATATTTTGTTGTTTTTAACCATAAATTTGTGGTAATTTCTTAATGCAGAAAGAGAAAACTGATACATATTGTAAACCCTTGTTTGTGGATTTGGGTTTGTATTACCCAGCTAACAAAATCAGTTTTCTCCTATAAAGCTAAAGCTCATATGTAAACTGGAAATGCAACTTATCCATGTTTTTACACAGTGAATAATTAAAATAAATAATTTTAAAAGAGAAAAAATGTGAGCATAATTATTATTAGACTTCGGGTTCAGATTCTGCTCTTCTGTGAGCTTTATTCATTCATGGGACAAATATTAAGCATCTACTCCTCCATCCAAATTTCCTCGGCTTATAAGGACTCCAGTCGTATAGGATTGAGGCCAGGCCTGATTCAGTTTGGCCTCACCCTAACTAAAATCTTAAAAGATCCTGTTTACAAATGAGTTCACATCCACAGAACCAGGGAGTTAGGATTTGAACATGTCTTGGTGGTGGACATGACAACGCTGACTATGCCTGAAGAGGGTCCTGCTCTCATGGAGCTCAGAGGCAAGAAACACTGCGTGGGGGTTGTGAGGCGCGATGAAGGGGGCTATGGCGAGCCCTACAGAAAGAGAACATCCCAGGGCTCCTTCCCTGCCTTCTCCACCTGCCAGTGTCTGCAGGGGGATTCCTTCAAGTTCTCAGAAATTCTCCAGGGGCTTCTTAAGGAGCTTGGGCTTATTCAGCCAGTCCCTACGAGGGAGGGCGGAAGAGGCCATCCTAAAATCAAACTGCGCCTTGGCTTCCCGGCCCCAGCTCGGCAACCTACTCACCTCTGGGTTTTAATGAGCTGCCCTGAGTTAGAAACAGGACGTGGCGGTGGCTGGCTCAGAACCCTGAAGATCTTATTAAAGAATCATATCCCTTGTACTTTGGGCTGAAATGCTCTTTCCAACCGAGGATCAAAGCAAACTTGACAAACGGTCTCTCATTAATCTCCCCATCCCCCTAAGGCGGGAGCGGATTGGGAACCGTTCTCTCCCGCTCTTGGAGGGGGAAGCTGATGTGATGTGACCTGGGCGAGGCTCCTGGAAAGGCCTCCCTACCAGGCAGACGCCGGGCAGAGGCCAGGACCCAGGCGTCCTAGGGGCAGCCTGCCAAGTGTCACACACACACACGTTCCCCGTGCCCCCAGCACTCTCAGGAAGAAGGAAAACATCTCATTAGGCAAGCAGAGCCTGCCTCCCTGGCCCTCCGGAGGCGGGGAGGAGGGAACTGTAAAGGTTACGCGCACTCCATCGCCAGTGCCCTTTTTCATTTCCTGCTTAGAATGTTAGGCAGCTCTGGGGCTCCTCCTCGCCTCCCCGTGGGGAGTTGGGACTGTTATTGGGGCAACCAATGTGGACCCCTGTGCCTTCGCTTCTATGGTTTGAGTACGAGAGTGGGTTCCCTGGGGGTGCGAAGGCAAGGGTGGGGGACAGAAACTCTGAGTGTTGAAAATGAGGTGCAGTTCATATATCTGAAAGTGCAGAATACATAATGCTATTTACATAAAAGGGATAGTAATTATTATACAAATATATGGGACTATTATGACGATGTAATAATCATAATATAATACCTAATATCATTGTGAGGCAATATAGCAGGCTCTGCAGTCAAACTGCCTGGGTTGGAATCGGGTTCCATTGCTAAATAGCTCTGGGACCTTGGGCAAGTTGCTTAACCCTCTCTGTCTCAATGTTCTCACTGAAAAATGAGTATAACAATAGCATCTATCTTGTGAGATTGCAATGGAGATATAAGATGATTGCATGTATAAGGTGCTTAGAACAGTCCCCCACGGAATGAGCACTTGGCTAATATTCTTATTATCAGGACAGTCTGACTTTTAGGATGGGAACAGAATAGAATTGTACACATCTATAAGGACTATTGTGGATTGATAGCTTACCCTTGTTTTTTGGGGGTGGGGGAGAAATTTAGGGGTGAGGGAATAGGAGTGTCCAAGTCCCCTCAATTCTGCCTCATTCCCCAAGGAAAATGTGTTGTTTGCTGGAGTATTGGGTAGGAATGCCACTTTTCTTTGTTGAATGACTTTGGTATTTGTGACATGTCAGCAGGACCTAGTCTTGACTGGGAAAGCATTCATCAGTTCATTTTCCCCTGGGAACAGCCCCTGTTCCTTACTCCTGTTAATATATCACTAGAGTTAGACTTTCCAGGATGTCTGTGACCCCAACTTTCCAAAAATTCCATTCTTCCCCAGGGGAAGCTGACTCAAAGGAGAATATGAAAAACCAGGGAGAGAGGTCTCTCAGAGGGATAGAAGAGGGAACAGGCAAATAAGTTTTTGGAATAATTATCAGGTCAATGTTAGGATATCTGCCCATGACCCTCTACGTTAACAGATTGAGGGAGACACAGTGTGTGATCATCTCAGTAAATGCGAAAAATGCATTTGATAAATTCAACACCCCTTTCTACGTTCCTGATGGGGTGGGATGAGGGTATGGGAGAATGGGGTGGAGGGTGGGAAACTAAATATAGAGGAGCTAGAAGTAAAAAGTAACTGTCATTATTTGCAAACTATATTATCACTTATTGATAATCAATGATAATCTATTAGAACTAATAAGAGAGTTCAGTAATATGCCAGATACAAGATCAGCATACAGAAATAGCGGCTTTCGATATACTGACAAAAATGAATTAGAAAATGTAATTTAAAAAAGAGCCTATTCACCATATAACAAAGACTGTAAAATAACTAGTAATCAGCCCATCAAGAATGGATAGGTGAATAGATCTTGAGGACAGCATTTTGAGTGAAGTACACCAGAAATGAAAAGACAAACATTATAATGCCTCATTAATATGGACTAACTATAATGTGTAAACTCTGAGAATTGACTCTTAGAGCACAGCTTATCAGGGGAATGCTTAATGTTATGGTCCCTAGATTGTAAGCTCTTACAGCAGTCACTTCTATTCCTAATTTGTAATGGTTATCTCTAAATTCTGGATGCTAAGCTCTTTATGTATAACTTGGTTGGTCTCTGGAACTCTGGGTATCTGTGTGACCTGAGACTCAGAGCTAGAACTTGACAGCTGTGAATGTCAGTCAGTATTACCTCACACAGCAACTGTTAAAAAAATGCTGAAAGAGTTCAGACCTCAATTAGAGATATGAATGAAGCGGATCTGGTTAGGACTAAGGCAAATCAGACCAAAGGGTAAAGGACGATGTTGACTGTGTTTTAAAACTTCAACTTCTGTGTGAGACCAAGGGAAGAGATGTTTATTTGGTGCAGGATCTATATATTCAGCAGCACACTAAATAATTTAACTTGTATGGTCAGTTTATTCAAACAACATAATTGCGTGAAACTTTGAATAGGAAGTGAGATCTGCTAGGTTTGTACAGGTTAGTGTGAAATTCCGATACATCCTAAAGTAATCTGGGCATAGAATGAGGACATATTTTCAGGGCCTCCCTGGCAACTGGGAAAGAACACGGAAATATTGGACTTCCCCTCCACTTCCCCCACCAGTAACACAGTTGTTACTGGTGTTCTTGCAAACACTGAGGACTGACAGTTTGGTAGGATGAGCCCTCAATCTTGGGGTGTGCCCTTGTGAAGCTAGTTGCTGCAAAGGAGAGGCTGAGCCTACTTATAATTTTGCCTAAGGGTCTTCCCCACAGAACCTCTTTGTTGATCAGATGTGGCTTCTCTCTTTCTTTAAGCCCACGTGACAGGTGAACTCACTGCCCTCCCCCCATGTGGGACATGACTCCCAGGGGTATAAATCTCCCTGGCAACGTGGGACATGACTCTCAGGGATGAGCCTGGACCTGGCATTGGGGGATTGAGAAAGTCTTCTTGACCAAAAAGGGCAAGAGAAATGAAACAAAATAAAGTTTCAGTGGCTGAGAGATTTCAAATGGAATCAAGAGGTCACTCTGGAGGGCATTCTTATGTGCTATATAGATATCCCTTTTTAGTTTTTAGTGTATTGGAGTAGCTAGAAGGAAATACCTGAAACTGTCAAACTGCAACCCAGTAGCCTTGATTCTTGAAGATGATAGCGTAACTATGTAGCTTACATGGTGTGACTTTGTGATTGTGAAAACCTCGTGGCTCACACTCCCTTTGTCCAGCGTATGGACAGATGAGTAGAAAAATGGGGACAAAAACTAAATGAAAAATAGGCTGGGATTGGGGGGATGGAATGTTTTGGGTGTTCTTTTTTACTTTTATTTTTATTTATTTATTTTAGAGTAAGAAAAATGTTCAAAAGTTGATTCTGGTGGTGAATGCACAATTTTTTGATGGTATAGTGAATAGTTGATTATACACTATGGATGATTGTAGGGTATGTGAATATATGTCAATAAAACTGTTTATAAAAAAAAGAAACATACAAAACCCATGTGAGGAAAACTAAAATTTTACCGAATATGATAAAGATGCAAATAAATGGAAAGGGAAGACTTGATATGTTAAAGATGCCAGTGTTCCTCAAATTAATCTATAAATTCAAAATAACCGCAGTTAAAATCTTAGTAGGGTTTTTCATAGAACTTCATAAGCTGATTCTAAAGTCATATGCAAAACAAGATGCACAAGAAAAGCTAAGAAAAAGAGCAATGAGGGGATATTTGAAAGAAACATGGTAATTACAGAATTACTGGAAAAGAGTAGCACCAGTAGAACAAAATGGAGAACTCCTCACCCCAATTCGTTATTTATGAGAATTCATTTATGTTAAATGTGGCATTTCAAATTGGTGGAGAAAGAATGCACTGTTCAATAAATGACCTTGAGATAAGTGCTTACCATTCAGTAGGAAAAGATATTTAGAAATTTTCTCACACCATTCCTAAAAAATAATTTCCATCTGAATAAAGACTTAAATGTAAGGAAGAAAAAGTATTAGATAGGAATATAAGAAAAGTGTTTATTACCTTCAGAAAGGAATGCCTTCTTAAATAAGACATAAAAGCTGTAAAGGAAAATATTGACAAATCTGACTATTTCAAAATTGAAAACTTCACTGTGGCCAGGCTAGGATCTTTTCCGGGAATGCATGGTTGGTTTGATACTAGGAATAATATCAAATAATTTATTACATCAAAAAATAAGGGAGACTCCCCCCTACATGGAACCCGACTCCCAGGGTTGTAAATCTCCCTGGCAATGCAGAATATGACTCCCGGGGATGAATGTGGACCCGGCATCTGGGACTGAGGGTATCTTCTTGACCAAAAGGGGGATGCAAAATGAGATGAAATAGTTTCAGTGGCTGAGAGATTTGAAATGGAGTCGAAAGGTCACTCTGGTGGACATTCTTATGCACTATATAGATAACACCTCTTAGGTTTTAATGTATTGGAATAGCTAGAAGTAAATACCTGAAACTACCAAACTCCAACCCAGCAGTCTGGACTCCTGAAGACAATTATATAATAATGTAGATTACAAGGGGTGACAGTGTGATTGTGAAGAC
This sequence comes from Choloepus didactylus, assembly GCF_015220235.1. Lineage (NCBI taxonomy): Eukaryota > Metazoa > Chordata > Mammalia > Pilosa > Megalonychidae > Choloepus > Choloepus didactylus. The sequence goes on along the minus strand of NC_051324.1, from coordinate 54,060,725 downwards.
CTTGTGGATCACACCCCCTTTATCTAGTGTATGGATGAGTAGAAAAATGGGGATAAAAACTAAAGGACAAATGGGGTGGGATGGGGGGGATGATTTGGGTGTTCTTTTTTCACTTTTATTTTTTATTCTTGTTCTGGTTCTTTCTGATGTAAGGAAAATGTTCAGAGATAGATTGTGGTGATGAACGCATAACTATGTTATCATACTGTGGACAGTGGATTGTATACCATGGATGATTGTATGGTGTGCGAATGTATTTCAATAAAACTGAATTTAATTAAAAAAAAATCAAAAAAAAAAAAATAAGGGAGAAAGAAAAACACATTAACATCAGGAAGGCTCAAAAAGCATTAGATAAAATTCCAGAATTTCCAAATAACAACTCTAAGTAAAATAAGAATAGAAGAAATTACTATGATAAAGAGTGTTTGTCCAAAAACTAATTTCTAAATAGTGAAGCACTAAAGCCATTTCATTAAAATCAGGAACTAGACAGGATGCCCATTATCATCGTTTTTTTTCAATATTGTTTTGAAGTTTTAAGGAATGCAATATGAAAAGAAATGAAATATTTGGTGTAAATATGGAGAAGAAAAGGTTAAAAAATACTTTTTGATATATGATTATATACTTAGAAAACCCAATAGGCTCTAATAAAAAAATTGAATTTAATAAGAGAATTTGAAAAGGTGGTAGGTATAAGGCAAATATATAAATATCATTCGTTTTCTTCATACTAGCAATTACCAGCTGGAAATGGAAATGGGGGAAGATATTCCATTAATAACAGTAATTAAGTCTATAAAGTACTTGGGAATTATATTAAAAGGACAATTACAGAACCTATCTGAAGAGATAGAAATCTCTAAAATCTTACTGAGGAACATAAAACATATCTGAACAAATAGAAAGGCAGTACTATGTTCTTGCATGTGAAGATTTAAAACAATAAAATAAAGATGTAAATTTAATGCAATTCAAATTGGAATCCCAATGGGTTTTTTTTTGGGGGGGGGGGTGAGTGCTCTGAGGTCAGTGTGGCATTGATACAACTTTCTTAAAGTCAAATAGAATAATAAATGCTTGAAAATAGCCAAGAAAATTATGAAAGAAAAAAAGAAGACTAGCAAGGGAGGTCTTGTCTCACTATATATAAAGCAAATTGTAAAGTAATATGATGGAAACAGTATGGTACTGGTACAAGAAATAGACAAACAGATTCATGGAACATAGTAGAAAGCCCAGTAATAGGCCTCAAAAAAGATAGTAATTTGACTATGACAAAGATGGTATTTCAAGTGAGAAAAGGATATTTATTAATCAGCGCTGGCACCACTGGCTCTCTGTCTGTAAGAAAATAAAGTTATACACTTATCTTACTCCAAATTAAAACAATTCCAGAGAGCTCGACCTTTTAAATTAAAAAAAAATCTTAGAAGAAAATTTAGGAAGCTATGTGTTCAATCTAGCAGTTGGGGAGACATACCTTTTTAATGAAGGCAGGAACTCCTAAAATTCTTAAAGAAAAGATAGACATTTTGCTTCTCTAAATATACAAACATTTTGTGAGGCAAAAAATATAAAGTCAACTGGCAAACAATAAATTGGAAAAAAATATTCGTAATGCATGTCAAATAATGTCTAAAAGCTCTTATAAATTTCTAACAAAAAGGCAATCAGTCCAGACAAAAATGAGGAAATAAGACAGACAATTCAGAGAAAAGGAAATACAAATACCCAATCTTGCTAGTAATCAACAAATTAAGCCATCTGTTCTAGTTTGCTAATGCTGCCAGAATGCAAAACACCAGAAATGGATCGGCTTTTATAAAGGGGGTTTATTTGGTTACAAAGTTACTGCTGTAAGGCCATAAAGTGTCCAAGGTAAGTCATCAACAACTGGGTACCTTCACTGGTGGATGGCCAATGGTGTCCGGAAAACCTCTATTAGCTGGGAAGGCATGTGGCTGGCATCTGCTCCAAAGTTCTAGTTTCAAATGGCTTTCTCCCAGGACGTTCCTCTCTAAGCTGCAGTTCCTCAAAAATGTCACTCTCAGTTGCTCTTGGGGTGTTTGTCCTCAGGCTTCTCCGGAGCAAGAGTCTGCTTTCAACGGCCGTCTTCAAACTGTCTCTCATCTGCAGCTACTCTCTCAGCTTCTGTGCATTCTTCAAAGTGTCCCACTTGGCTGTAGCAAGCTCGCTTCTTCTGTCTGAGCTTATATAGTGCTCCAGTAAACTCATCAAGGCCCATGCTGAATGGGCGGGGCCACATTTTCATGGAAACTATCCAATCAGAGTCATCACCCACAGTTGGGTGGGGCACAGCTCCATGGAAACACTCAAAGAATTGCAATCTAATTAACACTGATACATCTGCCCACACAAGATTACATCAAAGAAAATGGTGTTCTGGCGGACATAATACATTCAAACCAGCACACCATCAAATTGGCAAAAATGTAAAACCCACCAATTTTGGTGAGGATGGAGAGAAATGGATATTCACACTGGTGGTGTCAATAGGCACATCCATTCTGGAGAGTGATTCAGCAGTCTCTTCTAAAATTAAAAATGCTCTCACCTTATGACACAGCAGGCCCACTTCTGAAGACGTCCCCTAGAGAGAGTGTGTTGCACATGTGCTTAGAGAGTCTGAAAAAGATCTCTCTGTAGCATTGTCATATAAGTGAAATATTGGAAATAGTTGTTATGTTAATAGGGCAAGGGTTAAATTGTAACATTTAAAAATGGAACATCCACACCATGGAATAACCTACAGGAATCAAAAAGACTGAGGTACGTTACTGCAAAGGAGAGGCTAAACTTGCATATAATTGTGCCTAAGAGTCTCCCCCTGTGTACCTCTTTGTTGCTCAGATGTGGCCCTCTCTCTCTCTAACTGAACCATCTCGACAGGTGAACTCGCTGCCCTCCCCTCTACGTGGGACCTGACTCCCAGGGTTGTAAATCTCCCTGGCAATGCAGAATATGACTCCCGGGGATGAATGTGGACCCGGCATCGTGGGACTGAGAGTATCTTCTTGACCAAAAGGGGGATGCAAAATGAGATGAAGTAGTTTCAGTGGCTGAGAGATTCCAGATGGAGTCGAGAGGTCACTCTGGTGGACATTCTTATGCACTATATAGATAACACCTCTTAGGCTTTAATGTATTGGAATAGCTAGAAGTAAATACCTGAAACTACCAAACTCCAACCCAGCAGTCTGGACTCCTGAAGACAATTATATAATAATGTAGATTACAGGGGGTGACAGTGTGATTGTGAAGACCTTGTGGATCACACCCCCTTTATCTAGTGTATGGATGAGTGGAGGAATGGGGATAAAAACTAAAGGACAAATGGGGTGGGATGGGGGGGATGATTTGGGTGTTCTTTTTTCACTTTTATTTTTTTTATTCTTGTTCTGGTTCTTTCTGATGTAAGGAAAATGTTCAGAGATAGATTGTGGTGATGAACGCATAACTATGTTATCATACTGTGGACAGTGGATTGTATACCATGGATGATTGTATGGTGTGTGAATGTATTTCAATAAAACTGAATTTAATAAAAAAAAATCAATTGATCATAAAAAAAAAAAGACTGAGGTAACTAGATCTTGAAAATATATTATTAAATATAAAGAGCAAGTTGCAAATAGGGTGGGATGGAGAGGATGGAAAGTTTTGGGTGTTCTTTTTTGCTTTTATTATTATTTTTTTGGAGTAAGGAAAAGGTTCAAAAATTGATTCTGGTGATGAAGACACAACTGTATGATGGTGCTGTGAGTAACTGATTGAACACTGTGGATGATTGTAGGGTGTGTGAATATATCTCAACAAAACTGTACTAAAAAAAGTAAATGAACAATAGGGGGTGAGGAGGGGTATGGGATGTTTTGGAGGTTCTTTTTTACTTTAATTTTTATTCTTATTTTTTGGAGTAATGAAAATGTTCAAAGATTGATTGTGGTGATGAATGCAAAACTATAATGATACTGTGAATAACTGTACACTTTGGATGATTGTATGGTATGTCACTATATCTCATTAAGGTTCCATTAAAAAAAGAGCAAGTTGGAGAACAATATGTACAGTGATACCAATTATGTAAAATTCGAAAACCAAAACTCTGTAGTTCCAGGTGTACAAATATATGTGTGTAGATACATGGAGAGAGATCTGGAAGGAGACTCATAATTTATCGAGCGTGATGACCTCGGGGAAAGACCTGGCATTGAGGGTGGATAAGGGGAACTTTCACTTTATTGTTTGAAATTTTTACAAGAAAAATATATTCAGTATTCAGGATACAATTAAAAATACAATTTTGGAAAAAGTAATTAAATTCCAGATTCAGGAGAAAGATAAATTGGAATGGGGGGATAGAACAAAGGATAAAAAAGAACACAAGTCAGTTTGGCATTTTCTCAAAGTTAAACGTAGAATTACCATATGACCCAGCAATTCCACTCCTAGGTATATTCCCAAAAGAATTGAAAGCAGGGACTCAGGCAGATACTTGTATACCAGTGTTCATGTGGCATTATTCACAACTGTCAAGCTGTGGAAACAACCCAAGTCCAAGTGTCCATCGATAGATGAATGGAGAAACAAAACATGGTAAATCCACACAATGGAATATTATTCAGCCATAAAAAGGAACTTCTGATATAGGCTACAACATGGACAAATCTTAAAAACATTATGCTAAGTGAAATAAGCCAGACCCAAAGGACAAATATTGTATGATTCTATTTATATGAAATATCTAGAATAAGCAAATTCTTAGAGACAGGAAGTAGATTTGAGGTTACAGGAGCTAGGGTGAGAGGAAATGAGTTATTGCTTAATAGTTCCAATGTTTCTGCTTGGGGTGATGGAACAGTTTTGGTAATGGATGGAGGCGATGGTAGCACAACATTGAAAGTGTGATTAATGACACTGATTTGTACACTTAAAAATGATAAAAATGGCAACTTTCACGTCACCATAGTTGTTTTTTTTTTTAAAAACACAAATCTGCAAGCTAGAACATCCTATGCAATTGCTGTCAGTGACTCAAGAGAAACAAAGTTTTGCTACCACTTAGCAATATATGCTCCGTCCTTAGAGCAATCCGATACTTTGGGTGCTGTTATCCTTATCCATTAAGTGAAGAAACAGACCTGGAGGGAAGGCATCACTTGCCCGAGATCACACAGCGGGTCAACGATGGACATAGGTTTTCTGATTCCAGCCTGGGTTCCACACTGTGCTGTTTCTCTTAAGATATAAACAGAGATCAGCTGTTGGGGAGGGAGCCCTGGGGTGCAGGCTGAGGGGGCACCTGGTCAGCCCTGGATCAGCTTGGTCCTCATCCATTGTGTCTCTGGCCAGGTGTTGCCATGGTGATCGCGGTGGAGGACAGTGTGGTGCAGGTGGTGGTGCGTGTGCGGCCCCCCACCCCGCGGGAGTTGGAGAGTCAACGGCGCCCTGTGGTTCAGGTGGTGGATGAGCGGGTGCTGGTGTTCGACCCTGAGGAGCCCGATGTGGGGTTCCCTGGCCTGAAGTGGGGCAGCACCCATGATGGCCCCAAGAAGAAGGGCAAAGACCTGAAGTTTGTCTTTGACCGGGTCTTCGGCGAGGCTGCCACACAGCAGGATGTGTTCCAGCACACTACCTGCAGGATCCTGGACAGCTTCCTGCAGGGCTACAACTGCTCAGGTGAGCAGGTGGGCAATGGGGGGGTGGAGATCCCTGGTTGGCAGGTAGCAGCCTTGCTTCCCTGCTTCCTTTTAAGGCTTTTGAGTGTCTTCTGACACGGACACGACTTGTTGAGAAGGCTCTGGGCTCCCATTCTCTGTGGGTTCCCCGTCGTTCTTCTCCTGTGGGCAAGGCACTCCATCGGGCCCCGAGATGACAGCAGTGACCCAGACAGACATGGTCCCTGCCCTCATGGTGCTTACAGTCTAGAGGGGGGAGACAGTGAGCACCAAACCACACCAACAAGTGTGTGGTTAGCAACCGGGGTAAGTGGGCTAGACTGGAGAAGGCTTCCCTGAGAGGGGATAAGCCCCCACCCACAGCAGAACCCCCTCTGCCCTCGAGTCCACAGGACTATGAGGGGAGCCGGGACAGATGTATGGAGAACTCAAGCACGGCAGTGGGGGGGATGTGAGTGGGTGGAGGCAGTGAGACGGTGGACAGGGAAAGCAAAGGAACGGGGCTTGGGAAGGAAGGAAGAGGTGAGCTGGTGGGAAATGCACTGGGGGAGACCCTAGAGAAGGTGGATCTACTCTACTGCCTGCTTTGGCCTCTGCAGTGTTCCGCCTACGGGGCCACCGGGGCCGGAGAAGACACACCACCATGCTGGGAAGGGAGGGCGACACCCGGCATCATGTAACCTGACCACCCATGGAGCTGTACAGGCGTCTCGAGGCCTGCCAGGAGGAGAAGCGATTCGAGGTGCTCATCAGCTACCAGGAGGTAGGGCTGCCCCCTCCCCCACCTTCCCAGCCATTTGTGGAGGGGTGGGGTGGGGAGAACAGGTTGGGGAGAGGGTGGTAGCAAGTGGGTGGGTTGAGGCCAAGTGAGAGGCTCGGGGGCATTGGCGCAGCTCGGCAAGGGACTGCATGAGAACTGAAGCCCCCTGCCCTGCTCTTGTTCACTTACTGGCATCCTGCAGAGTGCCACTCATGGTGTGGCACGGATTTGCACCAGTGTAGTCATGCTCCCCCTGCCCAGCCACTCAGCCCTCCACCGGTCCTCTAGGGAGAGAGGTTTTCCTGACGTGCCCCTCTCCCTTCAGGCCCCTTCCTTGCTTCCTTCCTCCTCAGGTGTACAATGAGCAGATCCATGACCTCCTGGAGCCCAAGGGACCCCTTGCCATCCGTGAGGACCCCGACAGGGGGGTGGTGGTGCAAGGACTTTCCTTCCACCAGGTGTGGGGTTGGCCTGGGGTGGGATGGGCAGCCCCATGTCTAGGGTTCCCCCGTAGGGCAGTTTGGGAAGGCCCTGGGTCCTGTGGTAGTGGTGGCAGTGGCAGTAGCAAAGGGGTGACATTGGCTCCAAAGAGTGGCCCTTCCTGGTAGGGGCAAGGTCCTCATTGGGAAGACCACAACCCCTTTCCTGGGCATCTCCTCTGTAGCCAACCTCAGCTGAGCAGCTGCTGGAAATGCTGACGAGGGGGAACCGGAACCGCACCCAGCACCCCACAGATGCCAACGCGACTTCCTCCCGTTCCCATGCCATTTTCCAGGTGAGAGGGCCATGGGTTGGAGCCAGGAGCCGGGGCCTCCTGATCCCCCAGCCCAGCCCTCACTCCTGCTGTCCCCTCCCCAGATCTTTGTTAAGCAGCAGGACCGGGTTCCAGGACTGACCCAGGCCCTTCAGGTGGCCAAGATGAGCCTGATTGACCTGGCTGGCTCGGAGCGGGCGTCCAGCACCCACGCAAAGGGGGAGCGGCTGCGGGAGGGTGCCAACATCAACCGCTCTCTGCTGGCCCTCATCAACGTCCTCAACGCCTTGGCAGATGCAAAGGTAAAGCTGCGCAGACCCAGAGGCCTCCCTGGGAGAGGAGGGAGGAGGGAAGGAGAGAGACTCAGTGCTCCAAACCCAGGGTCCTCCCTCCAGCCCTGGGCCAAGGCTGCCAGGTCCTGGCCTGGGCCCCACCTGGTCCAGCAACCTCACCCCACCACCGCCCACTGCCCCCAGGGCCGCAAGTCTCACGTGCCCTACCGGGACAGCAAGCTGACCCGTCTGCTCAAGGACTCCCTTGGGGGCAACTGCCGCACAGTGATGGTCGCAGCCGTCAGCCCGTCCAGCCTGGCCTACGAGGACACCTACAACACCCTCAAGTATGCTGACCGGGCCAAGGAGATCAGACTCTCGGTGTGTGCTAGCTGGGGACATCAGCTTGGGGGTGGGGAGCCCCCAGCCAGGCAGGAGGAAGGGACAGGACCCAGATGGCTTCCTCAGATACCTGGACCAGTGTCCTTCAAGGCAGAGGAAAGAGATCACCTCGCCTCTTTCTTCAGGGAAATTCTCTGTGATCGGAGTGTCACAGTCCCCATCCTTGGGAAGCCTCTGGTTGGGGGACAGGCAGCCCAGTCTCCACAAGTAAGAGTAAAATATATCCCAGGGATGACTGAGACAGAATTATCTCAAGAAAGAGACAACAGGAGGGGCCGCCTGATGGTGTCTAGTGGCTTTTTTCAGATTTGTTTTCAGCAGCAGGACCATACTTTGAGAAAACAACATATACACCAATATACAAAACAGACAAAAGCACGGTTGCTCCAGGTTCTGCTCAGCTGCTTGGCCTCTTCCCCGCCTCCTCCAGGGACCATGCTGAAAAGCCCCTGGCCTGGCAAGAACTTATTGGTCAGGGAGGACTGGGGTTTGGGGTTCCACAGCCCATTCTGTCCTCTGGCTGTGGTCCTCAGGTCTCCTGTTTCCCCACTGGCAAGGGTTGCTGAGGCCTTGGGTGGGGAAGGAAGGCACCCTGTCGCCATGCCCGCCATCAGAGGTGCTTGATAGCAGTGGCTCTGAATGAACAAACAGGTCTCCCCTGTGCCCCCCTCTCAGCTGAAGAGGCAACGTGCTCAGCCATGGACTGTCACATCAGCCAGTACGCCACCATCTGCCAAGCAGCTCCAGGCCGAGGGGTGAGGAACCCGCTTGGGGACTGGGCTGGGGAGCGGGGAGCGAGAAACAGAGCATCGGGAAAACCCCCCGCCCTCCTCTCGGCTCCTGCGCCCAGCCAGGGCTCTGAGGGGCTGGACTTTCTTCCTTTCCAGGTGGCTGCCCCTGAGGGAGAAGCTCCAAGTGTACGAGGCAGGAGCCCCGGCCACCACAACAGGCCCTCCCACAATCCCCCAAATCGGGCCTTCCAACAACCACAGTGAGTTCTACTGCCCATACTTGCCTCCACCCTTCAGCTCGGCCCGGATGGGAGCCAGTCCCCCTTCTCCAGCTTCTGGAGGTCTAGGACTCCTCACTTCTGTTCCTATACCTAGGGTTTGGGGTTCCCACTCAGTGCCCAGCACACCAATCGTCTCCTAGCATGTGATCTGTCTGTGACAACTAAGCAAATGACACCCCAGCACACCTAAGCGGTGTCTGTCATTCAACAGAAGGTGAAGTTAGGGGTGGGGTGTCACTGTTTCCTAAACCAGAAAATCCCTGGACCATCAGCTACTGCCCATGTGTTACCCAAGCAAGCATCCCTCGGGCTCTGTTTCACCTGGGTGCCACAGAGATCCCACCCTGCCCTCACATCCTGCCTTTCAAACTCCCTCGTTTCCCCTCCACCTTGCCAGCCAGCCCTGCACACCAGAGTTCCACCCAGGGTCTGGGGTCCTAGAGGAGAGCCTGGGGGCAGAGGCCCAGGTGGAGAAGGTTGTGGAAGAGAAGTGCCCAGCCTGGGAGCAGCCCCCGAAGGACAAGGCTGAAGGCCCAGCTGAGGAGGTAGGACTCAGGCTGTGAGGCCTGGGGCAGTGGGAAGGCTTAGAGCTGGTAGAATATTGGAGAAATGCCCCACCCCAAACTCAGAGTCCCTTCAAGCCTGGGTTCTCCACCCCGATGTCTTCCTTTGTAGTCATTAGGAGGCTGTCAGATCTTGTGCTGGAAGGAGAAATATTCTCTCTGGTCCTCGTGTGTTTAGAAGGGAGGAGCCCTGTGTGTTACCGGGGAGCAGGCAGGGAGGGGAGGAGATGGGAGAAAGCAAGCCTCTGCCAGGCCCTGGTTCTCCTAGGAAGCCTTCTTGGAGGTGGGAAAGATCCTAGGAGCAGCTTAAGTCAAGGGAGGGAAGCATCCTGGGCCCTTGACCTGTGGTTCCTCCTTTCTCTTCAGGTTCCAATGCAGGTGCCAGAGCAGAACCTCAGACACCCACCTGCAGGGGCCTCTGGCCCCACCCTCCAGCCCAAGCCAGCCATGGGCAGCCTCTCCCCACAGGAGCTGGGCAGGGACCGCTCTCAGCAAGTAGGTGTTTTCTTGTTCGGCAACGGGGTCCAAGGCGGGAGGCACTGGGTCATGGACCCCTCCGCCCTTCCGGGGGTGGGACCGGTTGGCGCGAAGCGTGGTTGCTGAAGCTCTGGTTCTGCTCTGGTGAAGAGTCCAGGCTTTTCTCGTCAACGCTGCCCCTCTCCTGCTTTCAACTCCTTGGTATTATCACCTACTCTGTTGACTTACCAGCATCTCTACTTCCCCCTCCATGAAGTTGGCAGCCCAACAGGAGAGAGGAGCAAAATTCCATCCAGACAGATGGCGAGCACCGAGTTCGAGCTGGGCTGCTTGGGCTTGTGCTTTTCTGTCCGGTCTGAGGGCAAAGCTGTCCTCAGCCAAGAGAAGTTGAGCGTCAGGATGGGGAAGGGACAGCCTTCCTGAGTCAGGTGTTTGTCACGGGTCTTCAACACATTTACTGTGGCTATTTTTTTCTCAGAAGTAAATACAAACCACCATGCAAAGCCAAAGAGAAACGGATGGGGGGGGGAGGTCATTCTTTCCGGGCTTAATAGAGAGATGCTGCTAGTATTTTTTCCTTGGCTCCCAGCACATAAATCCCCTGCCACTCAGCGTTGCTGCTGCCAACTCCACTCCTCCCTCCCCAGCATGCTTCACACCAGGCAGTGTATTTAAAGCTTCTGGACAGAAGGGCCTGTTTAATTTTATTTCTTGTTGGGGAGTGTCTGTTCCCGACTCAGCAAAAATGCTGCAGCCTGAATAATCAGCAGCTCATTATCTGTCTCCCGCTGGCTGCCGACTCCTCGGGGCCCTGGAGAGGCAGGGAAGGGTGCACTGGGGGGATGGCCCTTTGCTCCCCAAGGTTCACCCACAGACTTCCAATAATGAGTCAGGGTCTGTGCTTGGTGTCCCCTATTGTGAGGAGATGGGACACCAGGGTTCTCATTTCTGCTTTGCCTCAGTGTGGTTTTGTGGTCTCTGGCAAGTTGCTTCAAGCTTGGCTTATTATTCTCCCCACTTCTCGAGGCTAAAGTACAAATAAAATGTGACAGAAATCGCTAGCCAAGAACCAAGGGTTGCAAAACATTCTAGATCATTTCCGTATTTGGAAACACTCTTAACAACCAGATAATCGACAATAATTTTTCTTTGGCTTTATAATTTAGAATCTTAGACCACGAGGGCACTGAGTAGAGCTTAGATTTTCCAGGTCAGTGGCTTTTCAAAAATTTTTTGAGCTGCCAAGTCCTTTCTTCAAATGAAATCTTAGGCTGAAATCTAATGTGTAGCACAGACAAAGCAGGGCTGCTCTGTTTTGCAGTGTCCTCTGATGGGTTTCTTGAAACTTAATTTGGCAACCTCTGACTTGGACCAACTCAGCATTTGTCAGATGGGGATACTGAGGCATTTGCCCAAGGTCACACAGAAAGGGCTGGGCCAGACCCAGATCATCCAACATCCAGGCCGGTGCTTTCCCCCCAATACCCATTTTCCTCAGTAGTCTAATCTTATAACATGTAGCTCAGGTGGATAAAGAATGAGTTTTCATTGTGTTCTTTTTAATGTGTATCCTGTCTTCCTTCAAAAAGGCCTTGAGATACTTTATAAAATGAGTTTGGGTTCTCTGAGCACACGCTGACAGAGGGCAGTGGAGGGCTTCAGGAATGTCCAGGCAGGTAGAGTTACCAGAAGATAAATTATTTGTTAATCCCCATGAATAATCCCCAACGACATCATTGTGTTTATTTTATTGTAGTTGTGCCTTACAGAAAGAAAATTTGCTTTATTAGAATCTAAATTTACAGCATCAGTAATCACATTACCCTCATAATTTCCTTTAAATAGGCCCCCAGTGCATGTGAAATATGTGTTGATTCACACATACTTTTTCCGGATCTCAACTATTAAATGGAAAAAACAAACATAGACTGAGAGCATTTTTTAAGGGTCTTCTCAGAACCAAGATAAACAGCCTATCTTATTTAATTTCCTCTTATCCTAATGAGGTAGATGGTATTATTTCCATTTGACAGAAAACAATATTTAGCTAACCTTATAGTGCTTACTGTCTGCCAGGCACTGTTTACACACTCTACATGGAAAGTAACTCATTTACTCTTCCCAACAAGCCCATGAGGTAGGTGCATTTATTATTCCCATTTTAAGGACGTAGAGACTGAGGCTAAGCAAGGCATCCCAGATCACACAACTAGCAGGGATTTGAATATAGGCTCTTAAGGGCCACCGTACATGGCCACCGTACATTGGCCCTCAGGTAAATGAACTTACTTAAGCGCAGTGCTAGAATGTGGCAGGGCTGAGGAAACACAGACCTTCTGAGTCCAAGGCCATGTAGCGCCCTCTCCCAACTTCCCGGTCACCGTCTTTGTCGTGTAGCATGTTTATCGGGAGAAGCTTCCCCATTACCTGTGGCTGTCTCCACCAGCCTTGGCCTTTGGCAAGTGTATGGCGGAGCAGGAGCCAGGGCTGGGACGGTGGTGAGGCCAGGCAGGAGGGAGCCAGAGGACCAGGCCGCGTGCTCCTGTCCACCTCTGGAGCCGTGGGGCTGGGAGCATGGGTCTGAATAGGGGTGGGGTTTCCCTTCCCTCTGTTCCAGGTTGGCCCTGAAGGTGCTGTGCCTGGCCCAGCGGCAGTACTCCCTGCTCCAGGCAGCCAACCTCCTGACCCCTGACATGATCACCGAGTTTGAGGCCCTGCAGCAGCTGGTGCGAGAGGGAAAAACTGAGCCCGAGGCAGAGGCCTCTGAGGCTCCCGGCCCGGCCAGCAGGGCACCTCCAGCCCCGGAGCTGTGTCCAGAGTCAAGTGAGTTCATCTCTGCTCTGCCTCTGGCTGAAGGTGCTGACGCCAAGGCCCAGATGGGGCTGAGGGAGGCTGGCTTGGTGCTCAGATAGGGAGACTGGACCCGTGGGAACGAGGGCTTCTGCACATTGCGAGGCCCCAGGAGCTGGGGCAGACCTGAGAAGTCAGGGGTTCCTTCGTGTCTCTAGCACCTTGCTCCCCAAATTCTACAAATTCTTCTTCCTTCTGGCCAGTTCCTGATCTCCCCTTCTCTGTGCCCAGAGTCTCCAGGATACTCTGGCCCCGTGACCCGGACCATGGCAAAGCAATGGAGTGACCTCATGCCCACTCTGGGGATCCCACCCAGGCCTGATCGCACCGTAGCCCAGGCATCCCGGGGACCCACGGCAAAGAAGAGGAGGAGGAGACTGAGCCCCTCACGGCCAGACCATCCACCGGCCCCGAAGCCAGTGACTAAGCACCAGCGCCAGTCCTTCCTGCCCTGTCTGGAGAGGGGGTCCCTGCCTGAGGCCCAGCCTTCGATGGGGCCCAGCACCCCCCAGGGAGGAAGGACCCCCTCCCTCTGCCATTCCCCTCGCTTCTGCCCTGTCACCGTCATCAAAAGCCAGGTGCCCTTGGGCCCTTCCGCCATGCAGAACTGCTCCACCCCTCTGGCCTTGCCTGCTCGGGACCTCAATGCCACCTTTGACCTCTCCGAAGAGCCTCCCTCAAAGCTGGGTTTCCATGAACGCATTGACTGGGAGAACGCCCCCCAGGAGCTGAACAGGCTGGACCAGCCCTTATTCCCCAGGTGGGTCTCCCCTCCAGCCCTCCCAGCAGGGGTCAAGGGTCAGCCACAGACGGTGCTGCCAAAAGGAGTGGAAGACAGCCTGACTCCCAGAGCCGGGAAAGCTGTGCTCTGTCTCCCTTTGGTCCTGATCATCTTTGCACCCCAGGAGAGCAGAATGCCCAGCTCCCATGGAGGCGCTGCCTCTGTCTGTCCCTGCTTCAAAGCTCCCAGCTCTGTGCAGGCTTGTGGGGTGTCTGTGTGTACCTAATAGGACCCCAACTTGGCAAGAGTCAGCAGGGAGCAGTAATTAATGAGGGGAGCCCAACCTTATCTACTCCTGTGTCCCCTGTGGGCTGGCCTGAGTTGTGTCCCACTGGGAACTGCCAGTTTCCGCCACCTCTACCATCAGATTCCACCCTCCAGCCCATGGGAAGGGGGCCTCAGAAAACTCTGCAGAGGTATTTTTCAGTGAGGTAGTCACTTTCAACCCAGAGGGCAGGGGGTAGGGCCACAGCAACCAGTTCAGGACAGTCCAAGGCCAGGAACAAGTGGCAGACTAACCAGGATTTGTGCGGTGGGGGCCAGCAGGCTGCCCACCCCCACCCCGGCCCCTCCCACAGCCCCTGCACCACCTCTCAGTAACAAGCTCAGAGCTGGGCAGGTGGAAGGGTGAAATAGTTTGAACTCCAGTTCCCCGGACATACCAGAAACTGACATCTGGACATTCTCCCTGCACAGGCCTGTCACTCAGCTGTCAGCCCGGGATGAGTGGGCAGGGAGAGGAGTCCACCTCTTAGGAGGCAGAAGCCTCAGAGGTCATCTTGTCCAAGCTCTCAGCCCCCCGGGTGGGGGCTGGGGGAAGGAAAGGGCCGGCACCGTTTTCTGGTTCCCTCCTGATTTGCCTCCCTTCACCTCCCACCCTCCCCCAGGGGACCCATGCTTCTGTTCACCATGAAGGGCCCCCAGCCAGCATCTTTCCTCCCTGGGATCTCTGCCTGCAAGAAGAGGCGCATTGGGAGGTGAGGTCCAGGAGGGGTGGGGGAGAGAAGAGGTTGGAGAGAAGAGGAGAGGAAGGGCTTGCACCAGGACAGTGGGCGCCTGGCTCACCACCTGCACGTGCCCCTGACCCTGGAGAACAAGTGGTCGAGGGCTCCCGGGCAGGAGTTCTCTAACTCAGGCTCATCCTAGAGGTGAAAGGAACCTCCTTGCCTTGGTTAAAGGCCCCTGTCCATGAGGGAGACATTCAGGGTTTGTTGGTTAATCCAGTGGATCCAGTCCCCCCACCCACCCACCTACACACACACCCCCTCGGAAGCTCTCCTCGGTGCTTAGACCCTCCCTACTCTCCGGGCTTAGTGTCTAGCTCCCGGCCTCCCCTCCCCCATGGCTGTAACCTTCCCACCTTCCCTCCTTCCTCCCCTCCCTCAGTGCCTCAGTTTCCCGCTCACGAAGAGTTGCCCGGGGCCACAGCCGCATCGCCCGTCTTCCCAGCTCCACCTTGAAGAGGCCAGCTGGCCCCTTGCAATCCCAGGTGACTGGCATTGGGGACAGGGAGGGTCTGGGCCCCAGAGTGTCAAGAAAGATGGGACATAGGAGGGATGGGGTGGGCCAACACCCTGGTGAAAGGAGAGCCTGAAGTACTTCCAAGCATCTCAGGGAACCTGAGGAGAGCCGGAGATGGGATGGGGGAGGGAAGCCCTGGGACAGAACCTCACTTTTCTCCTTCCTCCCTGCCCTCTCCTCCACCCACTGGCCTACAGAGCCCCCCTTGAGCCTGCGCTTCCGAGGAGCCAGAAGGAACTGGTGGGGATTGGGCCCGTGCTGTTCTCTGGGAGCTGCATCGCCAAGACATCCTGACTGACTGGCTCCCCTACACCTGCCATTCCGCTTCGTGGCTGGAGCCGCCTGCACCAGGAGCCCTGGCCTGCCTCCCTCAGCTCCGAGCAGTTACTGCCAATGAGCTCTCCCTTTATTATCACCCCTCCCGTGACCATTCATTCTGCTACTCACCCTCTTTATGGATCTCGTTACACTCGGCGGGTATATATTCATTCATGAGTGTTAACACATAGCTATTTTAAAGGGTGCCCCGTCTTTCCCCCGCAGTTCGTAATGCCCTGCCCTCGGTGCCGGCAGGCGGCTATTTCATAGTTCCCCACCTCCTGGAGACTAACACTGGGCCCAGGGATGGTGACCGCAGAGGAGGGGAATGGGGGGGCAGCTCAGGGAATCCTATCTTGGCTCTGCCTGATTTCCCAGAGAGGGGCGTCTTCAGCCTTACTGCCCCAGTGGGGAGCAGGAGCCCAGGCCTCAGTCCTGGTGATGATGCAGGTGACGGTGCGCCTTGATTGCAAACTGAAGACAGCTTTGTTGCTTTCATCCTGTGTAAAAAGAAAAAGCCTGAAGAAGAAAGGGAGAGAGGAGATTCGGCTTTAATGATAGATATAACTGCTCTTAGTACCTGTGTTTAGTTCCTTCTATCTTTTATTTCTGCATATATATACATGTAGATTTAGATTTTTTTTTTTAATTATAATATTGATTAACCATCTCTATCCCTGGTGTGACTCTTTTCTGACCTTCCTACTCTTCAAGGACCTCAGGATACTTCTGTGAGTTTAGAAAACAACTCCCACCCTTCCTCCCCCTGCAGCCCCCGGCCCAGGCCTACGGGAGAGCCAGCCCTCCGGTAAGGTGTCTGCGCCTCAGCAGGTTAAGAAGCAACTGCACCTGAAGCCTGTTCCATCCTTCCTCAGCCTTGGGGTGGGTTGCTAGGAGTCCAGCCATCGGGCAGAGAGATTCAGCAGCCCTGGGTCTAAGGTGAGGCTCCAGCCTAGGCCCCCCCGACAGCTTGGACCAGGGGGGCAGTACCCTCTTCCCAGCAGCTCTGCCAGCCCCCTCCTGCTCCTAGCTCCATCTCCCCTCTTCTCCACCCGGATTTACCGCTCTTCCCTCTGTGAAGACATGGCTGGCTGAATGAACTAATAGTGTAAACAGAATTACAGGACGGTTGTTTTAACTTGCTTCTGAAAACAAACATGTTAAAGGTATTTAGCACGTTGTGAGTGGTGTGTAAATAATGCTGCTAATTTCAAATGAGTCCCCGCTGTTCCTGCACAGCCTCCTCCTCTACCTGCTTAGTCCCTCCCCCTCCCAGTTACCATCCCTTTTAGGGGGGATGTGGGAGAGAACCCAAGGAGGAGCATGGAGTTCCCATGGGCTGCCAGGCATCCAAACTTCAGGACCCTATGAGGTTGATAAGGAGGAAATAGACTCGAAAAGTTTAACAAAACTTGCCCTGAGTTAGACAGCAAGTAGCAGGGCCAGGATTCAAAACTTGGGTCTGGCTTCTTTGCACTGCACCAAGCTGGTTCCCTCTGCAAGCGGACAGACATCATTTCTTTTCACTTGATGGGTTCCCGCCTCTCCAATCAGTCTTAATGGGTTTTATTCCACCCCACTGTGTACCCGATTCCCACAGAAGCAGTCACAGCTTCACACCTGCAGGACCCGGCTGGTGCCTTGACCTCAGGGTGCTGGTTCCCTGGGGCCATCACATACATTATTTCATTGGGTCACTGCAGGTACCTCTGCCAGGGCAGAGGCCACAGGCATGGGCAAGGGGCCTGGTAACCAGGGTCAGGAGGGCAGCCTTCATGCCGCAGAGTCCACTGCAGGAGGCAGAATCCCCTCAGGCAGGGGGCAGCTGGTAAGTAGAAGAGGTCACTCTGGACAAGGGTGTTCTGCAGCCATCCATTCGCTCAGCAAACATTTGTGGCTCTGTGGTGCAAAATGTTCTCTCGGGTGACCCATTAAATGTACAAAGGCTCTCTGCTGATGGACTTAAGCACATGCGGCTCTTGCCCTCAATCATGGGAGGTCGGGCTGAGAGTGCTCGCTGCCTGGTGTCCCTCTCGCCGGGAGGCAGCCTGGCTGCCCGGGCTTTGCGGGGAGCTGGCAGGGGTGCGGGGGCAGCGTGCTAACAGCAGCTTCTGGCTAACCTCCAGGGCCTCACATCAAGAGAGTCATCCAGCCTGGTCCACATCCCCTCTCCCTGCCTCATCCTGATTCTCCCACCTTGGGGCCCTGGGCAGAGCCCCTCACTCCACTTCTACGAGGTTAGAGGTTTTCTCTTCCCAGGCCCTTGATGCCCACCCCCTGCTTGCCTCAGTTCCTGTAGCTCATGCCTGGACCCCCACCCTGGGGTACAGATTCCTACCCGGTTCACAGAACCCAGCTTGGTGCCAGGAACTGAAAGCACAGAGAACACGACGTGGTCCCTGCATGCAGGGAGTCAGGGATGGCACCTGTCCCTTGAGTGTAAACCAAAACCTCCTTCAGTCTTGGCCCCAGTCACTAGGAGGAGACTGGGCTTTCCCCTCTGGGTCACCCACACCCCCAGCCATCGGCTTGGCCCCCACAGGGTGCTTCATCACCACATGGGGGTTCTCCTTGGTCCTCCCAACTCAGGAGCCCTGCCTGCCAGACCCCTCTTCATCCGTCCCCAGGTTTCCCCAGGAATGTTGTGCCTTTGGCTCTTGGCTGGGTTTGGGGTCCTGGTCCTCAGCCAGAATCTGATTCTTGCCTGCCCTCCCCTCCTCCATGGTTCTTTTGTGAAGTGGGACCAGGGTCAGTGGCAAGAAGAGTTACCCCCTGGGGGCCTGGAGACTGTTCCAGCTCACCCCAAGGGCTCCTCTTGGCTCACCCACGGCCCCCCCATGCCCCCTTCCCTGGCACTTCCTGTCCCTTTGGAGGCCCGCTGGATTGGAAATAATAGGTTGCCCACCAGCCCTCTCCTCCCACAAGGGCCACATCTGGGCCCTGCCTCTCACTCTCCCGGAGGGATGGAGTCAGGCCCGAAGACCTCATAGGGGAGAGGGGAGCAGAGCAGATAGGGGAAAGCAATTAAAAGTGATCTCAGGTTAGAGGCTGGAGGCAGGGAGGCAGGGGGTGGGCCGTCTGGAGCAGGGAAGAAGGAGGGGGAGAAAGGGCCTGAGCTTATTAACCCCAGTGCAGCAGCCTGGCTCCCTGGGGTCCGCAAAGGTGAGTGAGATGATGCCTTTGGTGTGCTCCAGGGGGGCAGGGAAGAGGAAGAAGATGAGCCTGGGGTGCAGCCGGAGCCCTTGTGTAGTCCCAGGAGTCAGACCCTTCTAACCAGCAGAGCCTGCTGGTCTCAAACGGAGCCTGGGGAGAAGGACCAGTCCCTGCCCTGAGGCAGCCCCCCTCCAACTGAAGAGGCAGAGAACCCCTGCCCTTGAGGACCAATAAAAACTGACAGCCAGCCATGGGTTCTCCCTGCCAAGTGAGGCGTCATGGATCCTGTCTTGTGGGAGCCTTGGTTTGAGGGGAGAGACCTCAGTCTGATGGGGAAGACATAGATCCTCGATTCCCTCCTTGGGAAGCCGTAGGTTGAAATGCAAATCCAAGTCCTTGTCAGCATTTGGATTTGTCAGCTTTTGGCTAGTGGGAGGTATGAGGACACCAAGAGCTTCTCAAACTGGGTGGAGTTGTGCCCCAGGGTAGGTATCATTAAGTGGAAGCTATGATTTGTCAAGCACCTGCTGTGTCTCTGGCCCTCTTTGGTTTTATACTTAAGAACTACTTGGTAAGTAGATATGGTGAATTCCCATTTGGATGTGAAATCAAGACTCAGAGACGGTTCCTGAAGTTGCCCAAGATCACACAGCTAACTGATGCCAAGGCCTTGCTCTCGCCCCCAGAGGACACTGCCGTAGCAGTCAGAGGCAAGTCTAGGGCAATCAAGGGCGTGATCTCTCCGGGTGACACAAATTTGCGTTTCAGAACACCTGCCTACAGCTGAGACTGGCTTTCTCTCTGCCTCTGAACTGGCTGTGGCCGTGGCCGCTTGGACCTGGGCAGCTGAGCACTGCCATCTAGTGGCCACCAGGGCTCAGTTGCCGCGCTCAGCGATGGGCCGTGAGACGGATTCAAAGGTGGTCGCCAGGGGCAGCCAGAGGGACATTTGTTCTCATCCCATTCAGGCCTACTGACCACTGTGCTGTGCCAGGCCCTGGGAAAGGGGCAGTGGCGCAGGCAGAGCCAGCCAGGTGGCAATCGAGTGGTAAAACGGCCACATGATGTAGAGGTTAGCAGCGTTGGAAAACACTGGGCACCTTGTGTGCACGTGGAGGCCTGATGTGGAGTTGGTCTGACCTGGGAGGCATCTGGGCTTTGCCTGTGGCAGGAGGGCATCCTGGCAGATTCTGGTGGGGAGATTCAAGGAGTGGGAGGCCCGGCCTTCTTGTGCCCCCTCGGCTTGGAAGTGGGGCCCAGCTTAGCGGAAGGCCATCCAGCGGGATGCAGTCTCTATGGCTGGCGGCCTTCTGCTGGCTAGAGGTCAGTCTAGGGTTGGGCCTGAGGCGTCAGATGTTGGGGCCCTCGGGTCGGGGAAGCAGGAGAAGAGGCACCACCTAGGATGGGGCCTGAGCCAGACCATGAGGCTGGGACTTGGGGTGGAGGCCAGGAGGACTCTGGGCCTGCCCTCCTCTGTGGCCTGGGTCTGCCTGGGGCAGGAGGGCCTCGCAGTGTGTTGGCTTAGAACAGAGAGAGAAAGATAACGTAACTGTCCAACGATGGAGCTCAGTTAAATCAATGCATGTAGTGGAAAACCATGCAACTGTGAAAATGATGATGTAGATAAATATTTATTGATATGGAAAGACATTCACAACATATTGTTGAGTGAAAAAAGCCAATTACAAAACAATTTGTACAGCATAAGCCCACTTTTTTGAAAATGCATTTCTACATGTGGAAAAAATCTGGTAGTGTTTATCTCCAGGTGGCAAAATTACGGCTAATTAAAAAAAAATTTTTTTTTGCTTATCTTTGTTTTCTAATTTTTCTACAACAAATGTGTAAGAAAAAAAATAATGAAAGTTTGGAAAACAACCCCCACCAAGTCTGTCTGCCTTTTTGCTTCTCTGTATGACACCGTCAGCTAGTCAAGGGCTGAGTGTGGGGATGGGTCTGAGAGCTGGATGGGGGTTGAGAATGGGGGCAGGGAGAGTCAGGGCCCTGGGACAGGAGCCCAGCGAGGTAGTGGAAGGGGGTGAAGGCTAAGGGACCCCATCTGCTGGTTCTGAAATGAACCTCTGTCCCACATACAGAGGCACAATTCACCCGGCTCCTCTGACAAGCCCCTCCTACTTTTGTTACATCTTTCCTCTTCAGGATTCCTTTGCACTCATTTCCACTAGATTTCACTCGGACAAAAAGGGGAGCCCACAGGCTGCGACTTGCTGGGCAACCTGGGAGGGCCACAACTAGCCACAGAGATGAGAACTGGGGCCAGGGCTCATCCCCGTGCTCTTCCCTATCGGTCCCCAGCTCACCCACCCATAGCAGGATGAAAGGTCGCTGGGTTTCCCCTCCCCGTATTACTGCTCAGGCCCCAGGGTCAGATGCCGCCAGAGACTATGAGGCAGACCCTCACCCCCTCTGTCTGTGCTGGAACTCACAAGGGAGACATCAGCGGGCAGCCCATAACATGCCCATATGAAGAGCATGCCCCTGGCGTGGGGTGGGGGGATTGTCCTGAGAAAGGCTCAGGGGCCTGCACTGGCTCTAAGAGCTGGGGAGGTGGTGGGCAGCATGGCCTTGTCTGCAAAGCTGGAGATCTGGCATGCTGGGCCGCTCCCCAGGGTCTTAGTTTGGTCCCCACTGAGTGACTCACCTTGGCACAGACACAATGGTCGGGGGTGGGCAAAGAGCCTGCTTCCCGCTGCACCCCAGCCCCCCTCTGATGCTTTCCGAGAAGCCCATTGAGCAGGGCACTCGGGCTCCCCCCTGGCCTGGCAGCCTGGCCTCTCAGGATAAAAGCAGCACAGCCCCTGGGGGCTGCCCTTGCCGCACGGCGCACTCACCAGCGGTGGAGAACAAGGCTCCTTTCAGCAAGTGCCCAGGAAAAGGGATCAACGGCTCAGGCATGGGAAGGGTGGCAGGGGGTGGGAGGGAGGAGGGCTGCCTGCTTCCCAGAAGTCCAAGGACGCAGATTGGTGAAGGGCCTGGGTGGGGCTCTGACCCTTGAAGACCAAGGTGGAAGGGGGTGGACCGACCGGAAGGCTCGAGGGGCAATCAGGCCTGGGGTCCGGGCTCCCAGTCTGGACCCAGTGGCTCCTGTGTTCTCAAACTCACCCACCCCCAGAGGCCTTTCCCATCATCCCAACCTGATGTGTGGGAACTCAAGGGAGATATATTTCCAAGGGGGCGTGTGAGGGGGTGGCCAGGGTGACAGGGTGTCTCAGGAACAAAGATGCAAGCCGGGACAGCCAGCTCATTCATAACTGCTTTGTGGAGCTGCCAAGGCCTGGACTCTGGGAAGGGTGCAGGGAGGCTGGGCAGGGGAGGGGTGAGCCCAGTGGGACCGAGCAGGGGCTCAGAGGGGCCCGGGGGGAGGAGCCAGGCAGTGCAGTGTCTGACCCCCTCGTCCCAATCAATCAGGACTTCCAAAGGTTCCTTCTGCCACCCCCCTCTGCTAGATAGAAAGGCCTCGAACGGCCCTCCAGGACGGAGGCTGGTGTCCAATTCCAGACCCCAATCCCAGAACTCCTGGGAGAGGTGAGAAAGCAGAAAGGCAGGTCGGGTGTATTCAGAGGGCAAGGCCTGCAGGAATCTGTTGGGAATGGGGCTCGGTAGGAATCTGTAACAGGCTGTCCCTTGTATGGAACAGGTTTGTTTTCTGCCGAATTCCCAGCATGGAGCAGGCAGGCGGGGAAGGGGTGCTGAGGGAGGGAGTGCCTGCGACAGTCATGGTATCTGAGTTGGAAGGTGGGTCAGAGGTCACCTGGCTCAGCCTCTTTGACCCACTTTTCTAGAGAGGGGTGTCCTGGTCCAGCGGTCCGGGTCCCAGACCCAGCGGGGGTTGGCATGCCCGGGAAGGCCTGCCTCTGGGCACAGTGACCGCAGTTGGGTGAGAGGAGCTCTCCCCATGGCTGGGCTGGGGCCAGCCCCACCCCCTCAGGCTATGCCAGGGGACGTTGCCAGGGGCAACCTGGGCAGTGCCAGGCCAGCCCGCTGCTCCATAAAGCCCCCATATCCCAGGAGCGGGCAGAGCCAGGCCAGGATGGAGAGGCGACGCGTCACCTCCGCTGCTCGCCGCTCCTACGTCTCCTCCTTGGAGACGATGGTGGGGAGCCTGGCTTCTGGCCGCCGCCTGGGGCCTGGCACCCGCCTCTCCCTGGCTCGAATGCCCCCTCCACTCCCAGCCCGGGTGGACTTCTCCCTGGCCGGGGCACTCAATGCCGGCTTCAAGGAGACACGGGCCAGTGAGAGGGCAGAGATGATGGAGCTCAACGACCGCTTTGCCAGCTACATTGAGAAGGTGCGCTTCCTGGAGCAGCAGAACAAGGCGCTGGCAGCTGAGCTGAACCAGCTGCGGGCCAAGGAGCCCACAAAGCTGGCTGACGTCTACCAGGCCGAGCTGCGCGAGCTGCGGCTGCGCCTTGACCAGCTCACGGCCAACAGCGCCCGGCTCGAGGTGGAGAGGGACAATCTGGCGCAAGACCTGGGCACCCTGAGGCAGAAGTGAGAAGGGGACCAGGGGAGGGGCCTCCCAAGCAGGGAGGACTGAGCCCCTGAGAGGGAGTGCCCACAGGCCTGCGGGGTCTCAGCAGGGGCTCTGCTTCTCTGTTCCCCGGGTTTCCCCACTGCTGGGAGGGGAGGGCTCTCCTCGTTCCCCAAGACTATGGGAGCACGCAGGAAGAGGCCCAGGGCCTTGGGGGTCTGGGTCCCAGAGACAGCACCTGTCACTGGACCATCAGGGACCCCAGCAGGCAGGGTCTTTGCATTTCATTCCCTGCTGGGCCTTGTGGCTGTGGGCTGGGAGCTCACCTTCCTGAGCCTGAGGATTGGAAGGCGAGAAGGTTGGTGTCCACAAGGAGGTGGGGCAAAAGAGCAGGCAGGCATGGGTTAAGGACACATTCTGCCTGTCACCACCTTGTGACCCTAGCAAGCCACCTCGACTTGCCCAGCTGTGTACCAGGGATCAAAACAAAATCCATTTCAGGAGGTAGCTGCCCAGGATCAGGGGAAACCTCATTGACACAGTGCTTTGCTGAGCTGGCAGGGCATGTGTGTGCACCCACAAGTGCAGGGGGATGTGTGTGGGTTGGAACTTGCAGCAGCGAGTGCTTGGTAGGAGCACCTGTGCGAGCAGGAGCAGGTGCACCAACCCTGATAAGGCAGCTCAGTAACGAGATAGAGCCAAGGCCCTCGGTCTAGAACTTCTCTGATTCTTACTCCTCCTGCCACCCTACCAGTCCTGGGGGTCTCTGTGGCAGGGGGGAGTGGGGCAGGGATCTGAGAGTCCTCAGAAGAAACTGGACACAGGAATGTGCCGTCCCCACCCCCCAACTCCAGGCTCCAGGATGAAACCAACCTGAGGCTGGAGGCTGAGAACAACCTGGCTGCCTATCGACAGGTCAGGGAGGTGGAGGGGGAGGTTGGGGGAGGGGAAAAGGGTGGGAGGTAGCCCACCCAAACCAAGCTCCCCAGCCCAGCCCTCCTGAGCAATGAGCTGCTCCTCCCACAGCCCCAAAAGAAGGGATAGGACAAGCCTGGGAATGGTGAAGAGGAGTTTGAGGTCAGAGTGGTCCCCTCTCCATTGCAGGAGGCAGATGAAGCCACACTGGCCCGTCTGGATCTGGAGAGGAAGATTGAGTCTCTGGAGGAGGAAATCCGGTTCCTGAGGAAGATCCATGAGGAGGTGAGACTGGAGCAGAGGGAGGAGAGCCCGTCAGAGATTGAAATTGAGAGAAAGAGACAGAGGATGAAATATTGAGACTGAGAGATACTCAGAGACAGAGGGAGAGAGAAACAGGCAGAGATTGGCAGAAAGAGAATTAAGAGAGTCAGAGAGGAAGAGACAGAGAGAGAAACAGATAGAGAGCAGGGGTGGGGGTAGATAAAGACAGACAAGAGGGCATTCCCGACCCCTGTGAAAACACACACACACACTCTACTTACTGGATTCAAATGGGCCTCGCTGCCTCATTTTTTTTCTTCGTAACAGCCCTGTGAGGTAGGAACTGTTCCAGGATCATCCCCTTTTTACAGAGGACGCTGAGGCCCAGAGAGGTTAAGGAACTTGCTGAGATCACAGAGTCTCTCTGACTCCAACCCTTCTGCCACCTGCATCCCTTAAAATGGAGCCATTTATTAAAAAAAAAGGTTCCACTACGTTCTGACCTCAGATTATGGATTCAGAACCTGTGACCCCATGGAACCTGTGAACGCACGGGCACACCCATCCACAGAACACAGGCCCACTCTCAGCGCCAGGCTCCTGCCTGTCCAGCCCTGGCAGAGGACACCGTGAGACCCCCAAAAACCCCTTGCCTCCCTTAGCCTGGGCCATGCCTCTTCCTCCAACTAGGGATGCCCCACTTCTCTCAGCCAATGCCTGCATCTGAGGGGCAAGCAGAAAAGGGCACAATGCTGTATGACACCCCGCCTGCAGCCTGAACCCTGAGCCCTGGGACACTTGTCTCCCCCTGACCAGGAGGTGCAGGAGCTCCAGGAGCAGCTGGCCCGGCAGCAAGTGCACGTGGAGCTGGATGTGGCCAAGCCGGACCTCACAGCGGCCCTGAGAGAGATCCGCACACAGTATGAAGCAGTGGCATCCAGCAACATGCACGAGGCAGAAGAGTGGTACCGGTCCAAGGTAGCCCCGACTATGGGCCAGCCCGCCTCCTCCAGGCAGCCCTACTTTCTCCATACTGGAGAACTGGGGAGGGAAGGTAGAAGGTGGAAGGGAATCCTTTCTGGGTGATTGGCCTCCAGAGAAGTGAAGTGACTTGCCCAGAGTCCCAAAGGCATTACTACACCCAACAAGTACTTATTATTATTACTATCATTACTTCTCCTCCTCCCTGTAGTAGTAGTCAGCATTGTTGTGTGCCAGGCCCTGTGTTAAGAGCTTTGCATGGAATAATCTTGCTATGAAGTAGGCATTGTTCTTTCATAGATGAAAGAACTGAGGTCCAGAGAGGTTAATTATTTGCCCAAAGTCACACAGCTCCTAGGTGGTAGGGCTGGCTTTCCACCCTAGCCCATCTCACTCCAGAGATTCCATTCTTGATCCCTATGCCAGTCTGTGTCTTGAGTTACTGAACATCCACTATGCACCAGGCACTGCTCGGGACACAGAGAGGTGGCTGACTGGGGAGACAGGCTGCGTACCCAAACAAGCACGGTGCACCTGTGTCCATTTGTCTGGTGCTATGGTGTCCACAGAGAATACCACAGGGCAGAGTTTGTCTGCAATGTGGGAACCAGGGAAGACATCATAGAAGGGGGGCATGTGGGCTGGGGTAGGACAGTCATCCACCGACATGCAGAGAGGAGGGAAGGAACACTCCAAAGTGGAGAACACAGATTTTCCAGATGTGAGGGGTCAGAAGAGCATGAAGAGGCTTTTCTCCATGCTGGCCCAGGGTGTGTCTGGCTGAGCTGTGTGAGTAGCAGGAGCCAGTGGTGGTTCTGAGCAGGGGTGAGTCCTGATGAAGCCGTGAGGCCCTCACTGCAAACTGGAGTAGAAAGGGCTATAGTGGTGGAGGAGGACAGGGTTCAGTCAGGTGTCGGGAACTGCCAGTGCAGAAGATTCTGGATTCTGGGGAAAACACCTGTTCATTCATTCATTCGCTGACCAGGCCTTGTGTTAGTTGCCACTGTGCCTCTAGCCCAGTCCCAGTCCCTGTGAATAATCCCGGGGTGATCAGGATAACAACCCCGGGGTCCAGCCAACCTCCCTGATTACCCAGGGACCCTGCCTTCCTATGGGCCCACATAGCTCCCCAGACCCGGCCCCCACCCCGCGGCCCCGCGGCCCCCGCCGGGCTCCCAGCCCACCGCCCTCTCTCCATCTAGTTTGCTGATCTGACGGATGCTGCTGCCCGGAACACGGAGCTGCTCCGCCAGGCCAAGCACGAGGCCAACGACTACCGGCGCCAGCTGCAGTCCTTGACCTGCGACCTGGAGTCCCTGCGCGGGACGGTGAGCGCGGACAGGGTCCGAGCGGGGTGGGCGGCGATCGGCAGGCTGAGGCTGGCCTCGGGGGCAACGGGAGGAGGGGACAGGCGCGCCCAGGAGACGCTGGGGAGGAAGAGCCAGGGGCGGGGAATACGGGCTGGGGGGCGGGGCTCTGAAAAGTTACTCCAGGACGGGGCCAGAGGTGGGACCTAAATCCAGGGGGTGCTCTGTGGGTGGGTGGCTGGGCCACGGGGCGGGGCCTGGGGCCGGGGCGGGGCCTCGACCCCTAACGGGGGTCCGAGGGCCGAGCGGCGTGTCCGAGCCCGGAGGGACCCGCCGGCTCCACCCCACAGAACGAGTCCCTGGAGAGGCAGATGCGGGAGCAGGAGGAGCGCCACGCGCGGGAGGCGGCGAGTTACCAGGAGACGCTGGCCCGGCTGGAGGAGGACGGGCAGAGCCTCAAGGACGAGATGGCCCGCCACCTGCAGGAGTACCAAGAGCTGCTCAACGTCAAGCTGGCCCTGGACATCGAGATTGCCACCTACAGGAAGCTGCTGGAGGGCGAGGAGAACCGGTGAGCCCTGACCCGGGTCCCAGGGAATCCTCCCTGCCCCTCCCAGCTGAGCCTACCCTGCTCCCTTCAGCCGCTGTGTCTTGAATTCACTCCTGGGCCCAGCACAGTAGGTAATCAATATCTGTTTGATGAATGAATGGATGGATGGATTCAGGTCAACTAATAAGGTCCCAGGCTGTGGACTTTGGGTTACCTGCCCCCTCAAACTAAGAGGCTCACTCTCCACCCTCCCAACAAAGATTGGACTTCTTTTCTCCTGACCGATCTTTTCTGCCTCCTGGGAACTTTCTGCACCACTCTCCCCTCCCTGCTGCTATCCTCCAAGCCTCCATTGTCCTTTGGGTAGAGGATGTTCCCCTTGCAGGTAACCCCCAGCTCTCTTGGAGCTCCCAGAGAGCACGCTGGCTGCTGGGGGAAGCTGGGAGATGGGCTCAGCCTATCCCAGCAAGGAAAAGGGCCTTGAGGCTGTCATGATGACACTTGACCAGCAGCGGCCTGGGCATGGCCTGGGGCATCCGGGTCACCCCTCTCCCTCCGATGTCTTTCAGCATCACCATTCCCGTGCAGACCTTCTCCAACCTGCAGATCCGAGGTCAGTAGAGCAGGGCCTTGTGGGAAGGATGTTGGGTTCTTGCCCCTTCCCCCAGGCCTGTAGGCTGCTGTGGTGGCCTGGGCTGAGGACCAGGGCAAAGGGGTCTGAAACTCTCCTGGGGGGTGTGGGGGCTTCACAATTCACTGCAGAGCTTCTAGCCAGAACACACCCTCCCCAGGCTTTTCAGGGTGAGACTATCCTGCTCCCCCTCCCTGTGCTTCATTCCCTGCAGAACTGGGTGAAGGTCTCAACCTCTGCCCTGTCCACAGATCCCTGAGGAAGCTCTGCCCATCTGAGTGTTTTGTTTTGTTTTGTTTTTTAACTGCTTGTCACTACAGGGGGCAAAAGCACCAAAGAAGGGGAAGGTCACAAGGTCACAAGACATCTCAAACGCCTCACAATCCAAGTTATACCAATACAGGCTCACCAGATTGTAAACGGAGCCCCGCCGGCTCTCGGTTAGCTGCTGTTTTCTCAGCTTGACAGGGAGAGAGCCTCACCAAGCCCTTTTCCCCGGGCCTCTTGGGCTCCCTCCTCCCGGGCCTCCCCTAAAGGGCCACAACTGTGTCATTTTCCCAGCAGCCTCAGTGCCCAGCACAGGACCTGGCACAGGGCAAATGCACGGTTAAACAGGCCAAGCTGGTCAGTGCCAGGTGGTCCAGTGAGACACGCTGAGGCCTCCCAGCAAGGCCCCTTGGGTCCTGCTGCACCCAGCGGCTGGGCTCACTGCTTGAGTCCTCTGTCCCCAAGGCCTTAGCTCAGCTCAGTGCTGATTCAGGCCAGAGGATAATTTCCCCCTGGACCGCTGCCCTTGAGTGAATAAAGTTTTATGCCCCCCGATCTTCATTTTAAATACTAGGGAGTATGACATGTCATATTTTTCTCTCCAAGGGGGGAAGAAACTAAATTACTTTTAACTTGTATGTGGCCTTCAAATGATTCTTAGATTAGGGGTAAAAATTCTGTCTCTTCTGGCCCAACAAATTAAGGAACACTGGGGATGCATGTCCCAGGGCTTGCTTCAGCATCAGAAGTGCTAATCGGGCTGGCCATTAGAGGTAATACTGCTGGCTGCCAGACAGGAAAGGATCACTGGGGCCCAGATAAGTGGCAGAAAGAAGTAGAAAAGGGGAAGGGGGACAGGAAAGAGACCTACCCATACGTATTAAGCACTAATATGTGTCAGATGCTTAACATGCATTATTTCAATTAACTGACTCTTCACTCCCACCTAGAGATGTAGACACTGTCACCCCCATTTTGTAGGTTATGTGGCTGGCTAGTGGCTGAGTTGGGACTCAAGCTCAGATTTATTTCAAAGTCCATGGACTCTTTCTTCAGTACAATACAGGGTTGTCAGAAAGCCAGGTGCCAGGGTAGGACTTGGAGAGGGGCTGCAGTGGAGCCAGGTCAGGAGACAGAGCAGGGCTGGGGACACAGCAGCCAGGCCTTGCCCAGCACTGCAGGGATCTCGGGGGAGCAGAGGAGCCTTGGCTGCTCCCTACCTAGTTAGATGGGCTTTCACACTCAGCATCAGGGGCGATGGGGAGGCTGGGGGTGCCCCAAGAGCCCATGGGAGTCCTCCTCTCCTCATGCCTGCAGAAACCAGCCTGGACACCAAGTCCGTGTCAGAAGGCCACCTCAAGAGGAACATTGTGGTGAAGACTGTGGAGATGCGGGATGGAGAGGTGAGTGGGGACCAGGGGTGCTTGAGGCCAGGCTCTGGAAGACAGACTGCCGGGCCTGGAGAAGGGCCTCAGTAACTCCCAGGAGCTCCAGCCCTGGAGGAGGGGAAGGAACCTGGATGTAATTCAATTTCTCCAGCCCCTCACTGGTAGTTCTCAGGGGAGCCTGGGTGCCTAGGTCAGCAGGTTGGGTCCTAGCTCGGGCTCTTTCCCTTTCTTACCCTCAGACTCAGGTGCCCCCAGCCCTATGCCTGGGGGAGAGAGAAAGAGTTAAGGTTAGCAGCTTTCACTTCCAATCCTGGATAGTTGGGAACAGGTGGAGGCTTTCAATTTGTGGCTTGGTAAAAGGAACCTGCCAGAGGGATGAGAAGGGGGGATATGGCATCACCCCCTCCCCATTCATACCAGCAACTCTAAGAGCTAAACTTATAACTGTCAACTTCCCATGGGCCAGACATGGTGCTAAGTCCTTTACAAGCATTCTCTCATATACTGCATGGGTATTAAGGTTCTGATCATAGAAAGATCCGGGGGTTTGGGGGCACGCCTGAGCTTATACCACCTGGCAGTGGTGGCCTTGGGGTCCGTGTGAGGGTCTATCTGTTGCCCTGTGCACCTTCTCTGTCCTCTGCAGGTCATTAAGGAGTCCAAGCAGGAGCACAAGGACGTGATGTGAGGCAGGACCCAGCTGGTGGCCCCTGCCCCACGGTGCGTGGGGCTTGCAGCAGGTGGCAGGGTAGTTGTCCCTCCTCTGATAGCTAATTTCCCCAGACCTGAGCCCCTACCCCATCCCAGCTGCCCACCCCTCCATCTCTTTACCAGCTTGCCCCACACTTCATAAGAATTAGGCCTGCCAGACAGCACCCAACCTGCACCCAGCTACTCCAACTAACAGGGCACAAATGCCTGGAGCTGTACTGCACTTATCCCAAAGGGGCGGCCTGGAGGGGCATGGCCAGCAGCATGGGTTAAAATTGGGTGGGAGCAGAGAAGTTGGGGAGGCAGGGGGACCTGATAAATCACCCTCCACATCCCCATTCCCTGTTGTTATGGCAACTGTTGTCAGAGCTGTAGGCCTCTGGGGGTATCTGGGAACTGAGTCTTTCAGAAAAATTGAAACTAGGAGACAGGAAAATGGCGGGGGGGCGGGGTGGGGTGGGGGGGTGGAATCCCCAAAGGCAAGTTTGCCCTGGCCAGAGGCTTATTCTTCCAGCCTGACCCTGGCCCTGACCCTGAGCAGCCCGGGAGTGAGTGGGAATATCCTATCACCTGTGGAGTCACTAGACAGAATTCCCAGCCTGCCCAGACCCCACAGGGGCCTCCTGAGTACTGCTCAAGTATCCCAGCCCCCTGGGCCACCTTCCAGGGAACTGAGCTGTGACAATCCGTGGGCGTGTGGCAGCTTGATTCCCAGCACTTGGGGGATCTATAGGGTAAGTGGAGAAGGAAGGGGTGCTGTGGGGGACTAGAGGGGGGCTGCTTGGTCCCCAGGTGTGGGTACAGAGAGGTCAAGTCCAGGGAACACTACCCCCCCACCATCCAGGCTGGAGGAGGAATAGTACAGAAAGTAGGGGCGGTTGGGATGATGCTAGACATCGGAGTAGGGGGTTGTGAGTGACCAGTTATACTTGGCCTCTGTGTCGTGGGAATCAAGGAAGTGACATGTTCTCTTGAAGAGGCTGAAACAGGAGAGAGACAGGCTGTTGCCCATGTAGGAGGTGGGGGCTGGGGGAAGAGGCACAAGCTTTGTCTCAGTTCCAGAAGACTCCTCCTTGCTGTGGAGCCCCTGACCTCCCTGTCTACCCAGGCCTCTGAGCACTGGGGCTGCTGCCTCCTGATGCCGGCAAGCGTGGCTGGGTGAAGGCACTCTAGGCGTCTGACCCTCTCCACCCCACAAGGCCCCTTGTGGTTCTATCTCACACACCCAGCACTGTTTTATAAGTCAGACAATTGAGTCCCAAGCAGAGTGAAGATTCTGGCATGTGCTCTTGCAGCCTGGAGGCAGGGCAGCTTAAGGCAGGTGCTTCCACACTTACTCTGCTTCCCCTGGCAAGACAGGTGGGCATGGGATCAACTGTGCCCAGAAGGGGGACAAAGACGGCCGCTCCAGGCTCCCCCTCTCCCCTCTAAGGCCAAAGGGATGGAAAGGTGGAGGTCCCTCCCTCTTCCCCAAGACATAGTGCTCTTCCGCCATGGCCCTCCTGCCACCGCTCCTGCTAACCTGCAGGGCACTGCTACCAACTTTAGTTGCTGAGGAAGAATAAAGACAAATGCTGTGACCTTCCCCAGAGTGGCGTCTGATTTATCCTGGAGAGGGTGGGACTGGGAGCAGGAAGTAGCCCTGGACAAGACCCAACTTGCACCTTTATCACTGATCGTGTTGGGAGCCCAAGCACCCCCAGCAGCAGCCAGACCAGCCACATGACAAATCCCGCCTCCAACCCTGTCCTGCCGGGGCAGCCCTGCTGTTCTCACCCCCAGCCCCAGCCTGGGCGCATTCTCTCAGGAAAGTCCCACTTAGCTCACCCATTCCCCTGTGGTCGTCCTTACTTTTATTCCCAAACCCACCATTGCTACCTGCCGGTCCCAGGACAAGGCTGAGGAGGAAGCCAAAGAGGGCATATACTAGGGCCCCCACTCTTTTGTTCCATCCTTTCCCCGCTACTCCCAATTCAACCAGTGTCTACTTGGCAATCCACAGAGGCAAGAAGGTAAAGCATCTCGAATACTATTCAAACAGAATAGGCCACTTGAGAACTATTAGGTTCATTTCTCCTTTCTCTAATATGAGTGTGAAGTCAGAAGACATGTGGCTCCCTGGCTGCTTCCATTCTGACCTTGGTCCCCAATGTCCCACCTGCCTCTAGCTTCCCCAACTTCCATATCAGACCCCAGACCCACCCTGGAAATTATAAGGCAGGTCGTAACTAACAAACCTGTCCACACCTCCTTACCACACCTCCCAGCCCAGGATGCCCACTCAGAGGCATCTGGTATCATTTAAGAAACACATTTAAACAGAACTGGTCTTCAGGGGGAGAAGTTGGGACAACAGCGAAATAAGTAACAGCAGCAACGACAGAGGTGAATGGTGACAAAGACTGCCGTGATGAGCAGGTAGCCCAACAGGATAAGCTGCAGGGCGGAGCGAGTCTCAGGGTCCGAGAACGAGAACTGGTAGTGCCCTTGGGATGTCACAGCCAGCCGGAACCCAGCGACCCGCACTCCCTGCCGCCAGCAGTAGTAGATGCCTCGGTCACTCAGCTGGGTGAAGCGGATGTGCAGCTGGTTGCCGTGGTCAATGAACACCCGCATGGACCTGCTGACGCCCTTCAGGTACTCTGTGCGGTACAGGTGCTGGTCACCCTTGTCCCAGGCCACGGCGTGCTCTGGCCGGGCCCCAGGGCAGGAGATGATGAGTCCGTGGCCTAGCCTCTGCTGGTGGAACTGAATGGGCACCTGGGGCACCCAGGGCCGGCTGCCCACTTTGGACACGTAGTCGAAGATGGCCAGCATGCCCTTCCGGGTCGTCACCTTCTCACAGGGCACCAGGCAGCTCTGAACCATCAGCTCGGGCGTGTGGTCCCTGGAGGCGTCCCGCAGCCTCCTCGGCACAGCCCGCGAGCCACAGGACACCACGTCGGGCAGCGTCTTGCGGTAGCGCGGGGAGAGGTCTGGGCTCTGCAGGTAGCAGAGACCGATGCGCCACTGCTCCCCGCGCACCCCGCAGCGGTCACAGGGCGTCCACTCCCAGAAGGTGGTGAAGACATGGAGGCTCCCACGGTGCTCATCTTCGGAGGGCTCCTGGCCCTTGTCCTTGAAGGTGGCCACCATTCCTTTGTTGCTCTGGATGTCCACATCGTAGGCGTAAAAGTAGTCCCCCTTGCGAGTGCCGCAGAAGTACAGGCCCGAGTCCTCGGGCTGGGCCCGGAAAACCAACAAGCTGAACATGCGGATGCTGAAGCGGACCAGCATGTCGCTGCCCACCCGCACCTGGGCCGCCTCCGTCAGCACCCGCCCGTCAAAGTCCGTCAGTACCTTGGTGTGGCTGCTACCCAGGTGCTTCTGATAGTACCAGACTACAGCCGACACCTCCTCAGGCTTGCAGTGGCAGGGGAGCTCAAAGCTCATGTCGGCCAGGTAGGCTGCATTGTCAAATATCAGGAAGGCCGGGCAGGGGGTCTTCTGGAAAATGTTCTCTTTCTCCACGATTTCAAAGGCCTGGAGACTGCCCCAGGCCCACAGGAGCACAGTGGTGTGGGCCAGGCTCATGCCCGCCGAGGGCAGGGTCAGAGGGGAGCAGGGCAAAACCAAGCCACGAAAGGCCCTTGGAGCTTCTAAAAATATCACTATCCAGAGCAGGGGCCCAGGCAAGGAAAGGATTTAGGCAGCAAGGAAAAGAAACTACACTCTGCGGAGGAAGTGGCCAAAGCCAAGGCAATTTATTCCCAGCTGTTGTACAAGATGGCCTTCTAATGTTCCAGACCT
This sequence comes from Choloepus didactylus, assembly GCF_015220235.1. Classification (NCBI taxonomy): domain Eukaryota; kingdom Metazoa; phylum Chordata; class Mammalia; order Pilosa; family Megalonychidae; genus Choloepus; species Choloepus didactylus. The sequence goes on along the minus strand of NC_051324.1, from coordinate 54,026,862 downwards.
GGTCTCATGAGGAAACCATTCTAGAACCTGGCCCTCAATCCCCTTTCTAGAACTCAAGCATTCATCCAAGAATGAGTCAGAGGAAACCAGAGTGAAAAGCAAGGGTCCAGGGACTGGGACAGGGAAATCTCAGCCTCACTGCTCCAGGCCCTGCCCTGCCCTGCCTGCTTGGTGGAAGGGTCTTCCCTTCGATCAATCTGGGAGATGAAGGAAACCCTCATGCTGCCAGACCTGACCATCTGTAGGAGCCCAGGGGGCTGACCAGAGCCATGCTCATAGCTTGGGACTTTCCCAGGATCAATCTGCACAGGAGCTCAGTCCCTGGGGAGAAATGCTATACCCTAAATGAGGTAGCTTTTGATCATTTGTCAATCAATTGTCCGTTCAACGGTTTGGGGTTTTAAATAGTCTTATTAAGAGCTGTGGAGATCACTTATTTACCACGGAAGATTAATGATTTGCTTTCTCTTTTGAGTAGAGGGCATTATTGGGGTAGCCATCTCTCAGAGCTAGGGGAGGGCTGACGGAGGGGTTAAAGGCTTGGCAGGCTCAACTTCTTGGGCCATTGACTGTCCTTTGAATCCAGAGTTCTAAACATGGAGCCAGTGGGGGATAAGAGAAGTGGGGAAGACCTGATTCCTGCTCCTGCTCAGAAAATTCCAAGCTGAGAAGGGAATTAGGGGTGGGCTTCTCATTACAGTCCTGCAGATCCCCCAAGACTACAATAAAATGCCTCAAGTAACCCATGGGGACCTCTGAGGGCAGCTGGAGCTATTGGTCCAGCTGGTACAGCTCCAGCAGCTCCTGCAGGAGCCTCTCTTCATCTTGGGGCCCTTCAGGTTGCTCCTCCAGACCCTGCTCGTCCTGGCTGAGCCCTTCTTTCATGGGTCTGGGGGCACCCATGGCCTGAAGCTTCTGAAACAAGCCTCTGCAGCTCTCCCTCTCTGCATGGCTCAGCAGGCTCAGGTTCAGGGTGAAACGTCCAGTACTGGCCAGGCTGCGCAGGATACCCAGCACTGGTGCCCTGTCAACTGGCCTCACGTGATCAGCCAGGGCCACCAACAGCTCCCCTAGAAGTCCAAATCCCACATCTGTCTGGAAGAGGTGGCCCAGCTTGGGACCCCCGAGCTGCAGCAGGGCCTCATAGCGCTCTGGCCCACTCCGCAAGTGTCGCCGCCAATTGCGGTAGAACTCTGCCGAGGTCTCAGGCTGGAGGAGTGTTTTCTCCTGGGTCACAAAGGAAGGAAAGGGAAGTCAGAGCTCTTCCAGCTGCTCTGGGGCAGTGAGAGGGAGGGGGGCCTGGTACTTGGGTACTGCTCTCTGAGCCCTGGTTGTGGTCCCTGTGGGCCTTGTTTTCAGATGAGGGAGCTGGGACAGGGAGGGAGGGCCCTGAGTTATACCAAGATTTTCCTACCGATGAAAGGGGACATAGCCCCAATCTATGAAAGTAAGTCACGTTTACTCTGATTAGGGTGTAGGAGATGAATGGAAATCTCAGGAAGAGAGAAAGGAACTCAGGGTGAGTATCAAGGATCTGATAGGCTGGGTCCCCTCCCAACACTGCTACAAGGTCATTATACTACATACAATACAACCTGGAGGCAGAGAAACACCAACCTTAAAAAGGACTGATAGAAGGAGACCTGCTGAGCCCAACTTTCTGACTTGATCTGCCCAGCCCAACTTGACTTCACCACCTGCTAGTTGCTTTCCCTTTTGGGATCAGAGGCAGAAACCTACTTCCGTTAGCCTAACATGAAAAATAAGAACTAGGTATGTGTGGTAAGAAGACAGGATTGGGTATTTAGGGCAGAGAACTTTGTGGACTGAAGAGGCTGGATCCCCCTACCTGTGAGATTTCAGTAGCCTCGTCCTGGGAGGTATGTCCTGGACTTATGTGACAGTTCCAGGGCACGATCCTCTTTCCTCCCATCTTGTCTTTCCGCTCCAGAGGCTTCAGATGTGAGGCAAGGACAATACCCCTGCAGACAAAGGACAGAGATGGAGGGATGTACTTAATGCTGTGTCTGTGAACATGGGGCAGCTGGGCTTTGCACGATACAGGCTGAATCTGTTGACAGACCAATATGACAGTAACGATAATAGTAACAGCGACAGTAGCCAAAAGTTATTGAATACTTCCTGTGTGCCAGACACCATGTTCAAGTCTCACATGCAACAACTCATTTAATCAATACAAGAGCTACTCTCTTATGAGGAATTGAGGCTCAGAGAGGTTAAGTAACTTGCACAAGACCACACAGCTAGTAGGAGGTGAGTCCAAGACTGAAACCCAGAATTGTCTGACTCCAGAGTCCTTGTTCTTTTCTACTATAGTCCACCATAAGAGGAGGCCTGAGAAAAATGGCAGTGAGCCAACCTGAATTCCTCATAGGTAGCCACCCTCTGTTCCACTGCCCTTAACTTGGCAGCATTCTCCCGCTTGTACTTCTCATCAGCAGTGAGTGCAGCCTGCAGCTCTTTCTCCAAAGCCTTGAAGTTGATGACATCATTCCTTTCCATGGCTTGTGCCTGGGAAGGCAAAGGAAATGGACATGAGCAGAGGGTCAATATCAGGGGAAGGAGGGGTCCTATGGATTCTTTGCCATCCCAAAGATGACCCCCAAACACACTAGGCATCATTCACTTATCTTGTGTGTATGGGGAGTTGGTGGGGGGGAGGTGGTGTCACAAAAATCTAGTTTTCTACTTTATAAGGAGGGGACCCAAGTAGCACAGTAGGGATTTGCTCGACTTGTCACTGAAAATAGAATAGGGAGTCCTAATTTCAGATTGGATCCCTATCTTAATTTTGTTCACTTCCTTGGGTGTTTTGTCTGAGGAGGTATTGGATCTCAAAATTCAGAGCCTTCAGTCTTCCACATGGGAGAATTGTTGGGATAGAGAATGTCACACAAAAACAGAACTATGGACTACTCTTGAGCCCCGGGTAAGATCTCATTTTTCAAGGTATGTGTTTAACAGGGAGGGGTACTTTTCATCCCAACGAGAGGCCACGACTGAGCAGGAAAGCAAGAAGTGGCAGAGGAAGGGGCTCAATGATCCCCTCCCTCAAATCCCTCAGGCCAGTCCAGCACTGGAGCACAGGTTCCTGTGCACTCCGGTGAGCTCTTTAATTCTGTCACTGTTCTTCCGAAGCCACCGCGTATCTGATCCATTCTTTCTACAGGAAAGTCATCTATATGGATTCTAGTCTTGGTTTTGTCATTCATTTCCTTGATATCTGTCTGAACCTCCTGGTGGGTTAAGCTAGATTTTGTGGCGGACTTATCAACAGCCCTAAAGCAGAGAAGCAGGAAGTCCTCACCCAACCCCACAGCTATCCCTATGCCCAACCTGGGGAAGGGGAACGCAAGAAAGGACTGCTCTGAGCTAGAAACTGAACTCAGGCGTCCTGACTCCTTTCCAGTCATTGAACAGATAGAACTAACCTTTCCACCCCAATCCCCCGATTTAGACACCTGGAACTTCAACCGAGTAGCCCAGGCCCCAGACTCCTTGATTTCTTTGGAGTTACCCTGATACACCGGGACAGGAGAGCCACTCAGCGCAGACCACGCCCAGCAGCTGTGGTTGCCTAGCAACCGCTGCACCAGCCTGACCACGTGGTCTGCCTGAAGGCCCCTTTTTAGGGTGATCCGAAGGCGCCTGATCAGATTCACTCCTCTTCAGGCCTTACTCTCTTTGGGGCAGTTTCGCGCCTTGGTTTGGGGAACCACGACTTTACCTCGCAGGTTCTTGTCTCCGCGACCGGCACTCTTCAGAGCCAGTCGTCAGGCGGAGGGCTGTCCTCCCGGCAGAAACGCGGCTGAGGCGTCTGCGGGGTCCTTCCCAACGGCTGGCGCAGGCGTCGGCGCGACGTGGGGCGGAAGCGCGGTGGCCGGCGGTTGACTGGGACTTCTGGATAGCAGGAGGGAGGTGAGCTGGTGCGGGTCAATGGTGTGGGAAGGTTGCTCCGGGTCGGATGGGAAATTAAAGAAGGTCGGATCTGGAGGCCGTTTTGGCTATCTGCTCTTTCACTTTACATATAGGGAAATTGAGGCCCGGAGCGGGAAAGAGAACTAGGGACCGATGCAGAAGAGGCCTCCTCCGGCTCCGATCCACGGGTTCCCTCGATATCGTCCATTCGTAAAAAAATTACGTTCCTGGGCAGGGGTCTCCTCGCTCACTCCTACTTCCATCTGGATCGCTTTCAGTCTCCCTCTTTATTCCGTTTTCTTTTAAGAATACGCTTGATGGCGGGAAGCTGCAGTGAGGACTAGCACCAAAAGTCACTACCTAGCTTTATGCAACTAGGCAAACACTAGCTTCTTTACGTTTTGGTAGAGTCATTCATTCAATAAGAATTTATTTTGTGCCGGGCACTGTGATAAGTGAAGAAAACAAACTCTTTGCTTAAATTGTAGTTGGGGAAGTGAACAATAAACAAATGAATAGATATAGAAGTCAGCTAGTGATACACGCTAAGAAAAATAATAAAACAGTGAAAGTAGAGGTGGAGAGTGGGTATGTGGGGGACTCTTTCAGTTGGACAGGGGAAGGTTTCTCAGAGAAGATGATGTTTTAGTAAAGACCCGAATGAAGTGAAGGAACAAGGTATAAATATCTAATGGAAGAGCATTGCAGACAGAGGGAATAGCAAGTACAGAGCCCCTGAGGCGGAAATGGGCTAGGCTTCTTCTGTAAACAGCCTTGTGTAAAAATCTCAGCTGTCACTTCATGGGAGTCTTGGGAGGATGAGTGGAGCATAGATGTTACAGCTCTTTTGAAATAAAGAGAATCTATATGAATATGAATGCTTCCATAATGTTTTACATTTAATTAACAGTTCTCAGCATTCAGTTCTCTATTTCATTTATAATCAGCATTGAGCAGGTAGCATTGAGGGAGGTGGAGGGATTAGCCTAATGCAAGAAATACCAATATCTCAAAATTAAACATTCTATTCAGTTAACATTTATCGAGCTCCTACTTATGCAAAGTGCTGTCCGGGCCCTTGGCACTTAGGCCCAAGGAACATAGGATTCCCATACTCAAGAATGGCCAAAAATAATGATAACTAACATTTACTGAACCTGTGATTGTGCTAAATTCTTTATGCAAAGTATTTACTTTAGTCCTCACAACACTACATAGTCGGGATTATTCACTCCATTTTCCAGTTGAGAAAATAGGTTTGGAGAGGTGAAATAACTTACTTGAAGTCACTCAGTTTTTAAGTGACAAAATCAAGATTTGGATCTAGCTCTTAACCCATGCTCTTCTGTGTTGTCTATTGCTGGTAAATTTTAGAGTCGTCAGTGAGAGTAGTTGGCAGAATTAGATAAATGCTGATAAAGGTGCAAAGTGCTGCAGCAGCATGGGAGAGTGAGAAACATGACTAAAGACATGACAATGAAATTCAACATGTGATCTTGGATCAGATCCTTTGCTGTGCAGGATGTTGTTGGAGTAATTTGTGAAACTTGAATGGGGGCTGTGGATAAGGAGTAATAATGTGCCAATACAATTTTTTTTTTTGAACTTTGAAGGTTGTGTATTGTGGTTATACAGGAGAATGTCCTTGTTTGTAGGAGTCACACTAAAGCAGGGGTTGGCAAACTTCTTTGGTTAAGGACCAGAGAGTAAATATTTTAGGTTTTGTAAGCCAAATAGTCCCAGTTGCAACTATTCATTTCTGTTGTTGTAATATAAAAGCAGCCATAGACAATATAAATGAGTGAGTGAGGCTGTGTTAATAAGACTTTATTTTTAGACACTAAAATTCGAATTTCCTATCATTGATTTTCATGGACCACAAAATACTATTCTTCTTTTGAGTTTGTCAACCATTTAAAAATGTAAAAAGCCATCAACAGATGAATGGATAAACAAAATGTGGTATATACACACACGGTAGAATATTGTGCAGTCATAAAAGGGAATGAAGTTCTGATTTACGCAACAACCTGGATGAACCTTGAAGACATCATTTTGAGTGAAATAAGCTAGACACAAAAGGACAAATATTGTACAGTCTCACTTACATGAAATAACTAGAATATGCAAATTCATAGAGACAAATTAGATTACAAATTGCCAGGTATGGAGGTGGGAAATGGAGAGTTAATGCTTAATGGGTACAAAGTTTCTGTTTGGGGTGATAGAGAAGTTTCAGTAACGGATGATGATGGTAGCACAACACTGTGAATGTAATTAATACTGCTGAATTGTATACTTGAAAGTGGTTAAAATGGGAAACTTTATGTTGCATATATGTTTCTACAGTAAAAATTAAATTTTTTTTTTTAATGTAAAAAGCATTCTTAGCTTGTGGACCACACGAAAACAGGTGGTAGACCAGATTTGGCCACAGGCCATAGTTTGCCACCTCTGGCACTGAAGTATTAGTTGTTCTGGCAACTCACTCTCAAATAATTTAGGGAAAAGTTACTTGTACTATTCTTTCAACATATTTGTTAGTTCTAAGTTATTTTAAAATAAAAATTTTCTTTAGCATAAAAAAAAGTAGGGGAAGGGTATGTAAAAGAAATAATGAGAAGAGTAGAGAGAGGGGAAAGAACAGAGCTTGGGGGCGGGGGAGCAGTCAATAGGCTAATGTAACTGGAGAGAAGGTGTGGGAAGGGATATGGTCAGCCATGAGGCTGGAAAGGTGGATCGGGTGGAGCCATGTCATGGAAAGCCTTATTATCTTGTCAGAATCTACCTCTTTGCTTCTTGAATTTTAGCATCATGGATACAGACTTGTATGATGAGTTTGGGAATTATATTGGACCAGAGCTTGATTCTGATGAAGATGATGATGAATTGGGAAGAGAGACCAAGGATCTTGATGAGGTAACAGAAATATTTTACTTTTTCAATCTCTTTTATTAAAAGGCAATAAAATACTGACTCTTCTATGCTCCCATAATACCCTGTGTGCATCTCTAACATTGCTGTTTTTATAACTTGACTTATTAAGGTCTTATACCACCCCAAGAAAGTTTAGCTACTGAAGTTCCAGGGAGAAATGTAAGATAGTTTCATTGATGAAGTGGTCTTGTGCTCTGAGCACTAGTTTACCTGATAGAAGGTTTTCTTCCATTTGCCTGAAGTGCCTTTTGACAATTTTGATAAATTCTAATTTAGAAAAACTAGTTATCTTTTCTAAGTGCAACTAAACTGGGAGCTCTCTCCAAATCTAAGGTGTAAAAAGATGCATAAAAAGATTAGAAAGGGCTGACACATGTCCAAGGTCAGATAAAAGATTTCTGTGACACACCCTCTCCCCTTTCCTGCCTCCATAGGTGGGCTATGAGGATGAATTCTGTTATAGTGTGAGATTTGCAAAAGATAGCAGGGTGGCATTTGTTTTAGCGATGTGCAGAACAAGACGAACTAGGAATGGGGATAGGCCCGCTGCTTAGTGATGGAGGTGTGATATTAACGGGACAGCAGAACAGAAGTACTGGCTGCCATGTGTCTTCTCCATCAGGGAAAATGTCCTTCAAACAGGAAAAAATAAATGTGGAAAAAGGAAATTGAAGCAGTATAAGTGAGATTAAAAGAGAATCTTGCAGTTTTAGGTGCATTTGGGTCTGTAGGCCCAGATGAATTCTGTCCTTGGGGGGATGTGGGGGGCCCTGCAGAGCTGAGCTGCCAGCCACTGTGGTAATCTTTAAGAAACTGGGGGAGAGGCTGCAGTGCCAGAAACAGAATGAGGAAACTCTTGTCCCTGTTTTGAAAAATGGAGATAAGGTGCTACTTTTCAGAAAGTGTAGACTAGTAAGCATGGTATACATCCATGGTAAAATTATGGAGGGAATTTTAAAACAGCTGACTGTTGAGTACTTGGGAAGCTAGTATGGATTTTACGAAAATAATTTTCTCTTGATAGGATTACTAGATTGAGATATATGTAAGCGTTATGCGATAGCCATGATGTATCTTAATTTGGCCAAGTCATTTGAAGAGTCTCTATTGGTGTCTTTTATAAGCAAATTTTTTTTTCCTGTTAAAAAATATTATTTTAAAAAGGTATTTTTGACTGCAAAAGTAATTCATGAATACATTCTCATTCAAACAGCATAGATAGAAAAGTCTTCTGTGGTTATTCCATCGTACTCCCCTTCCCAAGGTAACCATTGTAATTCATGATATCCTTTTGGGAGGAATGTGGTCTGGATCGTGGTACAATGAGGGAGCTCACATCTGATTGAACAGTGGCACCCAAAGAGGATTGATTAATGGGTGACTGCCAGGGCTCTTATGACATGCCCAGGCATCTGTGCTTAGTCTTGTCCTTTTCACCCTTTTTATCAGTGGCTTGGGTGAAGATAAAGAAGAGATGTTTATAAAATTTGCATATGATATAAAGCTAGTAAATTGGATGTTGGAATCTAAATTCAGAGTGATCCTAACTGACTTGCCTACCAGTCTAAATAAAGTCCAAGAATCTATTCGTTGAGTAAGTGTTTATAGAGCACAAACTAAGTGCAGGGAATCATGATGCAGAGAGCCAAGACAGTCCCTGCCCTCAATGAACCTCTTCCTTACCAGGGGAGGTGGAGAAGTGCAGATATTTACAATATGAAGCAGGGCAGGACAAGTGCCATTTAAGTGACATTAACTTAGTGCCATAGTAATAGTTTGTAAGGAGGGATGCTTCCAGGAAAAGCATCAGAGGGAGTGACCCAGAAGTTGACCTGAAGAATGGATAGGTGATGTATGAATATTTGTTTTCACCTCAGATACAGCAGTTGAGTTAATCATACTCTTTATGCTCCCCAGTATTACTGGTTGTGCAAGGCTCCTCTCTTGTTTAATTGATTTATTAATTTTTTATCTCATTCCTATGCCTGCTACCATAATAGTAATCTTTTAATGTATATGTTTCTTCTTGTTTGTATGACTTGCAAAATGTGTCTAATTGTCATGTTTGCATGTGTTTTTAACTTGAGTGGTGGTGTGCTCTCTGCCTCCCTCTGTCTCTTACTTTTTCTGCTGAGCATTGTGGTTTTAGGGTCCATCCCTGTTGCCATGTATGTGTCTAGTCTGTGGCATCTGACTGCTGCTCAGTTCTCCCTGTCGTGCATCCCTCTCTTAGTGATAGTCACGAAGGCTACCTTCCCCAGCTCTCCCTCGCCATGAATTATGCCACAGTGAATGCTCTGTCCCTTTATGCACCAGTTGAAGATTTCTTTGGGTTGTAGTCTCAGGAGCAAAATTGCTGGTCATAGTCTCATAGGATCATATGTATACTTAATTTGCATATATTTAGTTTTACTAAGTACTGCCAGATTGCTCTTCAGAATGGCTGCACTAGTCTGTGCTCCTTCCAGCAGCATGGAGGCTTCCTCTAGCCTCTTAGTCAACATAAGATGCTTAGATTTAAAAAAAAAAATTTTATTGATGTATATAACAGTAAAGAGATACATAAGATTTTGACAGTGGAGACGAGAAAGAAGAAAGGACATTCCGGGGGGTGGGGGGGAGGCGCAGTGAGCAGGAGCCCAGAGGTGGTGTGTCAGGTGGGCCTGGTTTCTCCTCTAGGCTGCCTAAAGTAGCCCCTGAGGAGAGCTGTGGGAGTGAGGCAGAGGAGGAAGGGTCAGACGGTAGAAGGCCATGGCTGAAGAACTGGGAGTAAGGGATTCAAATCAAAGCAAAACGCTGGCTCACTTCTGTTAGTGAGGGAAGGGGTGGGAGGTCTGATGCCAGCCAGGAGTGCATCACAGTGGTCCCAACAAGGAAGTGGAGATGTGAAGTTGGGTGACTGAATGTGGGGGGAGAAGCTGGGATGACTAGAGGGGTACTAGTGTTACTGATAGACAAAACGAAGTGATGAAAGGGTGTTTGTTTAGTTTCATTGTAGGCTTGCTGAATTTGACAGTTGGAGCTACTGTCAGGAAATTCAGGTGGAAGTAATTACAGATGGTTGGATATTATAATATAAAAATCCTGCAATTAGATTCAAAATGTACTCTGTAATATGGAGCAGAAGACTGGCTTGATAGCTGTTTTGGGGCCACCAATATGATATGTATGACTGCCCCAAAAAACTAACCTAATCTTAGGCCACATTACTAGAGGCAGAGTGTGAAGGTGGTGGGAGGTAGCCGGTCAGCTCACCTCTGGAGGATTTTGTGTTCCTTGTAAGAAAGAGGTTGGACGCTGGGATTTGTGTGAAGGGAAGCATCTACCCACCTCCTTGCAGCTGTGCCCATATGTGCTGGTTTCCCTCCTGTTCTTATGGATGATTAGTCCTTGTTTCTACCTACTAGGAACTGGATTCCATCCCTTCTCACCTACTCAAGATGTTCACCCCAGCAATTCTTCCCTCTCTACTGTATCATCCCCTCAGCATACCTTCTCTTAGCCCCCATATCCCCCTTCAGTTACCATCCCATTTCCTTGCTCTTAATACAGCCCATCTCAAAAGAGTTGTTGATATATGCTGTCTCCAAATCCTCTCCTCCCCTTTTCTCCCAAACCCACTTCCATCAGGCTTTTGCCATGGAGACTGTTCTTGTCAAGGTTGCCAGTGACCTCTGCCCCACGACATCCAACAGGCTGTTCCCAGTCCCCATCTTACTAGACCTGTCTGCAGTTCTCACACAGCTACAAAAATACTCCCTTCCCTTGGCTTCCAGAACACCCCTCTCCTGAATTCCCTTCTCATTGGCCATTGCTGCCACCTTCACTGCTGGTTCCTCCTCATCTTCCTGGCCTCTGAGCATCAACAGGCCCAAGGACTCCATTCCTTATACCTCTTCTCTGTCTGCACTCACTCCCATGGGAATCTCATCCAGTCTTTTCCATAACTGCTCTTTGCTGAGGATTCTATGTATTTCCAACCTGGACCTTTTTTTTGTGAACCTCAGGTTTGTATGTCCAACTTCCTACTTGATATCTCTACTTGATATCCGGTAAAACGTCTCAGACTTAATATATCTAAAATCCAGCTACTGATCTCCTCAAACTGCTTTTACAGTCTTCCTCATCTTAGTAAAGACACCATTCTCCAGTTACTCAGGTCAAAAACCTTGCTTCTTCTCTTTTTTCTCCCCACTTTCAAGCGATTAGAAATTGTTTTTGACTCTTCAGAATTCAACCTCTCCTCACCACCTTCACAACTAGCTGTCACTCTGGTGCAAGCCCCTACTGTCATCTCTTTGAATTACTGCATTAGCCTCCTAAGTTATCTCCCTCCTTCCACCTTTGCCCCCCTGCAGTATACTCTCAGCATGGGAACCAGAGTGATTCGTTTAAAGCAAAAATCACATCATATGACTTCCCTGCCCCAAATCCCAAGAGCAGGGTTTCTCAAGCTCCACACTATTGACATTTGGAGTCAGATATTTTTTTATTGTGGGTGGTTGTATGATGTTTAGCAGCATCCCTGGCTTTACCCACTAGATACCAATAGTGCACCCCCCCCCCCCACACACACACACACAGTTGTGACAACCAGAAATTTCTTCGGATATTGCCAGATGTTCCCTGGGGGCAAAATCACCCCTGGTTGAGAACATTGCCCTAGAGTAAATTCAGATTAGAATGATCTGTAAGATCCTACATGATCACCTCCTTTATGACCTTTCCATCATATATTGCACTCTAGCTATACTAGCTTCCTTGCTAATCCTCAAAGATGCTGGCATGCTCAGGGCTTCGCACTTGCTGTTTCATCGGACTGGAATACTTTTCCCCCAGGTACTTGCAGAGCTTACTGTCTTTCTTACTTCAGGTCTTTGCTCAAACATCATCACCTCTTTTTTTTTTTTCATTGCTATATTATATTGCCAATACCTAGGTCAGTGCCTGCCACATAGTGAGTGCTCAGTAAGTATTTACTGAAACATAAAGGGTGATAAAGTAGCCACTTTGAATTATTTGATGGTACTGTGAATAGTTGATTGTACAGTGTGGATGATTGTAGGATTGTAGGGTATGTGAATATATCTCAATAAAACTGTATATAAAAAAGATAAGACAAATATAAAAATAAATAGAAGGGGCAAGTCCAAAAAAACAAAAAATGATTCTGTGTATCTTGGTGAAAACTTTAAAGGCAAGGACTTGTTTCCAGTTTCTACATGCTTTCTGTCCTTGGGGGGGAGTTATTTTTCCCATAAAAGGATGTGTTGTAATACACCATTTGTTTTCTCTAATCTTGATCCACTTGTGCCTGATTGTCCACATTTAGGAAGGGGCCTGTTTGAATAAACATAACCATGGCGCATAGTTGAAGGGTCACATAGGAGTAGAAGCTGTCACGCGTGTGAAGTCAGCGCTTTTACCCGTGTAACCGTGGTTGGTAGTCATTGAGCAGGAAAAGTGCCTCTCATAGCATCCTGCCCTCTTACTTTCAGATAGATGACGATGATGATGACGATGACATAGGAGATCATGATGATGATCACCCTGGCATGGAGGTGGTGCTGCATGAGGACAAGAAGTACTACCCAACAGCTGAGGAAGTGTACGGTCCTGAGGTGGAGACCATAGTCCAGGAGGAAGACACCCAGCCTCTCACAGGTGAGTCAGAAGGCACTGGGCTGGGAGAGGTGGAATCAAAACTGGAATTGTCACTTCATGGCCATCAACCATCTTGAAAGTTCAGTGAATAAGTTCATCATTTTTTCTTCACTACGATCAGGTACTTTTTTCTGGACTAAGATTCAGTTAACCCTGTTTTAATACTCAGTAAAACTCTTAGTTTGTTACTAAGTAAATAATTATTTCTTTAACATCGCTTTATGTACTGGGGGACCTTATTATATTCTCCCTGTGGGCTCATGTGTTCAGCCAAATAATCCCAACCTCTTTAATTCTCACAAGACTGATTTTCCACCACCTCTTTAGTAACCTTCATTGATCTTCTGGAAAGTAGTTGCATTTTATAATGGCTTCAGCATGTGAGTGATCCCTGCGAATAAAATAAATTGTCATGTATCATATCTTCCAAAAGCTCCATCTAGTAGAACAGGGCTGTGTATTTTTGTTTCATGCCTACCTGCACATCAACCACATTTCTTTTTTTTTTAGAACCCATTATTAAGCCAGTGAAAACCAAGAAATTCACTCTGATGGAGCAGACTTTACCTGTCACGGTGTATGAAATGGAGTAAGTTATAAGGTCTCTCAGCCTCTCTGCAGGAGTAGTGTGGGTTGGTCTTTTCATAGAGGTGGGAGCTAGTTTGTGGTTGAGGAAGCCAGTGGATTGCGAGAGCAAAAATCTCTCCCTACAATTTGCCAAATTTTCTTTCAGCTTATATGGTCTCTGGGATATTTAGGCTCAATCTTAACTTTTCTCTTGGTTCTCATACAGATATTAGCTATTTTCTCTTCTTTCAAACCTTTAGATTGGTATTGGAAGCCAGCCTTTCAGGCCAAGCTGGGTATTGTTACTATCAGTGTTGGTGCCAACAGAGCCTCTTTTGACTTGATGAAACTAAGTGTTTAGGAAACATATGAACTATTTATTTTGAAATAAATATCTGCCAGCAGGTAGACATATGCATAGAATCACTTAGGCTCTTCATACTGCAAACTGTTTTTGAAAACATTTTTACTGATGAAATGCACTTGTAAAGTCCTCATATATTAAACTACTTATGACTCATTCTTAGATAATAAAACTTTTAAACATGTTCACATCTTATATATCCAAAAAAATGAGGTCCCTTCTGAAATGGTCAGCTCACCTGGCATCATTTAGATATATATATATATTTTATTCAGATATTTTTGAAACAGCTTTTCATTTGTCTTCAGGATTTGCTTCATATTCCTTTGCATTCTCAATGGTGATATTTTTAAGATCTCCTATCTTTGAAAGTGGAACTGATTTTTAAAAGAACCAAAGTTATCTGAAGGCTGCTTGCCATAAGTAAGACAGTCCTGGTTTTGATCAAGATGGAGGTCCTTTGTGCTCAGTGTCGTTAACAAGATGGGTTTTTCCTGAATGCCTTGTGAACTAGCTCTGTTTCAAAAGAGAAGCTCCCAAAATGTTTTTAAACTCCCTTGGCATCAATGGAATAAATGTATGAAGATTTTGAAAGGGACTGGACTCTTGTAGATGTGGTTTTGTTTTGTTTTTTTGTTTTTCTTCTCACTTTCTTTAAAGTTCAATTTTATTGAGATATATTCACACACCATACAGACCATCTGAAGTATATAATTACTGGCTTATGGTTCACTTTCTCTTTTAATCTCATTATTTTACTGTCAGAATTCCCAATACATTTTGTGCCCATATTGTGTCATCTCATGGGTAAGTCTATTCTGTTCCCAAAGCCAGAATTGTCAATGTGATAATCCGTTCCTGCTTTTGAGCAGTTCACCAGTTGGTCTGAAAGTTATTCCTGGCCTAAATGCCTAAAACACCTTTAGGGTTTGGGGCACCACACTCCCCGTTTGAAAACTTTTGCCAGAGCCCATTTTCCCTCCTTTCAGTTTCTTGGCAGATCTGATGGACAACTCGGAGCTCATCAGAAATGTGACCCTTTGTGGCCATCTCCACCATGGCAAGGTGAGAGAGCTTTTGGCTACTTGTAACAGGATTCTTCTTTGTTCCTGCTCATTTTTCAGCCCTCAGAGTCAGAGCTGAGGTTTGAGGTCATAAAGCTGGGCCTTCTGACTCCGGGACTCCATGCCTATTGTGAAATTGCCCTGTAAAAGTCTAGTTTTTCCTGAGTAGTGACTGGAGCTTAATCCTAAGTCACTTGCATGCCTGAGCCTTGTGTCTACATGTGGACAGAAGAGAGGAAATTGAGCCCTACTCTGATTGTTATAAGTTTTTATTTCCTGGGGGATGCCTGTCCTAGAAAGATTTCGTCTTTCATTTGAAAATAATCCCATGGCTTCATTGTTAATCCTTTGCTGTCCCATAATCCTCTTTGCTTTCCTTTTCCTCTTCTTATCCCTAACTTGTGTGGTGTATTGGGAGCAGGGGGAAAGGCACAGTAGATTTTCCTTTGTAGTTGGCATGTCTTAACCTTCTCTTCCCTTTCAGACATGTTTTGTAGATTGTTTAATAGAGCAGACTCACCCGGAAATCAGGAAACGCTATGACCAAGATGTAAGTAGAACTGCTGTTGAGGGTTTAGGATGAACCATTCAGAATATACAGGGGTGTCCCTTCCCTCCCCCTCCTTCACTCTCTTTATAAATAATGATGTCTGCAAAGTGCTGCTTTATAATTGTAATCTCTATTAATAGCCTTTAAGGAAGTAATTTCACCTTTCTCAGGAGCATAGAGAATACTAACCTCTGTAATATTTTTGTTCTGCTCTTGGGATCCCTCCTCTGTTCTAATTTATCCTGACTTTTATAGTCTTCTTCTTTCCTGTCTTGGTATTAATAGCCTGCTTGATAAATATGATGCAGTTGAACCTTGTTTTCATGATAAATTTAAATGCCTCTGAATGAGGCTGTGTGGCTACAAGTCTCAGTGCAATAACTGTTCAGTCACTGCCAGACTGACATTTTGACGTGTGGGGGTTCCATGAAGGCTGGTGTGGTCTTTCTTTTCCACTCTAAGAACTCAGTGCGTTTGATTTAATTTAGCATTCCAGCTATACCTAGTCTTCAGTGACCCCCTGCTCACCTCAGTCTCCCTCCAAACACACACCCAGAGCAATTTCCAACTGGGATGGCCCTGGTCTCATTGTCTGGAATTGCTGTGGAGATTGCCTTTGTCTTTAACCTATTCTCCTGAGGGAGAGACCCTTGAGTTGGGAGGTAGTGAGTAAAGGTGACTGATGGCTTGTATGTGGGAGAGGAGTATAAATTCAGGTGGGAATGACACTTAATTTTTTTTCAGCTATGCTACACTGACATCCTCTTCACTGAGCAGGAGGTAAGTATGGGGATATCAGATTGTTGCCCACACCAGACCCAACCTGCAATAGTTTTGTGGGAACATAAGGGAATTTTTATGGTAAAACTTTGGTCTATCATCCACCCCCATCCCCCCATACCTCTTTATCTCCCCTGCGTCTCTCAATTATCCCATGATCTATAAGTTGAAGAGAGCCAGGTAAGAGCAATATTTTAAGAGTAGGAACTCTCCTGATCTTGACTGGATGTAATTTGTCCTGACAGGGTATATACTAAAAGGTGATGACTGCATTTATGCTCTAAGTTATGTAGCAGCTCAATATTACTTTAAAAATAGCATTACCCTTGAAATCTATAAGGTGATTCTATGCATATGATGATCCCTTTTGTTCTGGTTTGATAATGTTGCCATTTTGCAAAACACCAGAAATAGATTGGCTTTTATAAAGGGGGTTTATTTGGTTGCAAAGTTACAGTCTTAAGGCCATAACGTGTCCAAGGTAAGGCATCAACAATAGGATACCTTCACTGGAGAAAGGCCATTGGCATCTGGAAAACCTCTGTTAGCTGGGAAGGTATGTGGCTGGTGTCTGCTTGCTCCCGGGTTGCGTTTCAAAATGGTGTTCTCCAAAATGTCAGCATCAGCTTTCAATGACCGTCTTCAAAATGTCTCTCTAAGCTGCTGTCCAAAACGTCACTCACAGCTGCTCTCTGTTCCTTCTGTTTGTCAGCTCTTTTATATGGCTCCTGTGATTTACTTAAGAGCCATCTTGAATGGGTGGCTTAACACCTCCATGGAAATTATCCAATCAAAGGTCATGCCCACAGTTGATTGAGTCATATCTCCTTGGAAACAATCAATAGGTTCCAACCTAATCAACACTAATACTTCTGTCCCCACAAGATTGCATCAAAGAACATGGCGTTTTGGGGGACACAATAACATCCAAACCAGCACACCTTTCTAGGAGTAGCTTCTTTTTAATAATGGGTTTGTGTGTTGTGCTTCTCTTTCTGTATCAAGAAGTGAATGTATGTCTCTGTCTTCCCATTCTGTCTGGCTGTTGTTTCTGCCTTTCCATCTGGGTCTTCATCCCTCCCGACTAATCTGTTCTCTTTCCCCCTCTCCCTTATTTCCGTCTCTTTTTCCTAAATGACCACATAAAAACTTCAAGTACATAAGTAGATTAATATACAAGAACTTTGAAAAGTGCTGACATGTCGATGTTAGCTATTGCTGTTTTTTAAAAAATATATTTGTATATTCGCATAAAGGTTTTTTACATGCTAATTTCCTTTTACAGCTTTTATGTTTCTCTTTAAAAAAAAAAATGAAAATGCCCCAAATTTTTTCTTTTTATTTATATGATACTCAGTTATTATTTTTGTTTCCAATGTATGAGTGACTCAATAAGAAGGGAGGATAAGATTTAAAGTCCCTGGATTCTCTGTTAAGGTTTAATACTACTGTGCTTTCTTATTCATTTTTATTTTTACGTTTTTGCATTTGAATCAAACAAAAAAGAGTCATCTTTAACACCAAGATATTTCATCTTCAAGGTCATGCTGGATAGAAGCCTCAATAAAAATCACACCTGCTACAAGGAGAGACATCAGAGTAATTTAGCATTAACTGGCACGCCTGAGAGCAGACGGAACTCCTCTTGCCTAGGAAGAAATCTTGACCACTCTCTCTTTGTGACTTTCAGAGAGGAGTTGGCATCAAAAGCACTCCTGTGACTGTGGTCTTGCCAGATACCAAAGGAAAATCATATCTCTTCAATATCATGGACACTCCAGGTAGGACATGACTCTTTACCATCAGAACCTCGTCTTGTTTGTTTTTTGTGCCCCCACTTTTCAGAGAGCAGGACAGAGCAGTACATCTTTATTTTTGTATTCCCTCTACATTGAAATATTTTCATTTTTAACCTCTATGCTTTTGACTAGTTAATCAGCAAGCAGCAGGCTATGTCACTCCTCTCTTTGCTCTAGAATTTTTAAATTTTAGGGAATTTGATTCATGGATTCATTTCAGCTTGTGTCAGGCCCCTGTGCTAGACCCTGGGGGTAAAGGTGAATCAGACGTGGTGCCTGGCCTCAGGTATTCTGAATCTCCTGAGGGAGACTGGGGGGGTGACACACCAACCACGAGGTGACCATGCAGGTTAGTGTGTGAGCAGCACTCCTTACCCTATGGCTTACACATTGTCTATGGAAAGAACTAACTCAGGGCGGAGTTTTAAACAGGAAAATTTGGGTTTGGGCAGACATGCCTTCTTTGCCCCTTCGGGTGCCCAGTGCCCCCACACCTCTCAGCTCCCACTCCTCTGGCAGTGCCTTGCCGGGAACAGTCTTCCTTGAGCAGCACACCATGCCCCTGTCTCCTGCCTCCAGAATTGTCATGTGTCCCACAGAACTCCACTTACTGCTAATTAGACAAGCGGGTGTGTCAGTGAGTGAGAATGTGTTATGCTCTCCCAGGTAAAACACTTCCCTCGTTTTACATATGGGTGCCTCCTATACAAAGGCTTAATCCAAAGATGTGACTCTAATGGTAGAAATTTTAAGTAACATTTTATTTGAAATTTATAGGACAGTTGCAGAAATAATACAAAACTCATACAGAGAACTCCAATATACCGTCCACCCAGATAGCCAGATCCACCAACTTTTCACATTTTGCCACACTTGCCATATCATTCAGTATCTATCCATCTATCTGTCCATTCATCCATTCATCCGTTCAACCTTCTGTAAGTATATCAACTCACCTGTTTTCTAAACATGAGAGTAAGCTGTATACATCATGCTCTTTGACTACTTAATACTCCATGTATATTTCTAAGAACAAGGATATTCATTTATGTAACCACCTTACATACAGTTATCAAGTTAAGAAATTTAAAATTGATAAAAACTTAGAGTCTATATTCCAATCCCATGGTAGATTTTTTTTTTTCCTTTTTTAGGGAAGTTGTAGGTTTACAGAACAATCATACATAAAATACAGGATTCCCATATACCACCCTACCACCTACACCTTTGCATTGGTGTGGAACATTTGTTACAACTGATGATAGCACATTTTTATAATTGTACTTTTAATTAAAGTCCATGATTTAACTGTGTAGTGTAGTTCCGTGGATTTTTTTAAAAAAATTTTATTCTGTTACCATATATACAATCTAACAATCTGACATTTCCCTTTTTAATCGTATTCAGATATTTATTTTAGTGCTATTAATTGCAGTAACAGTGTTGTGCTACCACCACCCATTAGCAAAACATTTCCGTCATTCCAAATAGGAACCCTGTCCATTTTAAGCCTTTACTTCCCATTCCCTATTCCCTCACCCCACATACTCCTGGCCCCTGGTAAATTATATTCTAGATTCTGACTGTGAGTTTGCTTATTCTTATTGTTTCAAATCAGTGACATCATACAATATTTGTCCTTTTTTGTCTGGCTTATGTCACTCAACATGATGTCCTTAGTGTTCATCCATGTTGTCACATGTGTCAGGACTTCATTCCTTTTTACAGCTGAATAATATTTCATTGTGTGTATATACCACATTTTATTTATCCATTTATCAGTTGGTGAACACTTATGTTGTTTCCTTCTTTTGGCAATTGTGAATAATGCCACTATGAACATTGGTGTGCAAATATCTGTTCAAGTCCCTGCTTTCATTTCTTTTGGGTATACACCTAGTGGTGGGATTCCCAGGTCAGATGGTAGTTGTATACTTAGCTGTCTGAGAAACTACCAAACTGTCTTCCACAGTGGCTGTGCCATTTTACATTGCCAGCAACAATAAATGAGTGTTTCTGTTTCTCTGTATCCTCTCCAACACTTGTTATTTTCCAGTTTTTAAATAGCGGCCATTCTAATGGTTGTGAAGTGGTATCTCATTGTGGTTTTGATTTGCATTTCTCTGATGGCTAATGATGATCTCCATCTTTTCATGTGCTTTCTGGCCATTTGTATATCTTCTTTGGAGAGATGTCTGTTCAAGTTTTTGTCTTTTTGTCTTTTTGTTGTTTAGTTGAAGGATTTCTTTATATATGCTGGATATTAATCCTTTATTGGATATGTAGTTTCCAAATATTTTCTCCCAGTGTGTAGGTTGTCTTTTTACTTTCATGATAAAGTCCTTTGAGGAAAAAAAGTTTTTAATTTTGATAAGGTCCCATTTATCTATTTTCTATCTTTTGTTCTTGGGCTTTGGGTGTAAAGTCTAAGAACCTATTACTTAACACAAGGTCCTAAAGATGCTTCCCTACGTTTTTTTTAGAAGTTCAATAGTTCTAGCTCTTATATTTAGGTCTTTGATCCATTTTGAGTTGATTTTTGGTGTGAGGTAGGGTTCTTTTTTTTTTTGCAAATAGAGATCCAGTTTTCCCAGAACTATCTGTTGAAGAGATTATTCTTTCCCAAGTGAGTAGTCTTTTCCACCTTGTTAAAAATCAATTGGTCATAAATGTGAGGGTTGATTTCTGAGCTCTCAATTCTATTCCATTGGTCTGTATGTCTGGTCTTGTGCCAGTACCATACTGTTTTGATCACAGTGGCTTTGTAATACCATACTGTTTTGATCACAGTGGCTTTGTAATAAGTTTTAAGCTCGGGAAGTGTGAATGCTCCAGTTCCGTTCTTCTTTTCAAGATGGCTTTAGCTATTTGGGGCCCTTTACACTTCCATATAAATTTGATGATTGGCTTTTCCGTTTCTGCAAAGAAGGTTGTTGGAATTTGTTCTAGTTTGCTAATGCTGCCAGAATGCAAAACTGCAGAGGTGGATTGGCTTTTATAAAGGGGGTGTGCCAGTTTGAATGTATTATGTCCCCCCAAGTGCCATTATCTTTGATGCAATCTTGTGTGGGCAGACCTATCAGTGTTAATTAGATTGAAATTCTTTGAGTGTTTCCATGGAGATGTGCCCCACCCAACTGTGGGTGATGACTCTGATTGGATAATTTCCATGGAGGTGTTGGCCCGCCCATTGGGTGGGTCTGAATTAAATTACTGGCGCACTATATAAGATTAGACAGAAGGAGCGAGCTTGCTACAGCCAAGAGGGACACTTTGAAGAAAGCACAGGAGCTGCAGATGAGAGACAGTTTGAAAATGACCGTTGAAAGCAGATTCTTGCTCTGGAGAAGCTGAGAGAGGACAAATATCCCAAATGCAACTCAGAGTGACATTTTTGAGGAACTGCAGCCTAGAGAGGAATGTCCTGGGAGAAAGCCATTTTGAAACCAGAACTCTGGAGCAGACGCCAACCATGTGCCTTCCCAGTAACAGAGGTTTTCTGGACACCATTGGCCATCCTCCAGTGAAGGTACTTGATTGCTAATGTGTTACCTTGGACACTTTATGGCCTTAAGACTGTAACTGTGTAACCAAATAAACCCCTTTTATAAAAGCCAATCCGTTTCTGGTGTTTTGCATTCGGGCAGCATTAGCAAACTAGAACAGGGAGTTTATTTGGTTACAAAGTTACAGTCTTAAGGCCATAAAATGTCCAAGGTAACACATTAGCAATCGAGTACCTTCACTGGAGGATGGCCAATGGTGTCCAGAAAACCTCTGTTACTGGGAAGGCACATGGTTGGCGTCTGCTCCAGAGTTCTGGTTTCAAAATGGCTTTCTCCCAGGACATTCCTCTCTAGGCTGCAGTTCCTCAAAAATGTCACTCTGAGTTGCATTTGGGATATTTGTCCTCTCTCAGCTTCTCCAGAGCAAGAATCTGCTTTCAAAGGCTGTCTCCAAAATGTCTCTGTAAACTGCAGCTCCTCTCTCAGCTCCTGTGCATTCTTCAAAGTGTCCCTCTTGGCTGTAGCAAACTCACTCCTTCTGTCTGAGCTTATATAGTGCTCCAGTGAACTAACCAAGGCCCATGCTGAATGGGTAGGACCACACCTCCATAGAAATTATCCGATCAGAGTTATCACCTACAGTTGGGTGGGGTGCATTTCCATGGAAACAACCTAATCCAAACGTTCCAACTTAGTCCCCACTAATATGTCTGCCCCAAGATTGCATCAAAGAACATGGCTTTTTCTGGGGGACATAATATGTACAAACTAGTACAGAATTTTAATTAGGATTGCATTGAATTTATAAATTGCTTTGGGTGGTATTAACATCTTAATGTTATTTAGTCTTCCAACCCATGAACATGGAATATCCTTCCATTTATTTAGTTCTTTTCTTCGTTCTTTTAGCATTGTTTTGTAGTAGTCTGTGTACAAGTCCATTACATCCTTGGTTAGATTTATTCCTAGATATTTGATTTTTTAGTTGTTCTTGTCATGGTAGAATTTTATATACTATAGGGAGCTGTGGGGAGGAGGGAAAGGAGATAGATGGGCATTCATAAGCCTTCCAATGCCCCTCAGATCACCCTACAAGTTAATTATGTCTCATCCTGCTACTACACAAATGGCAACCTACTTGGTATTTGCTTTTCAGGACACGTGAATTTTTCTGACGAGGTCACAGCGGGGTTGCGCATCTCAGATGGAGTGGTCCTTTTCATTGATGCTGCTGAGGGGGTGAGTCAGACTGATCTCTTAGAACCCCTTCCCCTATTTCTATTTGCCTCCACACAATGCCCAGAGCACCGAGTGAGCTGGGAGCCAGAGAACATGAGTCTGTGGGTGTCATGCTTAGACTCACTCTAAAATTAGGACAGCAAATGAAGTTCAAAATTAATTCCCAACATGGGCCCCCTTGCTTCCTGCCCAGTGAAGCTCAAAGTGATAGGGCCCATTGTCATTTAGGAAACACAAAGATAAAATGAAAAACTTAAAGAAGGAGAGTATATTCACAGAAATAAGATTTAACACATTAATGAATTTTTCTAAAGTAAAGAGAGAGTGGAGCTAAAAAGCCCAGGACATCTTTCATTTTTCTAAATTGGAAGATTGGGCAGCTTTAACCTCACTCGTGTTGTCATTGGTGGGATTACCAGCAGAGGGAGCAAGAATTTCTTTTTTTTTTAACGTATTTCATTTTGGAGTTATTTCAGACAGCAAAAAGTTGCAAAAATCATGCAAAGAACTCACCTTCATTTTACTCATAATTCTCTCTAGTTCTTAACACACACATTAATTTTTTCCCCCTGAACCATTTCAAAGTGAAAAGTTTCAGAATGTATTTCCTAAGAACGAGGACTTTGACTTGTATGGCCATAGTACAGTTATCAACATCAGAAAATTTATTATTGATATAATACTGTTGTACAGTTCTTACTCTGCAGACCTTATTCAGTTTCACCAGTTGTCCCAATAGTGTCCTTTATAGCCTTTTTTTTTTTTTTTTTTTAACTTCCTGATCCAGGATCTAATCCAGGATGATGCATAGCATTTCCTTTCACGTCTCTTTAGTCTCCTTTAATCAGAGCTGTTCTGCAGCCTTTCTTGGTCTTTTAGGGCCTTGGCATTTTTGAATAGTACAGGCCATTTATTTTATAACATATCTCTTAATTTGGGTTTCTCTAATGCTTCCTCACGATTAGGTTCAGGTTATTTTGGGCAGCACTATTACATAAGTAATGTTACATTCTTGTCAGGACATCATATCAAGAGCTGCAAGATCCCTTAACCCAGTTGTGGTGATGTTAACTTTGATCACTTGGCTATGGTGGGTCTCCCAGGTTTCTCCAGTATAAAGTTACTATTTTCCTCTTGTAGGGAAATGCTTTGCATTTCTATATGCTTTTTATTCCTTATCAACCTAGTTTTAGCATCTATTGATGATTCTTGGCTTGTTTCTGTCAGAGTTGCAAAGTGGTGATTTTCTAACTTACTACTCCTTTGAATTCTGTCGCAAGGAAGAGTGTTCCTTTCTCCCCATTTGCTTATTTATTTTTTATCAATATGGATTCATGGACTCTTATTTTATTCAATGGGTTATAATCCTTTACTATCCTTATTTATTTTGATGTTCTTATTGACCCAGATTTGGCCAGTGAGTCTTCCGGCTCGTTCTTTTATCCTTTTGAGGTGTCCCATCTGTTTTTGAAACTTCCTCACTTTCAGGCACAAAAAGATGTTCCAGACTCATCTTGTATTTATCCTGCCCTAGTCCTGGAATCAGCCATTTCTCCAAGGAGGTCTGGTGCCTTTTAGCAAAAACTGGTCTTTGGAGTGCTCATGGCTACTGGCCCTATCACTGAACGGAGCTAGATAATACAGGCACACCTACACATAGCTAGATCTATTTCTACACACATATATTAAAAACCATTAGATCACTTTAAATAATAGTACAATTATAAAAATATGCTGTCATCAGTTACAAGAAATGTTCCACACCAGTGCAAGGTGTTGGTGGTAGGGTGGTGTATGGGAATACTGTACTTTATGCATGATTGTTCTGTAAAGTATTTTATGCATGAGAGTTCTGTAAAGAAGTTGTAAACCCACAACGTCTCTAATTAAAAAAAAAAAAAAAAAAAAAAGTTCATCCGGATAACCTTCAATTCCATTCCAGCACCACAGGTTCTTCCTAGCTTTGCTCTGTTCCTTCTCTATCACTGAGAAACTGGGCTCCCAACTTAATCAGTGTATTTATTCATTTATTAGTCCACAAGGTGCCGTCTTAAGAGTTCCTACATTGGCCTTTGAGCAAGGTGATCTCTGCTTCCACTCAACAATCTATTTTCCCTGGTTTTCTTTTCCCCTCAGAATCTGTCAGTTGAAATAATACTATCTTTGGCTCTGCCCTGGACTTTTCTGCCCCTTTTGCACTTATCACCACCTTCTGAGCCTTCTCTTTCTCAGGTGATGCTGAACACAGAGCGGCTAATCAAGCACGCAGTGCAGGAGAGGCTGGCGGTCACTGTGTGTATCAACAAGATTGACCGGCTGATCCTGGAGCTGAAGCTGCCTCCAACTGATGCTTATTACAAGCTGCGCCACATTGTGGATGAGGTCAATGGATTAATAAGGTATAGGACCCCTGGGACTGGGTTTCTTCCTCACCTTGAGGATTCTTGGTTTTTGTAAGTCTTAACTCTGAACACCTCAGGGTGTGACCCCTTTCTTGGTGTGTGTTGATGAGTTTGTCAGGCAGGGCTAGAGGCACTTCCAGGGCTCCACAGGGGTCAAGGCCACAGCCTTGGCTTTACTAACTCTGTGCCTTAGCTAGTTGTGCTCACTTCACACAGACCTTCAGTTTGGTGTTGTAGTCAATACCTTGAACTCTACAATCAGTCTCATCTTCACCACATACGAACCCTGTAAAGTGGGGCAAATAACTTGCTTAAGCTTGTAGAACTTCAGTTTTCCCTTTCTGTCAAAAGTAAACAAGAATAATATTTGCTTGATGGGATGCTGTGAGAACTTAGATATTTGATGTAGCACACTTAGTCCAGAGCCTAGCATACAGTAACTGATGACTGAATAATGTTAGTGGCTGTTATTATCTTATTATTATTAACATAGACTTAGTAATACAAGGAACCATTTGCTCTAGCCTCTGTGAATATAACTCCTTTTCAACAAGATGAATAAGTATGAGTGGTGTTCGGAAGGACTTAGAATACAGTATCAGAATAAGTTAGGTAAATATATATTAAAGACAGTCTTATCTGCCGGCTGGAGCATGTACTGGATAACTTCTTGAGTCCCTCAAATGGGCCTGGGAAGAGGCTGTCCTACTGAGAGAACACCTCAACAGTTGAGGACTGGGGATAGTACCCACATGACCAGAAGACAGATTTACCTTCAGGAGCCTCCCCAGTTTTTAGCACTAATTCTCAACAGGCATATCTTCTCTCCATCTCTGGTAGGGCTGAGAATCCCTAGAATTCAACATAACAGCAGGAATCCAAAAGACAAAATGATAAACTTCTTTTAAAAAAAAAAGAAAAGGAAAGGGTAGGGGTTGGAATGGGGCCAGATTCTGATCGCCAAAATAAGAAGTCAAGAGGTAATATCTCAAACCTCTAAAGAAGAAATAGCAATGTAAACCTATTATTTAGAAATGTAGAGGTAAATGCTCTAAAAGCAGCTTTAAAAGACTTGAAAGAAGTTGCCTCTGGGGAGCATAAGGAAGGTAGGGTGGAGTTGGGGAGGGGATGGCTCTTTCGAAGCCAGTACTTTTATATCTGAAGTAAGAGATTCCATAAAACAGTATGCCTGTAAGGCTAAGGTCTTGGATTCTATCCCTTTGTATGATAAATGGTGGTTTTCTTATAAATGTTAGTGAACTTGGGATGCTTACAACTTCTGCATGGCTTGTAAGAATCAAAGTTCTGACATGAATTTGTCAAACAAAGCCAAACAAAACAATGTAGAGAAGACTATGAGACAGTAAAGAGTGGAGAGCAAAGTTGCTTTTATTTTCACTGGTGCTTATGGCTGCTTGTACTTCAAAATCGAGGTGTCTCTAAGATATATGCCTATCTTATCACATTAGATTCATTTCCTTGTTCCAAGGTCTTTGTCTCTGTTCCCCCAAGTTTCCCCTTGCCTGTATGGTAAGGTAACTTTTCCAAGATTGTGTAGAATGTTCCCAGCTCCAGGAAATCAGCTTATGTAAGCCTCTTCTGGGGATTGGAGAGAGGCTATGATATTAAGTTCCTGCCCTTTGCCCTTGGCGCTGTGTCAGTATTATGCTGCCCAGCCTGGCTCTGTGCTTATGACCTTTCTCTGTTGCAGCATGTACTCCACGGATGAGAACCTGATCCTTTCCCCACTCCTGGGCAACGTCTGCTTCTCCAGCTCCCAGTACAGCATCTGCTTCACGCTGGGCTCCTTTGCCAAGATATATGCTGACACCTTTGGTAAGTCTGGCAGTCTGTCTTGCCAGCTTCTCCAGAGGCATGTGTGCCTTTGCTGCTGATGGTCCCAGAATTTAACTTCATGTTAGAGTCCCCTGTTTGGAGGAGCATTTTGCCAACTGTTATTTTACATTTGGGGCTCTTTTTTGGCCTCAAGGCCCTTTCTTCAGTCTAAATAGTTTCTAATCAATAGAAAAATAGAAGTGACTAGGAAGAAATGGGAGAAGAATGAGCTCATTTCAGGAACAGAACTCTCCTAGACTGAGACAGATTAAATAAAATATGAATTATCTGTGCTCACAAAGCCCTGTCAGAACCCCTTCTCCAAGTTGTAATCTTTCTTACTATTAGGGCCTCTAGCTGTCTTTCCAACCATGTCTAGGCACTTATAAATTTTACAGGTCTGGTTGGGAACCCATGTTGGATTTGCAGTCAGCAGGTACGAGCCTCCTCTGGCACGCCCAGTTGAATGATTTTATGGATTCCTGGAGCCTTGGCACCAGAGCCCTGGGTCCATCTTCCCAACTCAAGGGCTCCCTGACTCTCCAGCTCTGTACCTTCCCTATTACTGCAAATTCCAATAGGAAACATACATTGAGAGCCTTCTAAGTTTAAAATTCTGTGTTCCAAGGGCAGGGAAGTCATTATTACCCGCCTTGTTGGAGCTGAGAGGACAGGCTCTGTGAGAAGCCCCACAGCTGACAGACAGTGGCGCAACAGGGTTTCTGTGTTCGCCAGTCAGTTACCCAGCCTCACTCTCAGTATGGATATGTTTCCTTTTGTGGGAAAAAAAAGGGCCATTAAAACTTGGTCTTTTTTTTTTTTTTTTAATATGTACGTACTTAATGCATGCTTATTGTAGAAAGTGGAAAATATAGTAAAATTTAGACAAGAAAGCAAAATTTACCCATAATCTCATTATTAGTTTCCTGTTAACATTCTGTTTTACTTCCCTTCTTCTCTGTTTATTGTTTTGAATAAATGAGATCATATTATATATGCAATTTTATCCTGTATTTTTCACTCAACATTGGATCATAAGAATTTGCCTATTTTATTAAAAATTCTTTATCATTTTATGTAACTACCCATTAGTCCACAATATAATGTACTATAATTTAACCATTTTCCCATCATTAGATTCTTGTTCTCTCTAGATGACTCCTCAAAAAAAAAAAAAATAAATAAGGGATAGATGAGCAATAAATGAGATTCATGTGAATGGAGTTTCAGTAGAAGTGTGTGTGTTTCTGAATGTCCTTTGTATCAGCATGTCAAGCAAAATCCAACACCTTTTTTGTAATTATAATGTAGAGATGGTTCAATTTCTGATTGGAAATGGCCCTGAGCCTTGGGAAAGACTGTTACTCATCCTTTGAACCCATTGTTAGTTTACAAAGGAGCCCAGCTGTGGGCTCGACCTCATTGTCATGAGAAACCATGAGAAAGTCAGCATTGGAGGGAATTTTGAGATCATAAAGTCCTTCCCTTTCATTGTATATATGAGAAGACTAAGCCCAAGGTCACAAAACTTATTGATAGAATTGGGCCTAGAATAGAATCCACTTTGGTGCTCTTTCTATTACACCATATTGCCAAAACTGAATACCATGTCCTCTTAGGAATATAACAAGGCTTGGTAAATGATTTCTAGGCACTTCATCCTGTGGGTAGATAGAATCTCACCAAGTGTTGAATGGCAATGTAAAGGTCGTATGGGCTGAGTGTCAAGTCGCTGCTGTAAGCTGGTAGAGCTGAGGGGATCCAGAGCAGGAGTCAGCTCCAGGGACCTAGTGGTTAGGAAAGGCTGTGTGACAACAATGGGGCTTAGACGAGGGAGCCAAGAATTCCAGATTCAGAGGGTTGGGAGAGAAGGCATGGAGGCAGGAGGTGTTTGCCGTGGCCTGTCCAGGTAAC
Source organism: Choloepus didactylus (assembly GCF_015220235.1). Lineage (NCBI taxonomy): Eukaryota > Metazoa > Chordata > Mammalia > Pilosa > Megalonychidae > Choloepus > Choloepus didactylus. Next base: position 53,998,301 of record NC_051324.1, on the reverse strand, counting down.
AGGACTCTTTCACCAAGGAGAACAGTTCACATACACCTTTTGGGATGAGTTGGAACCACAGTGAGGAGGGTTTGGAATGCCAGGTTAAGGAATTTAGACTTGATTCTGTAGGCAGTTAAGAGCTATTCGAGGTTGGGGTGGGTTTTATAAGCAAGGATCTGAAAGGATAGATCAGAAGGAGAACAGAATGCAGGAAGGGTTACCTGTTTTAAGTCATGTTTACCAATATTCAGATATAAGACTATGAGACCTGGATCAGTGTTTTCTGTGTAACTGTGGTAGGCACAGTCCTTGGCCTCCAGAAATTCTGTCCAGGGGTAGAACACAACAGTGTGACAAGTGCAGTGACAGTGGTGTGTAAAAGGCATGGTGGTTCACAGAGGAGGAAACGTGTCAGCAACTAATGTGGAAAAGAAAGGAGGATTTGGTAATCAATGAAGGAGGAAGAAAAAGATTTTGAGCTTAGATGAAATGCAGATGGCAGCTTTACTGATAGAAAAGTCAAAAGAGGAATGTGGCTTTAAAAAAAAGGTGATAGATTTCCTGTGTGACATCTCAAGTGAGAGGGAACGGTCTGACATCTGGGTGGAAATATGCAGGGGGTAGTTGGAGATATCTGTGGTCTAATCAAATGTCACAAGAGCTTTTGACTCAGAAGATCTTGAATTTTGAAAGCCACAGTTCCTTGGTTCCATTTGACCAGGATTAGGGTTGCAGTCAAATTGAAAATACTAAACTGGTAAAAGAGAGACGAAGATTAGGCTTTGGTATCTTCTCTCCAGAGGGCCGGGTGATTGCCTGCCCAAGGCTTAGCCTTCTGGTAAGGCTGCAGTGGGAAGGTTACCCATGCTGGCACAGAGAGGAGCTTCTCTGTGGGTAAAGGCAGAATTAGGGACCCATCAAGCTCCGCCTCCAGAAGGGACAGGGTTTAGGTGCAGACAGAAGATAACATACAAGCAGTTTGAGCCTCTTCCATTTAAGGAAAGAATATAAACTGTCCTTGTCTGTAATCAAACCGTTGTGCTTACTGAAGATGGAGATACCTGGATTCTCATTTTGGCTCCGGCACAGCTTTGTCAACTTTTGGTCAGTCCTGTCCTTCTCTGTGCCTCAGTGTCCTTGTCTGCCTGCCTGGTTAGAAAGAAATATCTGGACCCTAGAAAAGAAGGTGCCAGAATTCTTCGGTTTTGACTGCTTGTGGCAGCTGAAGCAGAATTTAGAGCAACACTTCTCTAGGTAGGTTATAATTGTGTTGCTTCTCTTATAGGTGACATTAATTACCAGGAATTTGCTAAAAGACTCTGGGGTGACATCTACTTCAACCCGAAGACGTAAGTAGTGCAGGATGTTTCTCTCCGGGGGGATGATCCATTTTCCCAGTTAGGACAGATAGCGAAAGTGTTCCTGCCCTTTTCCTAGAGGTGAACTACCATTTTTCCTCTCCTCAGTGGGTTGACTGCGTGAACACTAACCAGGGTGATAGGCCATTTCTTTCGATGTCTTCATAGCTCAGCTCAGAGATGCAGGAGAGTCGTAGCCTTGTGTCCTCTCAGGAGTCTCTCTGTGGAAGTTTTACCATCACACACACGGCATTCCTTCCTCTGCTCAGATTCAGAACTTAGGGTCTATATTCTTGGAGTTGGTAACACTTTCTTCTTCTGGCATCACTCAAAACTCCTTTTCCCTTTTTCAGGCGAAAATTCACAAAAAAGGCCCCAACCAGCAGCTCCCAGAGAAGTTTCGTGGAGTTTATCTTGGAGCCCCTTTATAAGATCCTTGCTCAGGTGGGTGTGTCAGCCTCCTGCCTCTGGCCTGCCCTTCGAGGCACAAGGTGGAAAAACTGGTGAACTTGGACTGCCCTTTGCTCCAAGACTACTCCATGTTGTGTTATTAAGTATGAGGGTGGCTGGACACCAATTGTTTATTAAGTTTCTTTGTGCCTAGAACACTATGGTGTTCTAAATGCTGTTAAAATCAGGGTAAAAGAAAGAAAGAAAAGGCATAATCCGGAGAAATTTGTAGAAACATATTGACTAAAAACGTGACCTTTTAGATCTAATAATTTCATTTATGGAAATTTAACTTACAGATATAATTGTGAAAAATCCTCCAGATTTTATATATATATATATATATATATATATATATATATATGTATGTATATATGTATATATATATATATATATGGCATTGTTTATAATAGCAGGAAAGGAAAACTGAAAATAACTTAAATGTTCATCAGTGAGAATCTGATTAAATGACTTATGCTACAACCCATAAAATTAAATATTTTGCAGTCATTAAAAGAATGGCTATCATGAATGTGTGCTACCTAAATAAAAAGCAAAACTAAAAGAGGGTAATAGTATTGTACAGTAATGTTTCATATGGGCCTTTCTCCCAAGATACAAGTATTTAATAAGCACTATGTATAATGAATACAAAAAATAAAGTGCAAGGCCATTCCAACTGACAAAATAGCACAGCATACCAAGACAAAATAACATGATTCAAGCTTCTTAGTGCTGAAAACTGCTTGGTTATCTCATGTCAGACTGGAATAGATTAATAAAAATAAATTTATAGGATCTGCCTCAGTAGAGACCTTGAGTCTGCTGAGGATGATTTAACTTGGCCCTGCCCTGGCAGGGGATGGAGTGCTAGATAACCTTTTTTGGCTGCTTTAGTTCAGTGAACCTCTAAATCTGAGAAGTCTCTAAATAGGGAGGGGTGGAGGATTTCTTGCGTGGGATGAGATGCTGCTTTTCAGACACCAGGGGGCAGCACTGACAGAAATCAGTCTGAGAGCGCCTGTTTTCAGTGTCTGGTGTGGGATTTTACCAAGCTTTCTTTGCCCATGGTTGGTTTGAAGGGTAGGTACCAAAGACTCTGCTGAATCCAAACTGATGTTCTTACTGGGAGCTCTGCTTATAGAAGAGAACCTAGTGCAGTAGCTCTTCGAATTGTCCTTTGGTCTGCCCTTTTCCTCCTCTGTTGCACCACATGGGGCTTCCATCCCCTTATCACTGCAGCTGACATGGGGTCTGACACCTTCACAGGTGGTGGGTGATGTGGACACCAGCCTCCCAAGGACTCTGGACGAGCTTGGCATTCACCTGACCAAGGAGGAGCTGAAGCTGAACATCCGCCCTCTGCTCAGGCTGGTCTGCAAAAAGTTCTTTGGCGAGTTCACAGGTAATTAAGAAAAAAAGCTCATGGTTCTCTCATAACATCACCACCATCTTGTCCTACCACATATATCTTGGGGAACTTTTCCCTACCCTGTAGGGTGTTTAGAGATCTAAGCCTCTTAAATAAACTGCAGGTCAGGATACAGAACACCTGGTTTTTTTCTTAGCTTCTTTTCTTAGTGGATGGGGGCAAGAATTCTGTCTTGGGAACCCAAAGCAATTAAATGTCCCTATCAGGAGGAAAGTACAAGTAAAGGAGATGGGAAGACACATTCTGAATTTTGGTATATTTGCCAGGGGTGGTCAGGAAGGTGCTCACTGGGTGGTATGAGAGATTGGGAAAAACACTAGGCTAGGACTCGGGAGACTTGGACTGTGGATCCAAATTTCTCTTTCCCCTGAGCTCCTCTCTTGTATTTTAGTTGCGCAGAAAGCAGGAGCTCAGTAGAATGGGCACTGGACTGGTTGAGGAAAGATCTGAGTCTTGACCTTAGCCTGGCCCTGGCCTTTCCAGGGTAACTCTGGACCAGACCTAATTCCTCTGTGACTCCAATTTCTTGTCTATAAAATGAGGGCATTGGAAAAGGAGATTGCTGAGGGCCCTCTCAGCAATCTATGATTCTAAGTCCTTTGGCAATTAGGTGTCTCACCTCTAGGTGCACAGTTAGAGTGGCTCATTTTGGGCTCACCATCAGTCTGACCAACTGAAGGCAGTTCCTGTCTACCCCAATGTGCTAAAGAGGGTTTTCTCTTGTAGGGCTTATTGTTTCTCTTAGGAAAGCAGGGTAGATTATTGAACAGAAACAGTGTTTCTCAGAGGTATGAATCAATTCTGAGATTGTTCTAAGTACAAATAGAAAGAGATGGGTGCTTATTTAGCTCAGTGGAAGTGCTCAATGAATGCTTATATTCAATAAAAGGTCATGGATTGAAAGAGACACATTAAAGTTTTTGACTGCTGAGTTCCAAGGATCTGTATACCACTAAGACCAGCGTTTTGTTCTTCCCCTGCCATCCATGGGACTCCGCATCTATTAGCAGTGTATTCCTAGGAAAAAGTAGTTATCACTTGAATCCTAAAACCATAGCTTCTTAAAGCTGAAAATCAGTCCCCTCGCTTTTAGCTTTCTGACCATTATGAGTGGATCAGTACCTCACTGGTGGCTCATTTCCCCATGAGAGAGTATAGTGACAGCTTTCTCTTCTGCCTCCGCAGGCTTCGTGGACATGTGTGTACAGCACATCCCCTCTCCAAAGGTGGGCGCCAAGCCCAAGATTGAGCACACCTACACTGGCGGTGTGGACTCTGACCTCGGCGAGGCCATGAGCGACTGTGACCCTGATGTAAGGAGACATGGTCACCCCATTTCTCTGGTTCTCCCCTTCTGCTTGAGGATACTGTTTTCTGGTTGTAAGAGTAAGGTCTTCATCCTTCCTGTCCTTTCATGCCCCTCCCTTGAGCCTAGGTGGGCAGACCTGAATGCAAAGCCTCACGTAGCCACTGTGAGTGGTATGACATTAAGAACATTACTTATTCTTTCTGAGTCTCAGAGTCTTGGTCTATAAAGTGGATATCTTAATAGCTAGGCATTGTTAAGAGAATTAAATAAGATTAAGGATGTTTTACGGTTGTGTTTCATATGGTGCCTGGCAGAAAGTGAAGATTCAACAAGGGGTAGCTAATTTTGTCAGTCTTGGCTTTTAAAAAAGTACTTCTCAGCCATTCCTCAGGCAGTCTAGTTTCTCAGCATAAACATGCAGCCAGTTGAGAATTGTGAGTTACATGTTCTGAGGAACTTTGGTGCAGGTAGTCTTGTCCCTTATGCCAGTCTGCCACCCTAAATCTGCTTCTCTTCCCCATAGCCCTCAACCCCCCACCCCCACCCCAAAAAGAAACAAAATTAGTTGTTTTTTTTGTTTTTTTTGTTTTTTTTTTTTGCTATGCCTGCGTTTTCTGTTAACTAAGGAGGGGGCAGGACATGGTTTGGATTTTCCCAGAAGATCCCCACATATTCCTCTAGATCTCGCTGCCTCCTCATAGAGCTCATATCATTGTTCTCAAGGGAAGTGGAGAGAGACAGTGGTGCTTACCCAGAGGGTATGTGTAGTTGGAGCTGTACTCTTTCCCCTCTTCCAGGGTCCCCTAATGTGCCACACTACCAAGATGTACAGCACAGATGATGGAGTTCAGTTTCATGCCTTTGGCCGGGTGCTGAGTGGCACCATCCATGCTGGACAGCCTGTGAAGGTTCTTGGGGAGAACTACACCCTGGAGGATGAGGAGGACTCCCAGATATGCACTGTGGGCCGCCTTTGGATCTCTGTGGCCAGGTACGCCAACCAGATCCTATAGGTGCATGTCTTGGCCTCTACACTAGGATTGTCCCAAGGAAATGGAAGGGGTGATATCCCTTGGAAATATAGTAGCTGTCTAACCCCCTATAATAGGAGGCAAGATGACCCTCCCTTAGCAGATCCATTGACTTTGAGTTCTTACCACCCAAGGGCCAAGAGGCAGCTACTGTTGGGATAATACCAAATGCCTTTCCTTTGTATTTTGAGTGTCTTGTATGCGTTTTTTTTTTTTTTTTTTTTTTCCAGGATGTCTATTTTTACTCATCTTAATCTTCTTTTCATTTCCTCTTTTGCATTCGTTAGGTCATAACCTTCATGTTTCTTCCCAAAAGAAATTGCTTCCCAACCTTCACCATCTATCCTTTGACTATGATAGAAAATTTACCTGTATCATTCATAACATCCCAATCTGCAGAGCCAAAACTTAGCTGGGGCTTCTGGCTCCTTGTCAGTTCATAAATTTGGTGTCTCGGTTGGCAAGCAGAACCTTAGCAGAACTAAGGTTGGCAAGGATGCTGTGCCTGGCCAGTGGCCCCTTTTCCTCCCTCCAAATCCATCCCCATTCCCTAGAAGGGAGAAGAAGATTGAAGAACTGGAAGAGTTGAAGTATCTGCTACTTCTGTGGTGCTTTTGATATCCCCTTAAATTCTGTTCCTTGGGCAGCGGCTTGCTTACCATGAACCTCCAATTGGAATTAGGTTTTCCAGTTCTGTTCTCATTATAATAAGGATTGCACTTCTCTTTCCACTCATCACAGTTTGTAACCACATGTATGTGTGTTTATATGATTGGTTATTTATTGTATCTCTCCCCTGCTAAAGTGTATCTGTTTTGCTCACCCTGCACCAAGCTCAGTGCCTGGCACACAGCAGGTGTTCAGTAAATTTTCATGGAATGAATGCTCTGTCCAAGCTCCATTGCTGCTCATTGGATGTTGCTCCAGGTACCACATCGAGGTGAACCGTGTTCCTGCTGGCAACTGGGTTCTGATTGAAGGTGTTGATCAACCAATTGTGAAGACAGCGACCATAACTGAACCCCGAGGCAATGAGGAGGTAGAGTTTCTGAAGAGCCACTGGATTGGCTCTTCACGGAGGGTTACAGGGAACCACAGCACAATGAATGAGAACTCACAGAGAACAAACCCAGAGCCACAGCCGCTTCCTACATCCAGGCCTAGCATGGGCTCAGCCTTCTAGATTGGATCCTGCTGGATTCTCCCTATGCTTGGCTCAAAGGCTAGGAAGTAGGAGGAGTTCCTGTTCCTTTTATTCTTTCCCTTCTCTCTTTGGGAATGAATGATCCTTTGGGTTGCTCCAAGTGGCACCTTGGCTCCTGGTTGGGAAATAGTTTGATCCTGAGCTAGTCCTCAGTTCCTCTCCTACCTCTGCACCTTCTTCTGTGCCTACTCAGGCTATCTGCCCTCACCCCTCTGCATTTGGAATCTTCAGGCTCAGATTTTCCGGCCCTTGAAGTTCAACACCACATCTGTCATCAAGATTGCTGTGGAGCCAGTCAATCCCTCAGAGCTCCCCAAGATGCTCGATGGCCTTCGCAAGGTCAACAAGAGTTATCCATCCCTCACTACCAAGGTATGCCCAAGACCCCCAGCAGCTTTCTAGCTTTCTAGCCCTCTTGCCCAAGGAAACTTGTCTGTGCTGCCCCCCTCTACTTCAGGTCCATCAGGCATCTCTGATCTGCTGGCTCCAGCATCCTATCTAGGAGCTAATTCCTGCCTGTTACTGTCATTTGAAGGTAGAACAAGACCATGTTTATTCAGGGTTTGTGTGTGTGTCTTCCCCAAGTGTCTTTAGATAGGATAAAGATGTCCCTTAGAGTGTATGCTTTGAATTGATATTCCAGAAAAGATAGAAGGAAAAGTGAGTTACTCTGATCCTTCCACATTCTTGAGTCTGTCAGCATGCCTTTCTTAGTTGCTGGTCAGGGCTAAAGGGTCAGCTTGTGTCCATGGACATAGGGCAGGATTTTCCGTATATGACTAAAATGGGAATTCAGTAAGTGACCTCAAACCTGACGGCACTGTGCTGAGTGGCCCAGATGGCTTGTGGACTGACTCATAGGTTGCTGATTCCCACTGAACCTTCTTGGAGAGGCTAGAGCAGTAGCTGTTTCTGATAATGGTTCAGACACCTCCTTCTGTGCTCTGGCCTTGATTTTGTTTGTATCTTCTGTTGCTGGCACAAGAGAGCTCAGGCTGGGACTACCAGGGCTGTTGCATTTCAGGTGGAAGAGTCTGGTGAACATGTGATCCTGGGCACCGGGGAGCTCTACCTGGACTGTGTGATGCACGACTTGCGCAAGATGTACTCAGAGATAGACATCAAGGTAAAGCAGTGGCCCCCTTTCTTCAGCCCCTGCCAAGTAATCAAAGCCTTGATTCTTTTGGAAGCTCCAGAAGAAGGGGGTGGTGAACTAGGGGAGGAGATCTGTTTGGGAAAAGCATGCTCTGTAGCTCGTATATGGAAGGGGAAGGTATTTGAAATCTGATTTGTCCCTTTCTGCTGGGTTATTCTCAGTGTCATACATTTCAGATCAGCACATAATAACCCATCTGTGGTGATAAAGGTTCTCTGCTTCGAGCAGAGAGTGGGGATTGGCACTCTCTTTAATCTGTCATTAAGTCTTGTTGTCACCCCTTGCTTGGCTGGCTTCAGTTTCCTAGTCGAGACACACATTTTCTCCATAGCCCTGTAGTGGTGGTGATGAGTGCCTTCAGGTACCCCTTTTAGACTCTTCTGTTGATGTACCTAGGACTGGTTCTGTAGAAGACATTTGAGTTTCCTGGGCAGCAGTCCATGTGGGAGCCTCAAGGAGGAGCCGTACCCAGACATTGTTATGGGTTGAGAATGAAATGGGGCTCACCAGTGGGTCTCTAGTGCCAGCTCCATCAGACCCACATGAGTTGTTCGGGTGGGATGGCTGAATGCATCTTGAAAGATACCTTGGAGGACTATAATTAAAACCCTAATTTTTCTCTTGGTTCAGGCTTTTTAATGATGGTATGGACAGCTTGCTTTTAACCTGCTCTTGTGCTTATTACTTATGCTGATTAAGGCAGAGGGGTTTCTTGCAGAACTAGTGTCAAGGGCACTTGGAAATTCCCTTCGGTAGAAGGTTGTCCTTCCAACAAAATTAGACTTTGCCCCACCAGTTTATTTTCTGTTTCCCAGGTGGCTGACCCAGTTGTCACGTTTTGTGAGACGGTGGTGGAAACGTCCTCCCTTAAGTGCTTTGCTGAAACACCCAATAAGAAGTAAGCCAAGGAGTCACAGCGTCCCTGGGACTGAATGCCTCAAGAATGCTCATGTCTCCTGCCCCCAGGACCAACCCAGCTGCAAGCACTGTGGGAATAGAGGCAAAGCTTAGACCTCTGAGTCTTGGGATGGGGCACATGAGCTATTTAAGTTTCACCCCCACCCTCTCTTGTCTTGTGGCTTTGGGCAAGATGGTATGGATTCTTTGCCTTAGGTACTCCAATGAGCAGTTTCATAATTGCCACTTCTCTATAATATGACCATCTTTAAAATTTGCCCCCACTTTGTTTTTTAGTCTGGGAGATTCAAATGAAAGAAGACAGAAGATGAGCTCTTTTTGCTCTACCCTGCCCATGTGGCTCTCACTGATGTCAATGCTTTAGCTATTCCCTTTGTCCCCTTTTCTCAGGAATGCCCCTTCTGCTTGTCTTGCTCACCCTCCTCAGTACCCATTTCCTTTCTGAATAGAAACAAGATCACCATGATTGCTGAGCCTCTTGAGAAGGGCCTTGCTGAGGACATAGAGAACGAGGTGGTTCAGATCACGTGGAACAGGTGAGAGGTGTGGCTCTGATTCCAGACTGAAAGGAGACAGGTGCCTTAGCCTGCCTGCCAGGTCGCACTTCCACACGTCCTCCTTGGATTTGTCTTTCCCCTTACTTTTGCCCTGGGCTTGGGATGGGTAGGATAACGTGATTGTCCTTGGCCCCAGAAGCCAGCAATCAGAGAGCTGCATCTTACACCTCTGTGTTGTCTTCCTTTCCCCAGAAAGAAGCTGGGAGAGTTTTTCCAAACCAAGTATGATTGGGATCTGCTAGCTGCCCGTTCCATTTGGGCTTTTGGCCCTGATGCTACTGGCCCCAACATCCTGGTGGATGATACCCTGCCCTCTGAGGTACAACAGAACCATGTGGTGGTCTCTTAGCTTTTGAGTGGAAGAAACTACGAAGTCTTCTTTTCCCAAGAATGTTTTGTGTCCTCTGATGAAGGACAGTTTCCTTCTTCCAGGTTTACCTACCTTTTCCCCCTTCTAAACTCTTGGGTTATCATCAGGGTCACTGCTGAGGAGCTCTCATGTTTCTCTGCAGGTGGACAAGGCACTTCTCGGCTCAGTGAAGGACAGCATTGTTCAAGGTTTTCAGTGGGGAACCAGAGAAGGCCCCCTCTGTGATGAGTGTGAGTCCACCAGCATCTCCCCATCCCAGTCCTCTTTAGAGTACTCTTATCCTGACTTGGGAGGTGGGGTGGGCCCACCATCTTAGGGACTTGGCAGAAGTAGAGTCCACAGGGCCATCCCATGTTCTGGGCCAGCTTCTTCCAGTCTCCTCCTTCCCTATCCTGATGCTACCACTTAGTACATCCTACAAATGAAGCCACTTCTAGACTGACATTTGTTCTTCATTCCCGAGAAGGGTTTGGCTCTGGGTGTTTGAGGAGAGGTATCAAACGGAGGATGGGATTTGAGTGGCTTATAGACCAGAATTGAGGGTTGGACTTTTGTGGGACAAAATGTGCAGTTTTGGAACTTATTCTGCATCCAGAAATCGTTAAGTATCTATAGAAAAAACACATAAACTGCTAGGTGAACTTGATGCCAGAGTTTGGCCTGAATCAAACACTACTGAATGTGCATGCTTAACTTTTAAACTTTGCTACAGGCCTTGCATATCATCTGTTAGAACTCCCAACTCCAGTGTAATTTTTGTAGCATATTCTATAAGACCACTGAAGGGCAGCAAGAGACTCCTCACTGCTTTGCTTGTGGTCTCTTGGTCAGCACCAGAACCACTTCTTAGCTGCCCCCATCTCCTTTTCAGTGATCCGAAACGTCAAGTTTAAGATCTTGGATGCAGTGGTTGCCCAGGAGCCCCTGCACCGGGGCGGGGGCCAGATCATCCCCACAGCCAGGAGAGTCGTCTATTCCGCCTTCCTCATGGTGAGTGAATAAGATGTAGGGGACAGTCTGCTCTAGGGGACTGAGTGGAGGACCGAGCCCTTGGGGCGTTCAGCCTGCAGCCCCCAGCCTTCCCTGTACTTGGGCTCTCACTCCTCAGCCATCCACAAGCTGAAGAACCTTCTTCTTGTTCTCATTGCAGGCTACCCCTCGTCTGATGGAGCCTTACTACTTTGTAGAGGTACAGGCCCCTGCAGATTGTGTCTCTGCTGTTTATACTGTCCTGGCCAGGCGCAGGTGAGCAGTTATTTTAAGGGGAGGCTGAGAGAAAGAGCAGGGCAAGAAGTAACTCAGCTATTGTAGCCAAAGGGGAGATTGGCCTCCCACCCTCTCCACTCCCGAACCTTAGTGAGCTTATTTCTTAGGAGGAATTGGCAACAGGAATGAGGCAATCCCCAGCCTTACTGCAGATTAAAACTTGAAGTTTCTTTCTTGGGACCCCCTCCTCAGAGAGTTTCTGGGGAAAGGGCTGAGTGTGTCAACAATGGGAATGTCTGTAGGCCCCTGTCCCGTCTGTGTTCCAATTCCTGTCATTTGCCCAGGGGTGCTGCACCTTTGACTTCCACAGGACTTACTCTCAGAGTCTCAAGCCTTTTCTGCCTTCTTTAGAGCATTCGTGGTTATTCTTTCTTTAATGGTAACTCTTGGTTGGGATGCATTTGGGGGCAGATTTCTCAGCTTCTGGGACCAGAGACTCAGTGTTTGTTTTTCTTTCTCAGAGGGCACGTGACTCAGGATGCGCCCATCCCAGGCTCCCCCCTCTACACAATTAAAGCTTTCATCCCAGCCATCGACTCTTTTGGCTTTGAGACTGATCTGCGGACTCATACCCAGGGACAGGCCTTTTCCCTGTCTGTCTTCCACCATTGGCAGGTGAGGAAATGGTGCAGGCTGGCCTACTTGGCCTCCCACCTCTGTAGGGCTAGTTCCGCTCTGATCTGTTCATGTCCCAAGCTGTATAGTTTCAGCTACTCTAAGTGAGATTTCCAACATCCTGGAGAAGAGTCCTACTTCTATCCTGAATCCTCTAGGAAGTCTGCCTGGGCCACCTGAAACCCTCTTGCTTTTCAGATTGTACCTGGTGATCCACTGGACAAGAGCATTGTCATCCGCCCCTTGGAACCACAACCAGCTCCTCACCTGGCCCGGGAATTCATGATCAAAACCCGTCGTAGGAAGGTTTGTATCCCTTCGGTCCATCACCATCCCTCTACCTCTGGGGTCTCAGCAAGAGTTGGATCTCTCTTCATTTTTTCCTTTTGGAACTTTTCCCAAAGACCAATAGACAGAACAGTTTACCGCCTAGTGTAGAGAAGTGTGCTCTGTACAGTCCTCTGTCAGTTAGACCTGGGGTCCAATCTGGCTGGGGAAAGAAGGCCTTCTCCTGTGATGATGCCCTGAAGGCCCAGCTCCTGAAAGAGGCAGCCTAGTCTACATCCCACCCTGTGCCAGCCTTCCACTCAAGTGCAGGTCTCTGCCACTTAGGGCTCATTCGTGCATTTGCCCCCATTCTTTGCAGGGCCTGAGTGAAGATGTGAGCATCAGCAAGTTCTTCGATGATCCTATGTTGCTGGAGCTCGCCAAACAGGACGTTGTGCTTAATTACCCCATGTGAGTGCAGGGACTCCTGGCAGCTCCTCCCTGCGTTTGGCCACAGCTCCTTCCTGCATTCGGCCACAGCTCCTGCGCTTGAAGCTGGTACCTGGAGAGGCTTGGACTTCATGTTGTCAAGGAGTATCGAGGCGCTGCCGTTGGCTTCTTTAACAACCCAAAACCTCGAACCCAGAGTCTCAGTGAGGAAGTAGCATTTGCCCTCCTGATTCCTTCTGTGGCCTCTGCCTGGCTCCATTCCCAAGGAACAAAGAGGAGCTTAGGCTCAGGGATAGAGAAGGGGGTGAAAGTGGTTAACCCCAAGGGCCCTGTCTTCAGGATTTACGTGACATTTTATTTTTTACAAGTTTGACCTTAGAAATGGTTTGTAAGTGAACAGAACATTCTGACCTCTGCCTGGCTCTGCTCCTTTCATCCTCCCTCCCCTCACCCCTTCCTCTAGCACAGTCAGGTCCTGGCACTTGGGTTCTGGATATATGTCATCTCCCATGAGGCGTCACTGTCTCTGCTCCCAGCTGCAGAATCTTCTTCCTGCCTGGGTCCCCAGGGAATCAGCCTGTGGTGGGAGGGATGCCTGCATCTTAATTCAGCGTTCCCATGAGCATCAAGGCCTCTCTATGGCCCCTGCCCTCCCACTCCCACTCCTGGCCTCTTGTCCTCTCTGTGCCACACTCTCTGGGTCAGACCTGCAGTGGCTTGGGAGTTTTGTTTCTGGAATCAGAGTTCTACCAGGGTTAACACCTCCTCACAGTACCGCTGTTCCTGAAGAATCTTCTTGCCCTAGAGTTGGGTTCCAGACTGCTTTGATTTCCAGACCTTGCTCCAAGTTCTCCCACCAGCCACCACCAATCCCTTACTGTGCTCTCCCCAACATGTAGAAGAGACTGACGATTTTCCTCATAATTACTTTATTAAGAGTATATCAGTGACTGATTTAAGGCCTCCAGTGGTCCCAACTGCTGGAGGAATCTTACTTCTCTGAATCCTGTGCTGTTCTCTTGATGTAGTCTCTGTACATTGTGTACATGACACCTGTGTGAGGGAGAAGGAAAAATGCCCCTTGGCATCGAGCCCTTCACCTGTCCTCTTTCTGTCCCGGGTATCAGGAGGATGACAACTGTAGAGTCCCAGGGGTTCAATGCTAGCTCTTTGCTTGAGTGTCCAGCTTCCCTCTCATCATTCGGCCCTGGGTCCTAACAGCTGCTCCAAGCACCTGACCACATGGCCCAGGGAGACATCCCAGAGCTGCTGTGCAATCAGTGCCTGACAGTTCACCAGGAACGTCACATGTATTACCCATCTGAGAAACCTCACAGCACCCTATAAGGTGGACCAACCAGGTGTGTTATCGTCATGTTTTACATGGGGCAACTGCAGCTCAGGGCGAGGAATTTGCCCAGCATCTCATGGCTAGCAAAAACCCATCTGCCTTTTGATCCAGAGAGGAAGAGAAATTCACCATATGTTCTGCTGCATGCATTTTCTCACCTCTAGGGCAGACTATCATGAAAACAGATTGTACACCATGCCCATAGGCCTGGGGCAGGAGACCAGACAGGGCACCCTGAAAATGGCTTGGTATGGGGGGCTTCGCCCAGGGACTTGATGTAGAGCCTAAAATAGGGAGCAGGGACTTAAATCATGGTCCCTCACCTGTCTGAACTCACAACCAGACCTTGCCTGGTTTGTTTTGCCCTCATTCCCTTGAGACCCCACTAAGGTACTCACCTAGCATGATTGTACCCACAGCACAGGCCTGAGCTGCCACCCGGGTGTGAATCAGATGTATGGACATCTTGGTGGAACCACGTGCCTTCAGCCGGTAAATCCTGTATGCTGCCACCACCAGGCAGCCTCCTAAGCCTGTAGGCACAGAGTATGACCCCTAGGCCTCAGCTGCCAAGTACAGTGGCCAAGCAAACACAGCAAGCACAAGCAAGCACTTCCTGAAGAGAGAGCTCACTTGGCAGGGTGGGCAGCTGGATGAATAGTTGCTTTAGTGCAGCTTGGGAGTAATCACAGGAGTATTGAGTTGTTTCCCCTTGATGGCATTTCAAAGTGGCTGCCTCTCTCCATTGATGCCCCCGACACCCCCCATATACAAATAACCCATCCTCATGACTCCCCCACCCCCATTTTCTCTGCTCCAGGCCCTTCTGCAATACTGCTGGGCTCCCACATCCTTCCTGGTATAACTGTTTTCTTTCTCTCCCTGGGCCTTGAAGGAAGCCCTAGAGGACCTCAAACTGTTCCTCTGACCCTTCCCATCGTGACGCTGGTGTTGGAGCACCAAGTTCCCCTGTGCCCCATGCACTAGCCTACTCCATCAGCCACCACTTGCACTCATCTAGACTCATTTCGTTGTAAGGATGTGTCCCTTGTCATCATTGCCTTCAGTTCACTCCTCTTTAGCAGCTGATTGTTCAGTGGGTTCTGAACATTCAGTGGGCATTTGGGTTCTATGACCTCTGCTTCCTACTCCTTTGAAAGGACTGGGGTGGTTCTCCCTGAGAGAAGGTCCCCTCTTTGCCCCCATTCTCTCCTTTTTCCACTCACCTATAGGCACCAGGGGAGACTTCCTGCTCTTCTTCAGGAGCTTCTCAGACACGCTGTCCTCACCCTCAGGTGGCACCCAGCAGTCCTTGTTGGCAGACATCCTGGAGCCAGATGTGAGCAGTCCGGGCTTCTAGGCTTCAGCCCAGTCCTGGAAGGAGGCACCCCAGTCAGAACCTGATTCTCCCCAGTCTGGGGTGGAGGGGAGGGGTTTCCTGCTAAGACCCTCTTACCATTCCCGGCATGGTGTCTGCCTGTATTGGTGTCCCAGTTGTCCTGTCTCAGATGGCTGCTCACTACCACCATTTCTCCATCTCCTTACTTCCTAACAGCTGCCTGTTCCCCAGCTCATTCTGAGTTCTCTTCACTGTTTTCTCTGCTTCCCCCTCCCCCATCCATATCCCTATGGGGACAATCCCTGGGCCAAGAAAAGCCGGCTGGAAAAATCCTTGGATTAGGGTGGGAGGAATGGGCCTTTATCCTTAATGGCCCCACTGGCCTGGGGGCTGGTCTGTGAAGATTGCTTTTGAGGTCTATCCCTGTGGCTTCAGGGAGCCTGAGCCATCCCAGACAGTGCTATATCCCTGGTTACCAAATCACGGGAGCCAGAGATTAAAACGATTGGGCATTGATTTGTGTGCAATTTAGCATCGATTTGCACATTAATACTAAAACAGCAAATTTACCTCTGGTCCTGAGCTGCATCCCTGTTTCCATGTCGGTCGCAATTACTCGGTCCCACCTCTACCCCTGGGCATTTGACTCCTGTTCCTCTCCTTGTTGTCCCCTGTAACTGCCTTCTCTGATCACAAGCTTAAAAGATCCCCAAAGTCCTGGCCCTTAGACCACTGATTCTGCCTGTGGGGTGCCATCTCCAAGTCTAACCATGAGACAAACACTCCCTGCTTGAGTCGATTTCTATTCCTAGTTGCCCACCCTTCTGTCTTTGAACAGCAAGGAGTACTGGCCCCATGAGTCCTCAGCATGCTGGTGCTTACCCTAGAAGGTGGCTAGAAAATGGAGTGCAGGCAGCCAGGCCAGAGCTCAGCATCTGCTGTTCTGAACCGGTTAAGAGCTGAGGATGGAGCTGCCACTGTGGGGTCAGGGGAGCAGTGACTTGGACTTTATGGAGGGGAGGAGATAGGACAGGGCTTCAGTCTTAACCCCCCTTCTGCTGAGTTCCAGGCTGGGAGATCAGATGGAAGGGAGCCTTGAACCAGATAGATTAGTCTTCCAAATCCCATGGACGCAAATGGCTGGAGCAGAGAGGGGCTTGCTGTGATGAGAATACAGGAGCAAGGATGGGCAGAGGTCCTGGGTTCTCCCTCAAGTTATTCTGCCTCAAATATTCTTATCAAAAACGTGGGAAGTAAAATGCCCCAGTTGTAGGAGGCAGGCTCTCTGGTTTTGGTCAAAATCCATTCAAGGATGCTTGCTGGATTACAGAGATTTATCCAGGAGTTTGAAACAACTGCAACTTCCCTCCGTTCTCCAGAGCTGTTTTTACTGCCTTGTGGGAGTGATGTTCACTCAGGTTACAAGGATGACAATGACCAGCATTGGCACCTTCTCTTTACTAGGTATTTATGTATTTCAGACCTCTCAATTATTCTATTAAGGTAAGTTAACAGTTTGTTCACAGATGAGGGACCCCAGCCTCGGAGAACATAAATGACTTAGCCAGGGACACAGGCTGGTAAATAGCAGTGTTATGATCTGAACCCAGGCTGGCAGACTCCAAATTTTTCAGTCAACTGCAGTACTACCCCACTTCCCAGGGGGATGGCCAAACAGAAACCCTCTGGATTGATACTGAAGATTAGGGATGCTGATCAATTGTGGCACCCTTAATTGCTTGCTAAGCAAGTGGAGGGAAACAGAGGCACTATAGAGGGTTCCGCTCCATCCCAGGCCTTGGCTTCTGTCCTAGATTACCCTCAGCCTCTGTGTGTCTGTCCTAAAGGAGCTTTTCAGCACTTGAAGTTTGTGCAGCAGCTGATGACTTTCTCTTTCTCTCCCCAACACTCCCTGCTCTAGGAAGAGACCCAGGGTCACAGCTACTCCCCAGAGCCTTCACATATCCCCAGTGTCCATGGGAACTCTCCTCCCGGTTTTTCACACACTCTCTCGTGCTGCCTCTCTGCTCCCAACAGTGGCCTGAATTCTCCAGAGATGTATGACATATGCCCTTAGTTGTCTAGGCCAGAGAGGGGGGAATGGAAATGTCTGGGTGAGACAGTGCCGAAATCAGGATCAACTCCAGATCCCTTGGGACCTGGGCCAAACTATGGAGGGCAAAGTTCAACTTCTCCCATACTATGGAGGGTGGAACTAGGACCTGGAGATTATGTTGATGCTCGCAGGGCCCAGAGCTGAGAAAATCATGATAGTCACAATGATTTACTGCACACCTGTGGGCTGAAATGTGTGCTAAGTGCTTTATGTAGATTAATTTCTTTACTCTTCACAATAACTCTGTGAGGTAGGTACTGTTACTATTCCCATTTTACAGATGAAAAACAGGCTTAGGTTAAATATCTTGCCAAGGTACAGCAAATTACAGGGAGACAAAGGACCAGACTTCTAATGGTTTCTAAAATCAAATCCTACTGCTATAGACTGATGGAAGAATACACGTAAAGTGGAGGGAAAGTCTTGAAATAAAAGAAATAAAACTTTTTTATTTCAAAAGCCTCTGAGAACGTATAGTTAATTTTTACTTCATGAACAAATTTCTATAGAGTCCTGTGTTAACAACCAGATAAGATACAATTATGATAACATCATTTGCTGTTAATAAGCTAATTTCTTAATAACTGTTCTGATTTAGGCATTTCTGCATTAGGAATTTTCTTAGTAAACCTCATTTTCTTCCAGATCAGTTCATGTTAATAGAAATTCTAATTTAGAGGGATCTAAATGAATGGTGCAGACACAGTGGATAAAGAGCATAGGCCGGAGATGGATATGGGATCAGTTAACCACCTACCACTCTAAATATTTGATCTGACTCCACTCAGACTCTTAATCTATTTCCTTGTCTGTAAAATGGAGGTTGTATCTGCCCACAGGATTATTGTAAGGGTTAAATAAGATGATGGTTAGAATTTCCCTCCACTCTGTTCCTCTTCCTCCAGAATGGGCAAGTGGCAGGGGGTGAGTAGCTGGCTGGGGGAGAAGTGGAAATCCCCAGGAACGGATAGGAAGGTTACTGTGTTCTGGGTGGTCCTGTATTCAGCTCACCCTTTCTCCCCCACCCTCCCCTCCTCATCCCCACCCTGACCTTACTGGGCTCCGCCACCCCAGCTCAAAGTCTCAGAAACTTTCTCCCTAATGTGCTGGGGGAAAGGGGAGGGAGGAAGAGACAGAGCTAGGACCTGAAGCTCTCAGCACAATCTAAGGCACAGCAGTGCTATATGTAGCCCAAGGGAGCTGAGTGACTAGACTGGAAGAGAAGGATGGGCGGCTTTTGCCTTGAGCTCACGTCCCCAGAGAGCTGTGATCATCTTCAAGGATGAAGATGAATGAACTGAACAAGGAACAGCTGATGTTCCAAGTTGGGCTTGGGATGGGAAGGAGTCGGGTTGAAGGGCTGGGGAATCACAGAGTAAATAACACTAGGCCCTATAGCCGTGCCTGGTGGAACCTGAGCAGCAAGGAGTCAGGTAAAAAGAAAAGTAGGGGCAGTGGAAGTTTCCAGAAAACGTGACAGGGCTGAGGCAACCTTTAGGAGGTGCCTGGGATGGAGAGGATGTGACTCCCCATCCCCTTCTAAAAACAGGCACTGGGTTCCAAGGACCTTACAGTCTAAGGACAGCTGCAAGAGCCACAGGCCTAAGGCCAGGAAAGGGCCTTTGGTACCCACTATTTTTTCTGAGAAGACTTGGCTCACATATCTTTTAAATTCTAAGAGGGAATGGATAATGGTGATAGAAAGGCTGAAATGGACTGTAGCCATGCTGACATTGTAGAATCATGTCTTGTGAAGGATCAATTTTAAACAGAACAGAAGATACCAGTAGGGACCCAGTCTCAGATGACAAATGAGTACTCCAGCAATCTGAAATGTTTTGCTGAAGTCCTTGTGTTGGGTGCTTTTGAATATCCAAATTGCCCAGATTCCTGTAAAGTAACTAATGTCTTGAGAGCCTGCAAGATGTGAGCACTTTACATGTATTATTTAATCCTCACAGTGATCCCATTATCCTGATTTTACAGATGAGAAATCAGAGACTCAGAAAGGTTAAGTGAATTGCCCAGATCACACAGCAAGTGGCTGAGCTATCCAACCAATGATAACCAATGCACACCACTTTAAATGCATAACTAACATGTAACAATTTATAATGTGATTTCATGTACATTTCCTCATTTCATTCTCACAACCCTCTTAGAAATACAAAGAAACCAAAGTGCAAACAACTGGGCAGAGTGTGCTTCTGAATCCAGGGTTTCACACTTCAAAGACCACCAAGGCAGCGTTAGTCCCGGGCCAGGCCAGCATGCTGCATTCTGGGCCTGCCCAGAAGTCCTCACCTGGTGGACTGGTACCCAAGCAGGTGTCCTTGAGTCTCCCCCCTTCCTTCCCAACCCCTATTCCTACACATACTTTGCCCAACCCTCACTCTCAAGAATATAGACCTTAATTTAAAATCCAGCATTAATACACAAGAACCTGCCAACAGGGTCCTGGGGAGACATCTGGTGGGGATTGTCTTACTGTTCTCTCTATACTACTTGTATTATCTATTAAAAAAATTTTTTTTAACAATGAAAGTCTGCTTCCGCCAATATCCCAGTGGGCAAAGGCAGGGAGAAGCAGTATACCCTGTAATGTACCCCACAGGTTAACCGAAACTGCTAGGGATTATTGGGGGTTTGTGCTACTAACACCCTTCTCCTATTAGCACAAGTAATCAAAAACTTCTTTAACAGTGCTTCCTTATTCAGTGGATTAGGGGCAGGCAGCACTCCCTGTGGCCAACTGGCAGCTCTCCCGAATCCCACCTCTCTGGGCCTCTGCTCCCAACCCCCAAGACAGAGGAATCTGCTTTGAGTTTACCAGCGAAGTGGGGACCTTGGAAAATGTGTAATGGAAATAGTGACACACTACAGTCTTCAAGTTGACCCTACGGGGTTCCCAAACCACAGAGCCCCAGGGTGGCTCTCAACTTCTCAGACTGGGTTTTGATCCTTTCCTGCTTGGGCCCCATGTGAATAAAATGTGATGTGGTTCTCATAGCCAGAGACTGGAAACCAGATCCACATCCCTGTTTGAAACTTGGGGCTTTTTTTTTTTTTTTCCCCATCACTCCATTAGCTGAATGTGCTAGGAATGGTAAGTTTTCCTTTACTCGCTCACTTAGCAAATCCTTGCCAAGCACCTACTGTTCTAGGAAGTGGGTTGCGGTGGCCCTACCTTGGGGAATTTCATATTCTAGCAGACACCTTTAGTAAAGGCCTGAGCCAGAGCCTCAGGTTTAGGCTTCTGGCGTCAGTTTCTCCACTTGTAAACAGAATTAAAGGTTGTTACTAACTGGCAAAATGATGGGGGGAGAAATAACCTGACTAGGAGACAAAAGACTGGTTGTATTTCTGTTTTTGTAACTATTAATAAGCAAAGCAATTTAGCTTCCCTGAGTCTCAATTTTCCATCTTTAAAAGACCATGCTTGCTCTACCTTTGGATGATTTTGCATAAGAAAGACAGGGCTGCAGGCTGGGTGGTGAGGTAACATATTAAGAAGGCAAGTATATTGTCTACAATCGCCATGAGGAATGGGTGATGATAAAAGCTGGGAAGTCTTTCCTGGCAGATTCATCCATGACTTTATGGGAAAATAGTACCTAAAGAACATTCAGTTATATGTGCGTGTGTGTGTGTGGGGTGTGTGTTGTGTGTTGATGTCATTTTAAAGCTTTCACTGATGTCTTAATATGCCACAGAAGAGTGCTCTATCAGAACTGTACAGTTCCAGGCACCAAATGAATATACCTGGGTATTCAGCATCCAGATGAAGAAGAGAATATGGCCAGCCCCCAGAAATTCCCTTTATGCTCTCTACCCTCCCCTCAGGGTAAACCAGTATCCTGTCTTCTAATAGCAGAAATTAGTTTTGCCTGTTTTTAACTATATAAATGGCTACATAATTTTTGTGATATTCATCTCTTGTGGTACTTACAGATTGCTCGTTCTGGTTGCTGCATAATGCACCATTGTGTGAATATGATGCAATTTTTCTGTTCTAGAGTTGATGTACATTTGGGTAGTTTCCAGTTTTGGGCTATTACAAATAGTGCTGCTATGAATACTCTAAAGCAAGTATTTTGTGGAACATTTATTTGTACACATTTCTGTGGAATTTCTGTGCTCATAGTGTATTCATAGGTTCAGCTTTAGGAGATATTGCCAAACAGTTTTCCACAGTGATTTGTACCAATTTACACTTGCACTAGCAGGAAGTGAGAGTTTTAATATTTTAATCAGCATGTACAATGATGTCTCCTGCATTATTTTAGTTAACATGTTCTTTATTCATATTTTCACATATTTACAGGGCCTTTACACTTATCATTTTATGTACATCTGTAGAGATACATGATATTAGGGTGAGACTGGTTATGGCAAGTACAGGGGCTGGAGAACTTCAACACCCAGAGTCCAAGTAGGTAATGAAAACAATTCAAGCAACGGAGAGGGATAGTACCTACCCTGATAAACAAATGTTACTCAGAAGTAGCTGCCGTGTGAAAATAGGAGTCCAAAGTGAACAAATCTTTTGATTTTTAAAAGAGAAACCAAAAATTTGGATTTTAAAATCTTATCAATTAACTCTTGCTTTTCGAAAACACGTCCAAATAAAACTTGTCTGTGGACCATATAACCAGCCATCAAATTTAGCCAGTTTAGTTCTGGCTTGGGGGTTAGTTGTTTTTTGCTTGTTTGTTTTTTGCTTTGCAGCAGGTCACTTCAGCTTAAACCTAATTTCCTCTCTGGTCAAAAAAGGAAAATAAAAGCCTAATCTTTTAAATTGTGATGGCTCCAATAATAATTCAGAAACAGAGATGCTCTCAAACACTGTAGGAAGTCCTCTCCAATCTCCTTAGTAAGGCGGTCTTCCTGTTTTGTCAACTCTCACTCCACTTAAAGCATTCAGGGAATTTTCAGTTTCATGTCAGGCAGGGAGATTCCTATGTATACAAGATTTTTTGGAAATCCTTTGGATGGGATCCTGCTGTAATACAAGGGATTAAGAGAAAATGGCCTGTTGGGTCTTTCTAATCAGAGAACTCCAAGATCTCGAAAACATCTAGTACGCCTCTAAAAGCCACGACTCAAAAGAGCCGGGTTGGCTGACCCATAGAGGGCCCGAAGAATCTTGCAGTAATTCTGGAGCAGAACCCCGAAAGGGGCATCAGCATCCCGCGTTACACTGGACCAAGGTCTTGGCCGAGCGCACGGAAGACACCTCCGGGGTGCATTTGGACTAACCCGGGATACTCAGGTAAGGTTTGTCTTCACGGCGCCTTTCCAGGGCCGGTCAAATTGAGGCGCACCAGCGGCAGATTCCTGACCCGAAAACACTCTGAAGAAATGACCGTCTGCAGGCGGGTTCGTGCCCACAGCGAGGCCAGTACCCCTGAGGATAGGTCATGCCCGCGCCGCATCTCCGCGTCGGGGACCGCCTGGGAACACACGCAGACCCGACGGCGGAAAGTTGGACGCTTGCGCCGCCGCCCGCGTGCCTCGGGACGCCCCCTCCCACCCGAGCGCCACGTGCCGCGCGCCCCCAGCTCCCAGACCACAGCTGGACGCCCCCGCCCCCACCGCGGCGCGCAGTGCGCAGGCGCCTCCCCGCGGGTCCGGGGCGGCGGGAGCGGCTTCAGCCTGGGCTGGAGACTGCGGCGAAGACGGCGGCGGCAGCAGCGGTAGCTGCGGCTGCGAAACAGGAGGAGGAGAGACGAGGGTGGCCGCCAAGGCGATGGCGACGCGGGGCACATGAGGCGGCCGCCGGCGGGACGGGCCGAGGCCCGGCGGAGGAGGCGGCTCCGGGGAAACCCGCCGCCGGGTGAGGGGCCGCTACCGAGCTAGCTGAGGAGAAGCGGGAGGGGCGGGGGAGAGAGGCGGGGCCCGAACAGGAGGCGGGAGAACTTGTGGGAACCCTGAAGAGGGCCCGAGGAGAACGGGGGTCCGGGGAAAAGTGTGGCAGAGGTTTGGGGGGAGGCAAAGGGGCGCCGCCGAGAGTTTCCCGCCGAGCCCGAAGGGCGTCGCCGCTCGCATCCCGCCGCCGACCCCGGCGCGCCCTCCCCTTTTGTCCAGGCGCGCGGTCCCCAAATTGGGAGGAAAACGGCTTAGGGGCGGGTCCGGGCAGCGGGGGCCGAGTCGGTGCCGGGACCCGCGGCGGGCGGGGCGGGAGCCCGGAGGACCCTCGGCGCGCACTTCGGCGGCGCCCAGGCGGTGCTCGCAACTCCTCCGGGCGGTTAAGGGCACAGGACGCGCCGGGGCCGTCCCTCGCCGCCTGGTCGCTTCTCAGGCTGGTCTTTGTCTCCCCACCGCTCGGCCCCTGACATCTCACCGTGCGGCGTGCCGGTTTGTTTTACTCTTACTTGTAACATCTCCCTGCTGGGATTCCATCGTCCCGTGAATGTTTTAGAGAAGACTTAGTTCGAAGGCTGGAAGGGGGAAAGTGTGCGGGGGTGGGGAGACTGGGGTAGCTGCCTGTTAGCACGTTTTCTTTACTTAAAATGAGCCCCCCCCTTGTGAAACTTTGGGAGGCTGTTTTTTTTTTTTTTCTTTTTTCTTTTCAGTCTCCAGATTCAAAAATCTGGTGGCGCTAACACTGTGACTGTGGGCAGTTGTGTGGTTGGCGGCTGCGTTTGGAGCTTTGAGTTGAAAAGATTTACGTGAATGTGTGGTTTTAGAGTCGGTTTAATTTTTTTTTTTTTTTTTTTTTTGCGATCGTTTACAAGATTGGGATTACTTTTACTTTCTAAAATGCGGGTGTTTGATTTTATCATTTGAAGGAAGTTTTGTTCATTAAGAACTGGCGATGGCACAGATTTCATTGAGCTAAAATGCTTTATTTTGTTAGTATCAACACTATACTTTGTAGAATAAATTAAGTTAGAATAAGATGTGGATCAGTGTTACCCTGTAAGCTTGATAAGGTTTAAAATATTATGCGTTTGTGTTGTGTATATGTTAAAGTGAATCTCTGTGAAAGCGCTATGAAAATTCAAAATACATAAATGAAAGGAATTTTAATTTCCTGATAGCCAGAGAGCA
Source organism: Choloepus didactylus (assembly GCF_015220235.1). Classification (NCBI taxonomy): domain Eukaryota; kingdom Metazoa; phylum Chordata; class Mammalia; order Pilosa; family Megalonychidae; genus Choloepus; species Choloepus didactylus. The sequence goes on along the minus strand of NC_051324.1, from coordinate 53,974,077 downwards.
GCATATCGCCAGAACATTAACATCTGTAGGAGAAAAAGGGATTAATAATGTAATTTAGGGCTCAAAACCTTTTCCCTCTAAAGAGGCTATTCCGAATAAGAATGCAAAAATAAACTTAATTCCAGGCTCTTGAATAAAAATATTGTGATTTGTGGTTAAGTTTGCTGATAATTTTTGGAATTCAGTGTAGAGTTGTATATTGCAATTGCTTAGGATTTCTTATGTATTATGTGATGGCAGAATTAAAGAAATATGAGCTAACTCTTCTGGGTGAAAGTTAAAAGGCTCAGGCAAACAAATCTGCTTCTTAGTTTTTGCCTATCTTTGTAAGCAGAGAGTTGTAGTCAGAGGACATTTTGAAGAGAATATATAGAAGTTATATTGAAACTCACTTTTAAAAATTTATCCTAATTGGTGATGGTTAAATATTATTTACTACTTGTTTTAAATCATTACTCGCTTTTCCAAAACATTACATTCTTTCCAAAGGTGGACACTTGTAACTTCGCTTTAGGTTTTTTGACTTAGAATTCGTTTTCTAATTGCTCTGGGTGACCACAGTTCTCTTAAAAAGAAGCATAGGACCCAATAACTTGCTATTATTCAGTTCATGGAGGTGGCATTGAGTTTCAGGCTTTAATCTGAAAGATTTAAGAAATTAGTCTATCTCCAACATAACAGTCTTACTTTTAAGTGCTGTTCGTCTTGTTTGTATAAATCAGCCAAAGGAAAAGGTTTACCCCCCCCCCCCATTAGCTCCAGGTTCATTCATCAGTTCAACAATTTGTATCCTAAAATACAAGGTATGTAATTAAAATCCAGAGCAACATTTTTGAATTAAGTACATAGTGTTGTTCCATGCCCAATTTAGGGGAAGTAATGAGTTCCAAGAACTTTTTGAAGCATATTCTAAAGACCATTGTTTTTATTTGAAGTTTGTTCACAGTTCAAAATTGATGAGCTGTGTTATCCCTCTTCCCCCTACCCCTTATTTTAATGAATCTGGATAGGGGGCATAATTACTTAGCATTTTTGAATTCATGGTTTTCTTGCAGTATAAAAACAGTGTGGCTCCTGTCAAAAATATCTGATAAAAATTTAGACAAAGAATGAATAGTGATTACTCTTGGCTTTTGAAGACCATTCCTTTGAATAGGTGTGAGAAAATAGATTTTGGCTGATATCATTAACCTGAAACTTAGACATAGAAAACAATTCTGAACTGTTATATCGGCTAAGTGTTAACAGTTGTTTTCCAAACATTCTGTAACTAACAAGTTCATCATTTAGCTTGTGTGGAAATAAGGACCTTTTCAAATGTGTTGTCTTATTCTCTTAGCCTGAGCACTGTTATTTTCCACAACTCAAGAATGAATGAGCAATTAGTCAGTACTGGCATACATCCTTGACAATAAGCATTTATGATTCAGACCTATGGAATGTGTTGCCCAAAGGATTTTTCCCAAGACAAGGACAAGACCCCTTTGCAGATAACTCGTTTACTTCTAAAGAAATGTGTTCTGTGGAATGAGTAGGGCTCTCACTTAAAGCTTGTTCTGGGCTGTGTTGGTGTAGCACCAACACAGAACAGTTTAGAAAAAAGAGTTATGGTGCCCATTTATTCATATTCAGTGAACTTTTTTTTATCGAGTGTTTCTTGTATATCAGGCACTGAGGTATATGCTGAAGAAACAAAGATGATACAAAGATATATGGTTTTTGCCTTCAAAATGCTTATAGTTTTAACATGTTAAAGGTTTAGCCATCTGGAAATTACTTAAAATCTTTGAAACAAAAAGAAGTATAAAATTCAGAGTAAATTTTGATTTTTTTCCCCTCTCTATAGAAATAGAATAAACTTCCTATATCCCTATTCTTAACCTCTAATCTCCAAATTGTATTCAACTTTCAAATAGTTATAAAGATTATTTGCATCTACATCTTTGGAGGATTTATCAATTTAACTGAATTTACTCTTTCATAATGAGTTATAAAATTCCTTTTGGAAATATTCAGAGTAAAGTGGAGCTGGGCCTTGTCCATTTTTAGGGTACTCCCTTTGATTCATTCTTGCATTCTTGAACCTTGAATTCCTAATAGCACATCTAGAGTTGGTGTTTATTTGGATTCAGAACTTTCCTTCCTGAGATACTCTTCTCTTGGGTTCTAGTCTTCCCTCTTTCCTCTCTAGCTGTTCCTTCAGGCTTTTTCCCCCTCTTTCTCTACTGGATTTTTTTTCCTTTTTTTTTTTTTTTTAAGGATAGTATGTTGGTGAGATCAACTGATTGTGAGTTATTTATAAGTAAAAGTGAAAGGGTTGACACGCTGGGGGACATGGTTAAAGATGAAACACTGTGGACTCATTGATTGCACATGTTCAAAATGGGGATAAGGGAGCCTTGTTGCTCGCCTTAAAATGGCTATTTAATTCAAAGATGAAAACTGATTTCCCTTCATCCCCATCTCTTCAGATACTTCTCAAAGTCTGAATTAATTCCTCCACATTTTTACGTAGCTGTAACTTGTATAGATGGAGTACTAATTGAATTCAGTGAGTTCTGAGACTCTCCTACCCCTCCAAATACCTCCTTACCAGGAATTTTACAATTTGAGAAACCCTCTATGAGAAAAACAAATTCTATGAGATCAGTGCACATCAGATTCATTTCTGAGAGCTAGTTTTGATAAAAGGAAGAATAGAGAGCAAATATATTAGGCATGTGATGATACAGAAATAGCTAACATTTACTATGTACTAAGTAATCCACAGGAACTAACTCATTTAATGCTTTAACAGCCTTGGGGGTATTTTCATAATCCATATTTTACAGATAAAGAAACTGATTCACAGAAATGATGCTCAACCAGACCTTTAATTGATGGTCTTTCTCAAGTTTTGGTCATTAGTCTTACACTCGTCTCACTCTAATCTTATCCATTCTGTGGCTTCAGTTATCATCTACATTTTGAAGACTCCCAAATTTCTATCTCTAGACCAGACCCCTTTTGTGAACACAGCTGCTGTTCAATATTTCCACTAAGATACTCAGAAGCACCTCAAATTGACTTATTAACCTGAAAACTCTTGGGTCCGTACCTAAACTTTCTTCATTGTTCCCTGTCTTAATAAGTGGCTACATCAATTACTTACTAATGCCAGACTCTTGAGATTACTCTTCACCTTCATTCTCCCCATCCTAGGACACCTCCTCTTCCTAAGACTATCGTCATTTCTAAGGGGTCTTTCCTCATTCATTCTTTTAAAAAATGTATTATAACGTGGAATATGACTCCCGGGGGGAAATCTGGACCTGGCATTGTGGGATGGAGAACATCTTCCTGACCAAAAGGGGGATGTGAAAGGAAATGAAATAAGCGTCAGTGGCAGAGAGATTCCAAAAGGAGCCGAGAGGTCACTCTTGGAGGGCACTCTTACGCACAATATGGACAACCTTTTTAGGTTCTGGTGAATTGGAATAACTAGCAGTAAATACCTGAAACTATCAAACTGCAACCCAGAACCCATGAATCTTGAAGTTGATTGTATAAAAATGTAGCTAATAAGGGGTGACAATGTGATTGGGAAAGCCATGTGGACCACAATCCCCTTTGTCCAGTGTATGGATGGATAAGTAGAAAAATGGAGGCAAAACAAAAAACAAACAAACAAAAAAAGAGGCACCCAGTGTTCTTTTTAAATTTAATTGTTCTTTTTTCACTTTAATTTTTATTCTTATTATTTTTGTGTGTGTGGTAATGAAAATGTTCAAAAATTAATTTTGGTGATGAACACACAACTGTATAATGGTACTGTGAACAATTGAATGTACGCTTTGTATGACCGCATGGTATGTGAATATATCTCAATTAAAAATGAAAAAAAAATGTATTATGAGCTAGAATGTCCTTATATAATACAAATTGAATCATGTCACTTGTCTGAACTTCTGTTGCCTGTTCTTTAAAGCCCTGGATAAATCAGGAGCAGTGCCTATCTTTGATACCCAGATATTTCTAGCACCTAGCTTATCGTTGATTTGTGTATTCAATTTTTTGTGTCTACTCATTTCTTTTTTAATTGTAGTTGCTACTGGTAGTGAAATTACTTCTGAAAAAACTTTTATGCTTCTGACTAGAAATCTCATTATTTTCTGTTTTTCTGCTTTATTGGTCTTACATACCAATACTGTGCTAGTTCCTTATTAAATGCTTATTGATGTAAACTTATTAATAGCCAGGGCCTGACCAATCTTCAGCAGTTTTAATAGCCCAAAAATACAATGGTTACCTTTGGTGTAGTATGCACAACAATGGTGAGTCCCACCTGCCAAGAAGATGAGCATTGCTAAGCTTAAGGCAGGCTATCAAGTAGAATAAAGAAATAGAAGATTAGATTTTTTTTCTTTGACATACCAAATCTAGTTCTAATATTATTTTTTTCCCCTTTTGTTGAGCCAAGGGTCAGTCTAGTTAATGTCCTGAGAAACTGGGGACATTTTATGCATTTATACATTGAGGTTGAAGTTGGCAGTTTTGT